>NC_081411.1:292271072-292634595 GCF_030272615.1 Cryptomeria japonica | reverse complement strand
CTTTGGTTTTGACATACCGGTAGGAAAAAAGTTACTGGACATTCTAAACAACATGGGAGATGACAGAGAAAACAATATAAATGAAAATTTTTAGGCTTTAAAGGCTAGGATGAAAACAAGGATTAGACTATCTCAAGCTATTGTTGACAAATATCAAAAAGAGATATGCTTTGTAATAAAGAAGGATGAATTTGGATGGAGGCAATTGTCCCAAGGACTATTTGGGTTACCAAAATGGGATATGAGGCAGATGAGAATATAATTGAAACTTATGCAAAAGACCTCTTAGAAGCCCCTAAAGAATTGACAGAAAAAGTATTTGGCAATGCTAAAACAATTGAAAGTGGTATTCAGTCTCAGAAAATGATAAAGAAAAATGAACCGATAGTTAGGAAAGGAACAAGGAAGGATAAAGCTATAAAAGAGGATTATTAAATAAAAATGGTGTTAAGGAGAGTGACTTAGAAGGACTACAACCGGAAGCACATCTTTCACCGGTTTCTACCTCCTCTAACAGTGAGATACCAGCTGAATTCAAAAGGGTAGAAAGAAAAAGGAAACCCTCACCGACACCTGCTCCTACACCAAAGAAAACAAGATAGAAACAACAAGAAGTTAGGCCTTCAACAAAGAAACTGACACCAAAGAAGAGGAAACAAAAACAAGTTGTTCCTCCACTTGACAAACTTTTGAGTGAGATAACTGAAGATGGCAAATTATCAAACATCGGCAAATTGTATAATACATTATCTAATGATGAAAAGGAGAGTATAGAAAATAGTGTTATCTTACATCTTGATATTTATAAGAAATTTTTGATGGAAATTGTTGATGATATACCCAATGACTTGTACAGAAGATTAGTAGCCAGAAGGGTAGCGATTGTGGAATTAGATAAAAAGATCAAAATAGAAAAACTACTTGTAGTTCACCCAGTGAACTCAACTCAGGAGATTGATGAGTTAATTAGTGAGGCTAATCGGAGAGTATTCTCAACTAGTCACTAGCATGTAGCACTGATGGTAGGTAGAGTAAATGAAATATCAGAAGAGACTGTAGACAAGTGGGACATATTCTTTGTTGAGAAAGAAAAACAAGAAGAGCTCAAACGACCAAAGACTATAAAAGTCTATCAAAAGGATAAGGGGAAAGGCAAGGTAGGTGGACCTTCGAGCCTAAAAATAACAAATAATTTACCCCCACCTTCCTCTTATACTCCACTAGTGCAAACCTCTGATAACCCAATGGTAATAGAGAGTATGGAAACACCTCATGAAGATACAAATCCTGATTTTGAAGTGTTATATATAATGAATATTGACACACGGGAAGTCAATATTGTTGTGGATAGGGAATCAAGTGAGAAAAGAGATGTGGCTACTGAGCCTCCGGTAGAAAACATTACAATTGAGGTAAATGTTGAAGACAAAATTGGGACAGAGCAACAAACTGAAAAGTCAGTTGACCCCTTGGTTACTGGAATGGTGACTGATAGAATACTGACTATAGAAAAACCTACTGAGACACCAGTAGTAGACAGTACAGAAGTTAAAACAGAAAAACCGACAGTGGATACCACTGAAAAATCATCTAAGGCAACATTAGAGAAACAAGTAGAGCAACAGGATTCACAGGTACATATAGGAATAGTACCACCAGCTACATCTGATAAACCTAAACCTTTAGTATTGTAAATGGAGACAGAAACTGATCCTCCTAAGACAGAAGAAAGCAAATCTATTACTACCACCGACAGATTACAAATGGAAAAAGTAGTTGGATAGTCATCTGAAACCTCTATGACTGAATTTAGACCAAACAATGTGATAGAGGTATTACTAGATTCTATCAAGAAAATAAAAGATTGTAATGCACTGGCATATAAGGCTATAGATGACACTTTACCAATTTTGAAATTGATAGCACCTAAGTGTAATATAGAGAACAAAGATTCTTTGAGCCAATTAGACACATTGTCTAAGTACATAACTGGGAACCTAATAACACTTGATCACATAAATGAAGAGACCTTCAGAGAGAAAATGAATAAAGAGAAGGAATAAATCTTTGAGGAGACAGTCAAGAAAAATAAGGAATACATGGATACCTTATTACCGGTACTAAGCAAGACAATTTTGGAATTCAAGAAACTATACAGAGACACCTGTAAAACAAACATTCTGACAAAAGATATAGATAAAGAAAACAACATAGCTCAAAAGGAAATCAATGTTATTTCTGACAATTTAATAGGTTCATTAGACTCATTATCGGTAGTTGGATAGGAAATTGCAGTTTTTGAAGAGAAAATTGAAAAACTTGAAAAAGAAAAAGAAAAGCTAAAGTTTAAGGCAAAAGAATTGAAGTGTAGACTAAGTCCTAAACTAGATATCCTCATCTCTTTGAGAAAAGGGATTTCTGAGGCTCTTATTCAAGGACTTAGACATCGGAAGAGAAAATGCACTGGCTCACTGGTACAATCCAGAGGACTGAAGCAACACTAAAGGAAAGTGAAAGATTCTACAACAGTCTAAATGTTGCTTTAGCAGAGTTATATTAGATTGTAACCCACCAGTTACAAGGATCATGGCAGGAACTACACTCAATTGACATTGAATGACAACCTTTATCATTGATGCTAAAGGGGGAGTAGTAGAGATGAGAAAAATGATCAGCAGAAGACATCATCTGCTCAGGGGGAGCACACAATTTTGGAACACACAGTTTTGGTAAGACAGTTTTGGTAGATCTTTTTGGACAACACTTTTTGGATTTTTCTCATGAGTGTTGCCATCAATGCCAAAGGAGGAGATTGTTGGCAAATGAACACTCCAATGAGAAATTGTAGGTGATTTAAGGTATTGTCATTGATGGCAACCTTACAATCCTATGACACTGGCAGGCACCAACACCGACAGACTCTACACTGACATATAGTTCACTGGTAGTGAAAAGATGATTACCGACAACTTGTTCGATAGGATTTTGTTTATTTGTATTTTGTATTTAATTGTAAAATATTTTTGAAAGCCAAAAAAAGCGAATTGTAATAAGACTCATATAAGTATGAGATCTTGTAGATCATTTAGAAGATGTGGATATGGTTAGATTATTGCATAACTAATGTGTGAATATTAAGGCTGATTTTGGAATTGGGTTTATGATTATTGCAAGAGCTTAAACTGGTACTGGATCTTGCATAGCAGATGATTTTTGTAGTAGTACATCTTATTGGATTTTCATAAACCATTTTGTAAGTCTGTGAGACTTCTTTTGTAACTGAGCAGCGAGCTCTAGGCACTTGGCCTTCCTGCATGTGCAGGCCCCCATATTTTAAGTAATATTCACTTATTGTCCAGTAAGTGAATATTGTGGGTCACAAATCCCATTGAGGTTATTCCCACACTGGGTTTCCTTGCCAAAAATATTGTGTTATGGTGTGTTGTTCATTTTGTGCTTATTGTTCTTATTTACTGCATTAATTCTTGTTTGTCGGTACACTATTTTGGAATGCATTTCATGTAATAAGTTTAGAAAATTCACCCACCAGTTAGATACTGATTCACCCCCCCCCCCCTCCTCAGTATCTTTGGGAATCCTAACAAATGGTATCAGAGATTGGTCACAAGTTTGAATCACATAGGCCACGGCCCACTGCCAACAAAGATGGGGGCATACACCATGACATGTTTCGATATTCAAGTTACTTTTCAAGCTGAGCCTTTTTCTTTGTAATTTGGTACTTTCCTTTTTCATGACTTAGTAAGCAAATCTTACTAGGTTATCTTGATATTAGAGTAGTAAAATGATCAAGTCCCTAGGGGCTTGGAGTGTCTTGGGTCTTTTATATCTTGATAAGAATTTTCAATGCAAACCTTTGTACTTTACTGTGATTATGCTTAATCTCATACTCCTGTTAAAGTGTGGTGTAAATGTACCATCCTAAATTGTACTCACCTAAAAAAATTTCCTCACTTGGGTATCAATTTGGTGTTTTATCTTACAAGGCTTGATTGCAATGCTGATTTTCCTCACACTACCCATCTACTTCACATTTTTATCAATTTTATATCTTAGCCCCTAGTTTGGAGTTATGATTTCAAGGACCAGGATGTACCACAACTTGATTCTAAATCAAGACTAGTATATACCATTCCTTGGTCCTAAATAAGGACCAAGGTGTATATTCCTCGGGCCTCTTAAATATGCCCCATATTATCCCCCTCTAATGGTCATCTTTCGTTAGTAGGAAAACTAGCCCTATGTCGGCCTATTGCAGAAATTCAATTTGAATTTTGACAAGAAAGTATAAAAGGAGGTCCACCCCTCTCATTTTAAAACTAACCTCACTTAATATCTCAATTACACTCTAGCAAATTAAAGTGAGCAAGCAATCAATCTTCATCAAGCATTGTTCAAGAAGTGAAGTCAAGATTCAAGCATTGAAGATGACATTTGTGATCTATGTTATATGAAGGCAACATACATGAAACCCTAAATCCTTTGTGGAGACAAATAAAACTTCATTAAGGTATATCATTATTGTTTCAAGTATGTTTAGTCTTTCCCTCAAAAGGTATCATTTTACTATAGTTTTTCACATATGTTTATCAATTAAATTTCATGTTTAATTTTAAAACTAGGGTTTCACCTAAGGCAGACCCCTATTTCCAACATATTTCCCCTTTCCTTTGTGTGCAGGAATAGGTAGAGAGATACAATCAAGAGGATGGATATAATTCATAGAGACGAAAAAGTTCATCCTTTGACGATGATAAATTTGGATGATGATGGTGAATTGATACTACCTAGTTAGGAAAAACCAGCCCAAACTTTTGGGAACAGACCCAAAACATATTCTTTTTCATAGATCTAGGTTGGTGGCTCTATACCACATTTGTATCATACTATTTCTGTTAGATTTCTTCAATAGTTTTGTATCTTTCCCTAATCTTCAACAATTCATTTCTATTCAATTGAAGAAGTAGAAATCCCTACCAAAGGAGGTTGAATCTAATCAAAATCTTAATCTTCTAAGGCTAGATCTATTAGATTTTTCTCCTCCTTAGTGTGATTGTTAATTAGGTCCTTTAGTGGTTTTATTATCTTAATTTAACCCTAACCCTAAATTTAACCATTATAGGAACAACAAATTAATTAGAAATGATAATATCATTTGCACACTTGATAGGTTTTTCATGAACTTTGATTGGTTAATTAATTTGGACAACTTTTCTTCTATTTTGGTTCAATTTGGGGTTTTGGATCACTATCCTATTGCACTAGAATTTTATAGATCCCCTAAGACTAGATGGATTCTTTTATAGATGGATTTTATTTGATATGAGCACCCTAGTTTTATAAGGATGTTCTCAAGTGTGTGGAGAAAGGATTTCAATCGTAACTACTATTACATCCTTATGCAAAATATCTTGTGGGTGAGGAAATAGGTATGAATTTGCAATAAAGATGTGGGTAATTTTTTTGGAAAAAAGGATAGCATTAGTGAAGAATTGAAAAACATGGAAAATGACATCAAGAAATCTTGGTACGCATAGGAGCTTAGGGACTCTACTTATGGATCAAAATAGAATCCTTAGAATGGATGAAATTATGTGGAAATAGAAGCCTGGAGTTGATTAGCTATTGGAAGGTGATTGTCAAACAATTTTTTTTATCTTGCAAACAAAATTAGAAGGTAGTTGTGTATACACCTAAAAATGGTCTGAAGATAATTAATTAAATAAGCAATTATTTAATTAATCCTCCCCAATTTAATTGAATTTACTAAGCAGTTTGATTAAAAAACCCCCCTTTTCATCTACTTATTAATAAATCTAAGGATTTATTTAATAAGTTCATTTCATAATCCTCTTTGATTAATTTAATTCAAATTAATTAATTCCCCATCCAAATTCATTTCTTCTAAAATTCCTAATTAATTAAAACAAATCAAATTCATGAGTTGTTGAAATTAATTAGCCTTTTCCTATTATTTGAATTTCTAAATTAAAATTCTCCTGACTTCTACCACTCCTAAACCTAACCATTCCTAAACCTAACCCATTCTACCTACCCCCATGTTCCCTTTCATCTAACCTCTTCTAGAAGCTTTGTGACACTTGTCACTAAGTGTTCCCTTTCATCCTACACCTTCTAGAAGCCTCTTGACACTTGTCACCATAGAGATGACAGAGGTTCCCTTTAATCCAACCCCTTTGCCAACCTCCTCCAATTTAACCATTGAAATCTTCAGATCAATCTTGACGTTGATTCTTGCCACATCACCCCTAGCCTTGGAAATCCTATAAATAGACCTCATTTTGGAGCACAAAGGGTCCCAATTTCATCTCATCTTATGCATTTGTTTCTATAAGCATCTAGCTTCTAGTTTATCATTCTTAACATTGTTATCATGTTCAATTATAGCTTAATTGCATCTCCATTCTATCTTATTTTCTATAATAATCATGAAATCATATAGCTTCATCATGCTATTCCTGCTAGATCATGCATCTTAATCATTCAAATCCTCCATCTAAGTGTAGTCAAGTCACTAGAATTTGCATAACCAGATCTAAGAGCAAAATTCACACTCGCATTTACTAGGAGGTGATAGATCGCTTAGCTATGGTTGTTTCTTTCTTTGATTTAATTCACTAACCATGCTTGTAATGATTTATTGAGTGCATTGTGTTTACAGATATAGGTACACTTCATAGAGCATGACAAGTAAAATAAAAAAAATTTCACTTTAAAACTCTACAAGCACTACTATTGAGTATGATGCTTCTATTCATGAATTAAGAAAGAATATTTTTTACTCTCTTTTAGAATATCCTTTTATGGAAGATGGTGAGGGTCAGGTAGTGTTATCAGCTAACACTCCTAGTTCTGTCATGAAACGAAGGTATAAAGATAAAATGGTGTGGTACTATAATGGTAGTGATAAGGCTACTATAAGAGATGTCTTTGAAAATTATATTTATGATGGAACTAATTTGAACATCCCTAACTATTTGTGCTTCATGTTTGGCCATCCCATGTCCAACACTTTCTTATGGATTGCTTGAAAGGGGAAATCTCTCACTTGGGATAGGTTGCAATGAAGGGGAAGTGCTAGGCTATCCATCTGTGTCTTATACTTGAACAAGGCAAAATGTAAGACCACTCATTCTTTCTCTATTTTTATACTTGACAACAATGGTTAATGTTTATGTCTCAAATGAGGATATATTGGGCTATTCTAGAGGATATCCCTCCACTTCTTATTAGTCAGACTCTGAATATCTTGTTTCCTAGCATGAAGTTCATTTGGAGGATTGTGCCTATTTCAATTGTCTAGAACATTTTAATGCAAGTAAATAGATTAAAAAAATAGGATGAAGCTAAAAGAGTTGAGAGAGAGTGTATGATTTTACTAAAAGGTCCATAACTGAGATTAGGGAAGTGCATAGCATGAAGTTCAGGTGGTTCATTGAGGGTGAACCCCTTTGATTTAGTGCTTAGAAGCATTTTAGATGGTTCCCGATTTCCAAGAACTCATATGACAAGGTGGAGGTTGGGGATCATTATATAGCTCTAGAGGAGGAATGGTTAAAGCTTAACTTCGATGGTGATGCTAAGGGGAATTCAGAGTTGGCTAGCTATGGGGGTGTCTTGATAGATGTTTGTATTAAATTAGTAACATATATGATGAAGATGATGGCCATTTTTTTAATAACCATGTGGTGATGATCACTGCCTTGCATATGTGTGTTTGTCTTGCTATTCAAAAAGGTACGAATTGGTTGTCAATTGAGGGTGACTCAAAGTTTGTGATTGATGAGTTGGAAGGAAAATGGGTAAAGAATTGGAATATTGGAGTGCTTCTTGATGCTTCAATCTCTTGCATAAAACTAGTGTACCAAAAATATGTTTGTGGGAATATTTTCCTTACAAATCTATTAGGCTGATGCATGATGACATCAAATCTCATCCCCTGATATATTGATTGATAGTACAAGGGGTGGATAGTTGTGGGTTGGCAGTCTAGTGGTTCTTTTAAACTTCTTATTTGGTCTTCTTTTGGCTTTCTGGTGGCTTCATCAAATTTTGTTGGTTCCCTTTGCTTGTTTAGCTACTAGCCATGTTTTAGCATATGGGTTCTTTCTGGCTTTTTCATTGGCTTCATCCTCTTTTGTGGTCTTGGCCCCTAAGACCAAGTGTATATACAACAAAAGAAAGTGTGACACAACTTTCAACATTTTACCCTAATTATAGTGTATGCATAATCGGTATAGCTATTTACAATAACATACTTTCAATTAATCAAAACCACCTACTAATGAACTACATACATGATGTAACCCAATCAAAAGGACCCATTGTATGTTAATTTAGATAAAAACCCAAATAATAGAGTACTCTTTATAAGAAATGTTAGTGTTCTCCCAGAGCCCAATGTGATGTTTCTCATAATTCACAATATTACAAACCTTACAATTTGAATGATGTTGTTGGTTCTCACATCCTTGGAATTCATTGATTCATTTATTTCAAAAATCATTAAATAGATTGAAGAGACTTGGTTCTCATGTCCTCTTGAAACTACCAATGATAACAATGTCATTAGTTGAACTAAATATTTAATTTTATAGAAATAAAACTAAGATGCTCAACTCTGTTTGGAACTATAAAATGTATATTTAGAATAATTTTGTCATTACATAATAAGAAACCAAAAAATTGAAACAAAATATAGAGAAATATTTTCATTATGTGTCGCACTAGAATCAAACACTAATAGATTAAGTGGTTTTAATATGATCATTGACTTTGAAATCATATCAATTTTTTTAGATAATTGTCATTTTATGTTTTGAATGGGCATATCAAGTAAGGAATATCTTATAGTTAAAGCCTTTATTTCCTTAAATATGCCACACTCTTAAAATTTGAGAGTAATAATGGTAAAAATTATGTAATATTAAATTTGTTGTGTAAATAGATTGTTTAAAATATTTAATTATCAAAGATTAGGTGTATTCAACTGATTCTTAGATAATTGTACACAATTTTCATGAAAATATGAATGCTTCAGCATTCTAATTAATATATAATATGTTTATATGCTTCTTAAAAATTTGTTAAATTATTGAATAAGCAAGAAAATTGAATTTTAAATTTAAAAAACAAAAATATGATAAGGTTTGTTATTATATATGTAACTTGGATCAATATTACAATCATAGATGATTGAAAATATGTTATAATAAATATCTAGAGATAGAGAATGAAAATCTCCTTGTTAATTCATAATGAAATATGATGATAGCCCACACAAAAGAAGAGTTAGCTTTGGATGTGGCTTTGTTTTCCATTGGTTTTGGATTTCACTCTAAGGCTCGGACTTAGTTTATGCATGTGTTTTGCTAGTGATTGTGTGCGTCCGCATGAGATTAGTCTCACGATAGGTCTCCCATTTTTACCCCAACTTGATAGTAAGACAGACCAATATAAAATAAATTTGACGCTAAGCTAAGTCACAAAGATACCCTTGATGGAACCAAAAAAAAAAACTATAATAAATCTTCACCCTACTCAACCTTGCATTAAGGAGGTTTTAGAAGAGAAATTATATAATTTCTCTTGGTTTTAGAAGAGAAAGAATGCTGTGTCCTCGAACAATGTTGACTTTTCTTAACATATATTTAGTTCTTGGTCGATGAAAAGCAAGCCTGCTCAGACAATCAATGCGTTGAGAATAACGAAGACGATTCTTGAGATCACCGTAATAGGAAATTCCAACAATGCTATATACCTCTTCCAGCACGGATATATTCTTCGTCTCTCAGCCATGATTTGAGCAGCATTTTCCCAATGCTGTGTAGGCAAAACAACTCTGATAGACTGCCCAGACAATCATTGCGTTGAGAATAACGAAGACGATTCTTGAGATCACCGTAATAGGAAATTCCAACAATGCTATATACCTCTTCCAGCACGGATATATTCTTCGTCTCTCAGCCATGATTTGAGCAGCATTTTCCCAATGCTGTGCAGGCAAAACAACTTTGATAGACTGTTTGGTCGTAAACGTTGTTAAAATTTCAGCTCCAGCCTGAAGCCCGACCCGCCTTATCCTAAATTCTATTATTTCCGAAGCCCAACCCCAAAAGTGATGGAAAGCCTAAGCCTTAGCCTAACTTCTGTTATTATTACTATGATTTCTTTTAGTTTTATAATTTTTATTTTTAACTTTGTGCTTGCATACAAATTCTATGGGAGCACTAGAAAAAGCTCTAGAGAAGACAGCGATGAGAATCTGGACAGACGGTTTCAGAAAAGTGTACACTCTGTGCGCAAGTTTCCATATCGGGAACTCGTAGCCGCAACTGAAAACTTCAGTGAAGTGATTGGACAGGGCGGCTCAGGGAGCGTCTACAGAGGTACTCTGTCTGGCACGAATGAAGTTGTGGCTGTGAAAAGGATAAAAGCAAATTCCGATGAAGGCAAGAAAGAGTACGAGGCAGAAGTGATTATAAACGGTAACATTTTACACCGTAATCTCGTGAAGTTTCTGGGATGGTGCCACCATAAGGACAAATTGTTTCTCGTCTACGAATTTCTCCCCAAAAGAAGTCTTGACAAATATATTTTTGGTAAGCCGGAGTATCATCTAGATTGGGATAACAGATACAGAATAACTAGTGAAATAGCTTCTGTTCTCTATTACCTTCACGCGCATAGCCCAAAGAGTGTTGTGCATAGAGACATCAAGGCGAGCAACGTTATGCTGGATTCAGATTTCACAGCCAAGCTAGGGGATTTTGGTCTAGCGAGAGCGTTGAAAGATGAATTCAAAGAGTATACCACATGCCCAGCTGGTACAATTGGGTATCTGGCCCCCGAGACCCTAACAACCGGAAAGGCCAGTCGAGAATCGGACATGTACAGCTTTGGAGCACTCGCTCTTGCAATTAGCTGTGGAAGGCCACCGGCAGATGATCGCTTGGATAAATATAGTTGCAGTTTGGTAAAGTGGGTTTGGCACTGCAAGATAGAGGGGAGAATAATAGATGCGGCCGATGAAAAGTTCGATGGAAATTTTAATGTTGAGCAAATGGAGCGGCTCATGTCGGTGGGCTTGTTGTGTTGTCATCCCGAACCAAAAGAAAGACCGCCGATCGAACAAGTGATGGCCATGTTGAAAACAACTGCTGAATTGTCTCCTATTCCTCATGCTCTATATGGTGAGCCTATTCAACTTGAAGTAGGCTTACCGTCGGTAGAGACGTCTGACGCCATTTAACTGTCATCTTCTTCAAAAGATTTTTTTATAGCCTAGGATGCTCGGCAGTCTGTATATTGGTCTAAGTGTGGTTTATAGCAGTAGGGATTATCCAATATTTTTGTCGGAAGTATTTAATTGTACTTAAAAAAAAAGATATATTTGACTTGATACAATTAGGCTGTAGTTATTCTGGCTTTAAAAACGTCTCAACTGTATTGCTGTGCATCGAAAATAACCTTCGTGTTATATATATAACTGTATTGCTGGTTGTCATTATTAGTACTTGCTGTTAGACTAGTACTATTGCAATCCGTTGCACCCAATTTTCATTAACTAGTTATTATTGAATTGTTTTTCCACCAATTATATCTGTGAAATTTTTCTTTCCATAGTTTTTTAAAAAAATTTCAATAATTAAGATGCATGATTTTTAAGTTTTCAAATTACAAAAATTGTTTTTCTTCTATCTAATTGACTCAAATAATTTGCATCTTATTACTAAATTTTTAGGATCCACTTTCTACATGAGTTATTTTAGGCAAATTTTAGGTGATTAATATAATATTTAGTAATAATATTATTACAATTTTATATAATCCATATGCATAGAAGTATCCCACCAATAAGATTACAATAAAATAATAATAATTATTATGAAACTATTATTATTTTCTTTAACTAATTCTTGAACGGTTCAACTGTGTTCACATTTTTAAATCAAATGTTCAAGATTATTTTCTTATTATCTCTTCAACATTTTCTATTTTGAACAAAAAATGATTATAGTTAAATACTAGTAAATGATGAAATCTTGTGTCAAATATGTTTTATTCTATTAGCTCTATTTGCCAAATTTAAATCATAATTAACAATTTTTACAATTCCATGCACTTAACTTTTATTGCACCTCCAATATGTAAATATTGGTTCCATGCACAAACATAAATGTTCTATTACCCTAATTCAATCTTATTGATTCTCTCTTTGTATAGTTTTATTTAGGTTAAGGTTATCCTCATACAATTCAATAATATAAAATTTTGTGATAAAATAATATTATTAGTATATTAATAAAAATAAGATAATAATAATAATTTAATATTTGCAATAATAATATTTTAGTTATTATAGTATTAAAATTATTTATTTTAGTTGGGTAGGGTTATCTTGTACTCTAACAATTATAAATGGAATATAATTGAATAATATTACAATGTATCTTACCTTTTTTAATACAACATCATTGCTTAAAATCAAAATTAAAATAAAATCACAATACATATAATTTTAACCTAGAATGTATATAATTCAAAGTTATAATTACATTGACAATTTGTATTTTTATTTTATCTATACTTATCTTATTACATTTATTACTTCTATTACAATATTAAACAACATAACAATAATACATATCTAAAATTTAGTACAATAAGTATACTTATAATATACAATAAGTATAATTATAATATATTAATAACATAATAATTAAAAAATAATAATATAAGAATACTAATATTTATCTTTATTTTGTATTAAATTTCTATAAACATTGTTTCATCATATCAAATATTCCCAATAATAATGTCTGGGATAAAATATGCTTGAACAAGAGGAATTTATTACAATAGTGAAATGATAAAAAAACATGAAAAGCCTTACTCAATATATTATTATTAAACTACTCATGTTAAATTTATTTAACAATAAACTCATGGTTTAGACTCACCTAAATAGTTTCATTTAGTTAATTAGTTGGTTCATTTTATTTCAATTATTAATTCAAATGAATATAATCAACAAATTAAATTAATTTATTGTTCAAGTTGTCCAAGGAACTTTTCTCTTCAAGTAATCATGTTTAGAAATCGAAATTTAATTTCCTATTATTTATTTCTTATGCAAGTTCCATTTAATATTACCATGCAAGTTAATTTATTATTATGCAAGTTACTCATTGCTATTATCATGCAAGCTACACCTTTTACATATTTAATATCTCACTAGTTGTGTAAAAGATTTTACATGTCAATAAACTAGATGATAGTTATCTCCTTTGAATTTTGATCACTTAGGAGTATTAGGTTGATACTTTCAAGTAATTCTCTTTCTTGATATATAGAATTAATTTCATGGGTTAATTTTCAATCATTTAATTCTTGCAATAATGGTCTCGACTTCAACTACATTAGACTAATGTTATTTTAATCTTTTCAAGAGTATAATAGTTGAATTTCTTGATAGAAAACTAAGAAAGAGGAGTTGGAAACAAAAACCTTTGCAGCATTCGATATCTACGATGCCTTTGGGTCACGCTTACTAGTAATATCATCGTGTTGAACTATTGCACTTAATGCCTAATAAAGCTGAAACATCGACATCTGTGGCATCATCCCTATAAATCGTCAAGAAGTAATAAGGGTCATATGGAAGTTAAAATCCAAGGGGTGGGTGATCCCCTTGGATCGATAATCTAAAAAGGTAATTTTTAATGAATTTTATATCTGCTTAGTTTAACCTTAGAAAACCCCAATAGGGATTGGTTTCGTATGATATCGGATTTTATTTATCTTAAAGCTTTTAAGAAGATGATAATTGGGTCAAGTGTGACGCTTATGATAGAAATAGGATCTAGTTGTTCTAGGCCACAAGCAATAGGCCACTTTGATCCTTTTCTTAGATCAACCATCATGGGTAGCAGTTGCAGAGAAACTGTTTAGGACATTGACCCTAGAAAGAGTTACCATTAAACCCTAGTTAGAAAATAAAAATTCATACTTTATGCCTTGATCCTATGTCAAAATGGGTATGTACGCAGTCTAGCGATGAAGTTGTCTCTAGTACTCAGGCATTCAAGAATGGGGTCTAGGAATTTGGTTAAGGCGAGTAGATGGTTTGTGAAGTTCCTTGGCCTCTCAATCAAAGGGTATATAATTACTAATTGAAAGATTTTTAAAAAATATTCAACGCATACTTGAAAGGAAACCCTTATGGATTCATTTGACTTCTTGAGGCTTTAGGCCAAATTTTGAGGCAAAATCCAAGCTTGTACTTATGTTATTTCATTTACTCCTAAGGACGATGACCTTGGTACATTCCTAGTAGATGAGTGTAGTTCATAGAGAGTGACTCAAGACTTGGATGGTCTCGATGAGTCTAAGTCTCTAGCCAAAGAACTTCCTATCCCAAATTGGATAGATGCCTACCACATTTAGGTAGATGTCGATCCCGAATTGGATTATATGAAACATCTGTCCTGTATGGACAGATGCCTAACCTATATGGTTAGATTCTCATCCTGGATGGATGAATGCCTAATTGTTATAATATGCTTCGAGATTTAGCTATTGTCATGCCCAAAAATTAGGGCAAAAATGGAATGATTTTTTTTTTTTTTAAACAACTAGTTAAATAACAAAGTTCGCTATCATGACATGCGTTAACATGTTGGCCTTAACAAAAATTGACTAACCCTAATACTAACTAAGTATCGAAACCTAATTAAAATTCATTTACGGAAAACTAAATGTTTTTAATTTATTTTCTCATCAAATATAGTCGTTAGTTTAATTTATTAAACTCATTTAAATGGTTTGACGAAGATAAGAATTCATCTCCCATAAAGCCATAATGTCTAAATTTCATTTTAAATCATTAATTAAACTAATGGATTAAAGTGTCAAATTAATTTTCTAAAAGACGTTATTCGATGAGGAAAATTATCTTTCCAAAAATCAATTTAGCTTTCAAGGAATTAATTTCTTTCCCTTTTTTTTTTATATTTAATCAAGGCTTCTCAAATAGTTATTTTAATAAAATAATCAATTGGGATTTAAATTCCCACGTCTATCTAAATTGAAAACCCTAACTAATTTTAAATATAATATTCCTCTACTAATAATTAGTTATCATATAAAACCTAATTTAAAATTACACTATAAAAATTACTTCTATGACTTTTAAAAAAAAAAAAAAACTTAACTCATTTATCTTCCTCTCTACCCTAGCTCTAACCGAGCTAGGGTTTCTTTTTTTTTTAAAGTTTTTTTTTTTTTTTGTGCTTAACCCCATTTCCACGCAGGGTGGCCATGGCGGCGAACGGATTGAACGAGTGCAGGAGGCGGCGGGAGGCGGAAGTTCAGCGCAGTCGAGATCTCCACTGTGCAGGGCACAGTGGGCTCAGCCGCCGCCACTGTGTATTACACAGTGCGCACGGCCGCTGGCCACTGTGCAATGCACAGTGAGCTCGGCCCGCCGGCCACTGTGTAATACAAAGTGCGCTCGGTCGTCGGTCACTGTGCCATGCATAGTGCGCTCGGCCCGCCGGCCACTATGCATTGCATAGTGCGCTCGGCCCCGGCCGAAAACCCTCCGCTTTACATTTTTAAAAAAAAAAATTTTATTAAAAAAATATAATATATATTATATATATAAATATATATATATATATATATATATTTACATATATATATATATATACATATATATATATATACATATATATATACATATATATATGTATATATACATATATATATATATATATTTACATATATATATATATATATATACATATATATATATATTTACATATATATATATATATATTTGTTATTACGATTATTAAAGAAAATACTGATAGAAGTTTTTTTATTTTTTTTAATTTTCTAATACAGAGATAAATAATGCATAAATTCTAACATTCTGATTCTTTTTTTTTTAAAAACTATTTAATATCCAAGGCATAATTTTTGATTTTTTCTTTGCTAAAACCTGAAGTAAATAAATGTAAAAGAACACAACAAAATATATGGATATAGATTTATTTCCTACATTAAAATAACCATAGATATCAATGAATTTAATAGCAACTTATCATTCTAAAGTTTAATAAACTCAAGTTAAGGAATTAGAAGAGATGAATGCTCTGATTTTATTCCTAAACTTAATTGTGAAATTTCATTCTTGCTACTATTATTTTCTAGGATTCAAAAAAAAAAAAGCCTTAGATCTTACAATAGAAAAATAAACTGCAATATTCACCTTTAAAACAACATGCATACATTCATTAAAATATTAACAATAAATACTACCCATATTTTTCTGCAAGTAGAATGAAGGTTAAATTAATTAAAAAGCTGATTTTCTTTTATATTTAAAAAAAAAACTTTTGCATGCAAATCAAAGCAACTCTATTCTTTTCAAAGTAGAAAATAGAAGCATATCTGACTTTTTACAACTCTATCAATATTCTGCAAAATTACAAGATGTTTCTTTATTTAACTACAATACTAAATCTCATGTCTTATTTCAAAATTACAACTTGCCTCTCATTCAACGAATGAGGGTATATTTCTCTTATCAAATTTAAACAATAACTGCTAATGGATTTAAGTTTCTTCAACAATAATCTTCTGCATCTTTTCTCTTGTCCTAATTTCTTTCTCTTGACTTTCCTGCATAATAAATCACAAATCTGACCACGGAGTGCTCACCTCCCAGCCTAGGCTAACTGGTAGCCACCCCCAAGCTCGGAGAACCAAGTCCTAGATGGGTAACAAACATGCAAACACATAGAAGGCAAAAATACATACAGATTTCCAGGCACACTCCCAACTTGGCTTCACAGCACCACACTCTGGTGATGACCTTTTTAAGGGTGGTAGTGGACCAATACCCTGAGGAGAACTGCAAGTATGGAAAACAAGTAGCCACCTCATGGCACAATAAATATATCGAAAATCTCAACCCCTTATTCCTTATGCCCCACAAAGGCATTCTAGCCTTATATCCCTCCTTATGACCCCCATTGCACAAACAGGCCATGCAGCAAGGGTCACACAAAGATCCCTTGTGATAGCTCTCAAACGAGAGTCTCTCACTCGAGGGTTGACACTGCTACCACCCACAAGATCCTCCTCTCTCCCAAGAGTAAGAGGTCTTGAGAAAACTCCCAAAACACAACAAGGCATAATGCAAAATTCCAAATGAAATTCTAAAACAAGACATTCAAAAAACACAGATTTCTTTCAACAATCATACTCTCAAACACATACAAGAAAAATAGACATTTTTAAGAATAATAAAACCAACCTTAATCTACCCAATGGTAGTATAATATTTGAGGAAGAGCTACCCAATCCACGGATCTTCTTCTTCTACCCTTAGTCAAATTTTCTATTCCAAACTATTCTTTTCTTTTCAAAAATTCTCTTGTCTCCAAAAATGGAGAGTGGGTGATTACCCTCCAAATTTTCCAAACCTTTCTTAAGAAGCTCATTCTCTGAGTTCGAATAGGAAAAAATCTCAATTAGATTTAAACTTCTAATTTTCAATTTTCGCACAACTCAAAAAAAACCAATTTTTAAAGCATCAAAAAGATCATTAAAAAGTAGAAACTTGCCTAAAATTACCCCTAGCCCCTAGGTATACCTTATGGGCTTTAGGAAACCCTATTAAACTACCCCTAGGTGTTCATTTAACCCATTTTAAACCCCTCTGAAGTTTATTTTCGGGTCAAACATATGTTGACCACTCCAAAGATTATATTCCCAAAGTATTTATGACAACACATTATATTATTTAAGAAAAACTATAGTTAAACACTTTCCCCCAAGAGACAAAAATAAAACATTTAAATTTAAATCCACACATGTGTCAAGTGACACAAATAAAACACTTTTACAAATTAAAACATGAAATCGTCTCTTGTGGGTTTTACACATTAAATTTAACTAACACTTAACACTCATGCAGCATATACTGTTACGAATAAAACACAACACAAACGGGGTGTTGTCTCTCCAAATAGACAACCCCTGGCTTACGAACATACATAAGTCTAGGTTTGGTTCTCCGTAATTTTCCATGGTCACATGGTAAATTTCCTGCGCATCTCAATTTACACATTAGTACTTTCAAATATCCACATATAATATAATTCAAAGGAATAACAATACACATCATCACTTGCATACAATTTTCATTTGCACAGAATAAATACATCTTTTATCAAGCAATTTCACCTAAGCAATTCTATCCGAATTCACATAAACTTAACCATACATCATAGTTCTATTATCATAGTAAAGTCTTCCAAATTTAATAATGACATCTATCATTGCAATATCATCCTATCTAACAATCATGTAGTGTTCTATCTCATAAAGAATATAAGTAAATCATCAAAACATAGCAATGTTATCCAAATCCTGAAATCATATAAGTTCTAAGTCTCAAAATGCATCAAAATAAAGTATCCATAATAGTCTAAATATAAAATCCACTGAATGTCAGACTGAGTCGAGGTGAGGCCTCACAGCTATGTAGGATTTTTTTGCATCAACGTTTCGAATCACACTCCGTGATTCATCATCGGGATGAGACTTTGGTCCTACAACTTTCATCCTGATGACGAATCATAGAGTGTGATTGTAAACGTTGATGGAAAAAAATCCTACACATCTAAATACATAAGCATATTATAACAATTCAACATGGACTATGGAAATCTTATCTCACTGGATGAATGCCTATTCTATTTGGATAGATGCCTAGAGTATGCGATTGAATCAAACACAATTAAGAAAAACAAAATAGTTGAAATTTTTTGGGTTAAGTACAATGGGTTATTACAAATTATGTATATATGTGTATATGCATGTGTGTATATATACATATAAAAATGCATTCCCACATGTTTATTATCATCATGCTAGGCCATCTCACACAAATGTAACTAATGTTAATTGGATAAATAAATTTAATTATTTAATATATTTGATCACTCTTATAACATTAATTAAATATATTCTACCTATTTGATTATGTAATGTAACCATCTCAAATACATTGTCATTTAGTTAATTGAAAACATGTAATATTTTCTTATATTTTCTACATCTTAATTGAATTAACCATATTTATTTAACTAGTTGAATCATTTCTCTAACATTCATATATAAATTAAATATATAATCTAGTATTTATGTAAATTTTTTTTAATTCTCTCTTATTATTTGTTTAATAACTTTACTAAATAATAATATACACATTCATGGAATAGTTGGATTGAAATATTCAAATTCAACTTTCAACAAGCCTCCAAAAGTAATTTTTTCAATCCCTAAATTTCTTCATGTTTTGATCAAATCTCTTGATGTTGAATCTCTCCCATGTCTTTAATATAATTATACATTATAATTACACAATGTTTCTTGTCATCTTCTCATTCTTTCTTATATGTATAGATAAACCCTAATTGTACATGTGACAAGATTTAATGTCATTCATTCATCAAACCTATACAAAATACTTTTCTTTTTCTTTTACAGTGCCTAGTAAAATTTTTAATGTGGGCTGTGAAACTAGAAAAACACACCTTCCCACCCCATGTGAAATTCTTTGGACCTGAAGCTATGAATTATTGAGGTCACAAATGGGGGACCTCGACCCCATTTATCAAATCCCATGATAGTGAGGTGATGCCAGAGCATCCTTGGTCGATGAGAAATCTATATATATATATATATATATATATTGCTTTTCAGTTGTTTTGTGTTGTTGTTTATGTGCTACTTCCAAAATTATCTGGTAGTTGTTCATTTTCTATTGTGGATCAGATTCATGGCTTCCAAGCATGTTCTTTTTCCTTATTCCAAATTTTCAATTCATTTGGTTCTTTTTCCAGCAAGTTATTGCTTCCGAATTGGCTGGTTCTTGATTCCTAGAGCATTTTTGGAGCTTAACTGCTAGTTGGAGATTTCTTCTTGTGTAGAGTGATTTATTGGCTTGTTGATCTGTATGGCTCATCAATGATCCTTGGCCCTTGGTAGACCTTCCTTTATGGTCTGCAGTTCTCTTTTTTCTTTCATGGAGGAGATCTTTACGTCTTTTGGGTCGACCTATATTACACATTTCATTGTCCTATCTTGGAGAATGTAATATTTTTATGGCTGACTTGGATGTGTTCCAGATGCTATATATATTGTTATAGTAGATTATTTAGGAGATAGAGAAGTAGTATGAGGATATGATTCATGATTTACAATTAGAAAATCATTTTGGAGGTCCAGATTGACCATTTAATGGAATGTAAGTTGTAATAAGGCGTATATTTGTAATAAGGCCTATGATTCATGATTTGCATGTTGTTGCCTTGATTTTAATAAATCTATGATACTTCGAATGTCTGATTTTGCATTTTCGCAATGTGTTGTTATTGCTTCCATTGTGATACTCTTTCTGCATGATCCAAATTGTTCTCTTTGAGGAACTACCAGATCATGGCTGCAAAAGATGGTATCAGAGCTAGTTGAAATCCTTTAGGTATTCCTTTGGGGGAATAGATCACCAATTTGAGGTAGACTGTTAGTGTGTTCAATAGATCACCGATGGAGAATAAATTGAAACCTTGTAGTGAGATTGTTGAGTTGAGGCTGTTGCACCAGAGAAAAGGGAGGAGATGTCGCCGAGGAGGATGAACCCTAGGAAGGTGGAGCAGATGATGGATGATTTCAAGAATGAGGTGAGGAATGAGATTTGAAATTTGTTGATTGGTTTGCGAAGGAATCCAAAATCAGAGGATGAATATGAAGAGGTAGGAGAAGAGCTTGTGGCTGAAGAAGCTGAAGGACCGGCAGATGAAGGAGAAGAAATATTTCTTAGAGTGGTAGCACAAGTAAGAAAAGTTCATAAAGTTGAGTTTTCTAAATTTTTGTGTTTACTAAATTTCAAGGACCTGATAGACTAGATTGGAGAGTTGGAGGAATAATTTGAGTTTGAAGATGTTAAGGACCCACAGAGAGTCTAGTTTGCATAAACTAAGTTGAAGGGACATGTTACTTTATGGTCGAAAGAGTTTCAAAGAGATGGAGTGGAGAACAATGAGATGAAAATCACTTGGAGGAGGTAGATTATTGCAAGATTGAAGGCTAAATTCATTTTCAGAGACTATGAGTTGCAGTTGTTCAAAAAGTTGCAGAATCTGAAGCAGAAGGACATGAGTATGAAGGAGTATACTAAAGAATTATACAAGGTGATGATCAGAATTGGTCATCAATAGATGGATAGTGAGAAGGTGGCTAGATACATAAATGGACTTCAATTGAACATCCATGATGAGATGAGTATGCTGAATATTTCTACAGTGGAGGAGGCTTATCGATATGCATTGAAGGAAGAAAATAAAGTGAAGAGAAGACAATAGAATAACCCTAAGGGAATGAAGAGACATGCAATAGATAGAGGGAAGATGAGTGATAGTATGGAGAAGAAGAATGCTAAAAACTCAAGATCTAAATGGAGTAAAGAAATGGAGTAGAAGACATAAAGGAAAGTACGTAACACTAAGGATTTCCTAGTTACATGTTTCAAGTGTGCGGAAACCAAAAATAGAGCTTATGAGTGTCCTCAGGGTAACAAAGGAAAACAAAGAAATTTCTTAGCATGTGAAGATTCATAAACTAGAGTTGCAAGTGAGATCATGATAGCACTAGAGAAAGGAGAATCCCTGATATTCATAAGAGTCTTGATGGAGCAGAGCAATGAGGATACCAGACCTACTCAGAGAAAGAATCTTTTCTGGATTGTTTACAAATTAGGAGGTAAGTGTTGTAAGGTTATTGTAGATAGTGAAAGTACTAAAAATTTGGTATCAGTGGAGATGGTAGAAAATTTTGTTTTGAAGAGGCTTGAGGACCCTTGTCCTTACAAGGCGATTTGGTTGCAGATGATCATGTGGTAGAGGTGAGAGAATAGTGTTTGGTGGATTTTAATATGGACCTTACAAGGATGAAGTCTTGTGTGATGTTGTGCCTTTGAGTGCTTGACATGTTTTTTTAGGTAGATATTGGTAGTACGATAGAGGATCTATCTATGATTGTAGAAAGAACCTGATCACTACTAATAAGGATGGGAAAATTTTTACTTTGAATTCTTTGAAGAAGAAAGAGAAGGAAGTGAAGAAGTTGAGTCTTGTGAAGAGTTGCAGAGCTGAGAAGGAAGTTGCAGACATTATACCAGACGATGGTTTGAACTTGAAGAAGGGTCTTGTAGATGAGTCTATTAGGAAGGTCGTGTCGGATGATAGTAAGGTTAGAGTTATGGTAGCAGAAAAGATGAATTCTAGTGGAAGAACTAGATCATATTTGTGGAAGAAAGGGAGTGGTGGTAAGAGACAAAGTACTAGTGTGAAGCATGGGGAAAGAGGAGACATGGAAGAGGAGCTAGAGAATTTAATTGAGTTACTAAAAGGGGTAAGGAGGAATAATTTTGCAAATAAAGAGGACATTTGCATCAGAAATGAGCATGGGATCTATATCCCGAATACTTTTGATGTTTATGAGTTCCTCTCATGGAACATATTTTTCTACCTTGGGTGTTTGATGCAGGATCATATATATATATATATTGCTTTTCAATTGTTTTATGTTGCAGTTTCTATGCTACTTCCGAAAATGTCTAGTAGTTGTTCATATTTTTTTATGGATTAGATTCATGGCTTCCAGATGTGATGTTGGTGCTTATTCCATATTTTCAGTTCATTTGGATCCTTTTTCGGCAAGTTATCGCTTCTGGATTGGCTGGTTCTTTATTCTTGAAGAAATTTTTGAACTGAAAAGCTAGTTGGAGATTTCTTCATGTGTTGAGTGGTTTCTTGTCTTGTGGATCTATTTATCACCTTGATTGATGTTCATTGTCCCTTTATTGACCTTCCTTGGTGGTGTACACTTCTCTTGGTTCTTTTGCAAAGGAGATCTTCACATCTTTTGGGCTGACCTATTTTACGTGTTTCATTTTCCTATCTTGGAGAATGTAATCTTTTTGTGGCTGACCCAGATGTGTTTTGGATGTTATATATATTTTAATAGTAGATCATTTAGGAGATAGATAAATAGTGTGAGGATATGATTCATGATTTGTAATTAGAAAATCATTTTAGAGGTCCGAATGGATCATTTTATGGAATGTAAGCTGTAATAAGGCATGTAAGCATGTATGTTTTCCCACATGTTGCTGGCTTGATTTTAATAAATCTATGATACTTCGAATGTCTGATTTTTTATTTTCTCAATCTGTTATTGTTTCTTCCATTGTGATACTCTTGATCTTGAGGATCTACCAGATCATGGTTGTGTCATGAGGTCACAAATGGGATACCATAACCCCATTTATCAAAGTTCAAGCTCAAACCCACAAGCACCATGAATCAAAAAATGGACAAGCCTGCAATGACAAAGGGAGTGAGGGTTTCAACCTTTGTGGCCACAAAAACAACATCACCACTTAACCAACAGACTATGAGAAGAAAACCATCAAAACTATCCAAAATCTACATTTTAATTCATTGATAAGTTATTTTGAAATAGAATATTGGATGTATCAAGGTTATCTTACAAAAAATTAGAAACTATATTTAACTTCAAACATCAACCACTCAATTAAAGTATGACACTTAAGTCACCAAATAATCTTTTTACTATGGGATTCATTTCTTTTGTAATTAGTTGCATTCGATTTGCACTATTGAAGGTGCATGATTGACATAGAGTAAGATAATTTTCATTTGATGAATATTTTATACTTAAGGTTGTGCATTAAAGATTTCATTATTATTTTTTTTTCTTTTTAATATTCATTTTTCTCTATTTAGCATGCTTGTTTATTATAGGGTAATATTCTCATTTGTTTCATGTATTATACTTTTTCCCTCTTATATTTTAGTGTTCATAGAAGTGTTTTTATTTTTTTACAATAAATTCAAGATAACATCTATAGATTCACTTTAATCATAACAAAGTTATCATTCTTCAAAAGAAATAATGAATTTTTCTATATAATTTAATCAGGATTTTCATTTAAAAAATCTATTTCATACACTATGTCTATTTACTTTTATAATCTTGCTCATTC
This sequence comes from Cryptomeria japonica, assembly GCF_030272615.1. NCBI lineage: Eukaryota > Viridiplantae > Streptophyta > Pinopsida > Cupressales > Cupressaceae > Cryptomeria > Cryptomeria japonica. Next base: position 292,610,408 of record NC_081411.1, on the reverse strand, counting down.
TTTTAAACTAATAGGTCTACTTAAATCAAATTTAAATTTAACTATTATTTCTTTTACTTGTTCATTAGAAAACAATCTTATACTTAATATATTAAAATTATATTAGATAATTTGAGTTGAATACATCTTTTACTATTATTATATAACTATTTTAATTAAAATGAAGACTAGTTAAACTAATTTTACTATTATTTAATACAAATATAATTACGAAATAGTAAAAAATAATAATAATAATAATTGTGACAATATAAGATGAATCATATAGGTAGAAAATAAAAGCTTACAAATATCATACCTTTTTCAAGACCATGTGGATTAGAAGCTTATCTTTGGAAAATTTTAATTTAGGATAGTGTGAGGGGTTTCACAATTGTTTATTGTCTTGAAAATTTAGAAGTCTAATGAACAATAGAAACTGTTTACCATGTAATTAATGAGAACATTATATGAAAATGAATGAACGCTTAATTGTTGCGTGGGAGCAATAGACATTATGATAGTGAATAAAAATCAGCTATTAGAAATTGTGAAAAAGTAGGTTGATAAATTGAAAGAATCATTGCCAAAATTTGAATACAATGAAGTCCCTTTTGAACATATTGAATGCTACACAATACATTTAAAAGAGAGTGCAGCAAATCAAAACTGCAATACGGAAATCTCTTTTTTTTTTGTCTTGATAATTACGAAATTTTGCGAGGGATGTATGTACCATTATATACATCACGATCTTGAGTGGAAGAGATTGTTGGATAGGTGATACCAACCACTACTATACGACATTAGATATATATATATATATAAAATTGAAACAAATCTAAATTAAAACATAACTTCTTATTATTATTATTTATTTTTCAAATCTAGAACTTCTAATTTACAAAATTATGTTTTTAAATTTAGATTTAAAAGAAATTTCTATTTTATTTTAATTTCTAAATCATTTCATATTTTAAAATAAGATGAAATTTTAAAAATTATATTTTTTTGTCTAGATTTAAAAGAAACTTCTAATTTAAAAAATTATGTTTTTAAAATTTGATGTCTCGTAGAAATTTTATTTATAAAATATAAATATGTTTTCATATATATATATAGTTGAGATTTTTTTAATATATATATATATATATATATATAAACAATATAATAGAATGATCTTTGAGAATAAGAATCATGAAAACAGCAATTTAAATTTTTAAATCAATTGTAAGAATAAAATACAAAGACGAGTGAAACAATACAAGATATTTAACATATTATCATCATTTTATGAATGCCAGATGATGCCGTCTCTCACAATATTTATAGGCAGACTACCATGCCTTCGGTTGTAGAGAAATCTAAATGTAATGTCAGCTTCGTGCCTGAGACATACGAAGCGGCTAGATTGAAATGTACGCTCCGTCCGATTGGTAGAGCGTGAGTTTTTGTTTTTTTGTTTTTGTTTGCCCTTTCTTTCTTGTACCCACAACACTCACCGAGTTTTCTTTAAATTAATCAGTTTGTGATTTTAACTCAGTATAAATTAACCAGTTTGTTAATTAATCAGCTTGGGGTTATGATTGCTGTGGCGGAAGAAAATGGGCAGGCGGTCGGTGATGCAGAGGAACACATGAATGTTTTGTAGAAGTTGATGGATGTGGTTATGTTAGTGTATCATCCTCCTTTCTGGTTTTAGACAGAATAGTAATGCATATCCCGGAAAAGATAATGGCAAAAATCCTTTGAGTGGTTTCATAGTATCAAATCCATTTGAGGGAACTAATGGTGATCCAAGAACCATAAGGGAGTAGCTGAGGTGAGATTTTCTATTCAGACACTAGAAGAATTAACCTAATATAGAATTAGGATTTACAAAGTTTTTCAATTCATATAAAACATTATTTTTTTTATATGAAAAACTTAAAAACAAATTTATATGAAGGAAACTTGAAAACTAAGATGAGAAACAAATAAATGATCAAATTTTCAATGTTGTACATAAGTTTGAAAGTTTTTTAAAGTGACATGTAAAGGGAAAAAATGAGCTTAAGAGTCAGCTTATAGTTGGATAGAGAGCACATAACTATATACACAGAAGTGGGTCTAGATGACCGATTTGAATGGCAATTACTACATTAAATATTTGTTGGCATAAATTGTAATGGAGATTATAGGCCTAACTTGTTCCTAGACTTAATAACTATTTTGAAAGTTTATGATATTTTGTTAGCTGACCAAGAAAGCTCAAAAATTATAAATTGTGACTTTGCATAATAAATTCTATGAGTTTTCAAAAATATATATTAGGCATAGCACAAAGTTAGTATATAATTTTTTGGATTCAATTATACATATTTTTCTATCAATATTTTTCATCATAACAATCATTTGGATGAGAAGAGAACTATAATGAGAATAAGGGAGTAGGGAAACTATAAAGGAATTTTTTTTTTTTTTTTGGCATATAAGGACCACAAATATATAAGTCCTTATCTAATATCTATGAATGTGAAAAATTATATAAATGATCTATAATTGATTTCTAGTGATTTACATTATAGTCAACCTTTCTTTCTGAGTTCTATTGTACAATTAATATTTAGTTTATTCAAGAAAATGATAATAAAATAATATCACTCAACTTTCTCAATATATCTGAAAAATAATTTTTTAAAGAACTTTGAAAAATACATGTCAGCTCACTTTTGAAACTATCTAATGAGGTGCCATTATTGGTTACTTTCTTATATAAATGAACTCTGGGTGACTGGCTTAACCATTAAAAAAATAAATAAAAATCTTTTCATTATTGATTTTGTGATCTTAGATTTCTTCCATAAGAGTAGAATGTTGATCTTCATGTTGAGGCTTTTAGCCTACAGATCTATTAATAGATTTGTTGTTCTTGAATAATATATTCATTTGTTATTTTAAAAAAGTAATATTTTTTATCCAAAAGAACTTATGCAGTATATACTAGTGCCTTCTATTCTCTTCTAATTCTTGTTTCAAAACCAATAATTTATATGCCTTTATACTGCTGAAACTTTCACAGATTTTTAATCTGCATTTCTTTTATGATCAATATAACAAATTCATAAACTTAGTCTATTGACACTTCCATCAAAAAATTTATTAATGAATCTTATAATATTACAGGTACATGGTCGGTACTTTTTCCTTAAACAGCCTTTGCATCAATTATATGACCATGGGTATGTATGTGCAAAGGGGATTTCGAAGAACGCTCCTCCAACTCATATATGTTACTTGTCTTATTTTTGTCATTGGTCTCCCGACTCAGCAGTTAGATTCTGGTGATTACCCTTGTGCACACGATAATAGTACTAATGGATTGTGTGGGCTCAATGGAATCTGCCGAGACTACAATCATTACCCCAACTGCACTTGTCTTCCAGGATTCGAGTTTGTAGACCCTAGTAACCCATTTAAAGGATGCCTTCAGAACGCATTCCAGCTACAGACCTGCGGTGCAAGTGGCACAATAATGCAGAGGATTGAAACGTTGAATTTTCCTGGAAGTAATTACAAGACCTTTTTGACGAGTGAAAATGACTGTGAGCAGGCATGCTTGGAAGATTGCTTTTGCACAGTAGCCGTCTGGAGTGGGAATGGCACCAAGGATTCCTGCGAGTTGAAGGCAATGCCTCTTAGGTACAGCTATCCAGACTTTGGAACAACTTTTGTAAAAGTTTACAGCGATGCTCTTCCACCCACAAAAGAGAAGGGGAAGAAGGGGAAGGGGCTTGTAGTTATTGGAATAAGCCTAATGGGTTGCTTCTTACTCATTCAAGTGATTTTGTTAATCGTTTTGTGGGTTGCATACCAGTCCAAGACAAAAGCCTTTTAAGAGGCTCATAAGACATTGTCAATCAGGAAAATATTAAGATCGAAATATAACACCAAAAAATCATTCTAGATATGCCTCCAATATTTGCTTGAAGAACAGTAATAAATAACCTTTGAGAGGGGCATTTTTCTTGTAATGATCATTAAAACAATTATTAGTTTCTTTCAAGTAGAGGACACGATGAAATGTCAAATGGTTGCTATATTCTGAGATTTAAATAAAACAGAGAAATATAAATATAAATTTAAGATTCTTATTCTAAATAAAAAATATATTAAATAGAGAAAAGATGAATGCAAATGCAAAACAAAAATAAGAAAAGATACGAAATTGTAACTTCAAATATCTTCTATGTGTTCTTGGATAAAACATAGGCGCTCAAACTAATAGTATGTATTTGTAAAATGTTCATTATTAAAGCATATGGAAATGAAGGATGATGTGGTTGATTTATAGAATTGTTATAACAAATGTGAATGTTGGAGATTAAATCTCATTAAAAAGTGGAGATAAAAAAAACAGTAATGGGGTTACAAATGAATTAAGATAATAGCATTTTAAATCCATCATAATTATTGTAATAATTTTTCTCATTTCATTTATAAATATATGCAGTTATGTGATGGGTTAATAATTATGTTATATTATTAAGCTTCTTTATTTCTATTGTATACAAATACACGATTTCAAGTTCTTTTATTTTGTTTTATTATTTCAATCTACTTTGACTCCATTGCCCAATACATGAGAACTAATATACAACCATTTATTAATGTCATATTTTCAAAACAAAAACATATTTATCATTAGTTAGTTTATGTAAACCTTTTTATGTATTCATGACTATGAATAAACCAAAGAATTATTGTTAAGTGAAAAATCAAGAGATAAATTTCAGATGTATGACAAATGAATCACCATATCAACTATATAGGACTTAATGAGATAGATATTTTTCCTTAGTCAAGTGACATTGATCTTTGGGACTTAATACTTATATGATAGACCCTCAAATCACTCTCTTGAGTCTAAGTTGAGCTTGAAGAATAGGAGACAAAAACCACTTTCATAGAGTAAATCCTTTCTTATTAATTGATAAATTTATTTCAGTCATTTGTTGACACTCTTGGGCTTGTGGGTGAATTTTGGTTCTATGAAGTGAAGTAGTGATTTTGAGCCTTGAAATTTGTGGGAAATGAGATCCTAGCCTAAAAATGCAAGATAAGATCTATCAAATTTCGATTAGATAACATTCAAACACAAACAAGTTAAGCTACAATCCTAAAAGGAGAATTGAACACTTGGATTCGTAATATTTGTTGTGATGGAATTTATATTGTGAATGAACTTGGTTAAATGGTAGGAAATTAATAGATTTTAATAATAACAATAATTACAAATTAGAAATTTAGCGCCCCACCAATGAACCCTAGAGGAACTAACCTAACTAACTCAACTAAGAAGAGAAATAATTTTTTTTAAAACATCATAAATTTTATTCGAAAGCAACACTATATTAAAGATATCAATATGAACTCAAATGTATAAGTAGAAAGAAATAAAACCAAACCATCCTCTAAAGTTCCATAATGTTGTTACTAAACAAATCATGAAAGCATGAAAGGAAACAATATCTAACATAGTGTTATCCTCGATTTGAGCGCGGCCAAAATCGCAAGGAAACCCTACAAAACTGGTCTGTTTGGTTGCTTACGACCTTTGGGAGAGCTTGATTGACTCCTTCGGTTAGCTCATTTAACTTTTTTCTTTTTGTTTTTATTGTTTTCTTAGTTCTTTAGATTTGCAGTTTTACCTGCAGATCGGACTTTAAAGTCTGACTTGCAAGGTTCCTTCTTTTTAAAGGTAATTGCACATCGGTCTTTAAAAATCGATGTGCAAAGGTTTGGTTTTATACCTACAAATCAGACTTTAAAGTCCGACCTGTAGGTAATCTTTCCCTTGCAGTTTGGACTTTAAAGTCCGATTTGCAGGTCGTTCAGTCAAAAGTTACATGTCGGACTTTAAAGTCCCACATGCACTGCATCAACTAGTAATTAATGGCCGCATTAATTGCTAAATTAAGGGTTATTTATTAATTTTTTGGAGTTTATTTCTTCATTCTTATTAGCGATTTCTCCTCTGTGTGTGCCTCCTCTTTCCTCCTCCATTTTTTCTCGCCTACCTTGCGGATTTGTCAAATCTCCACCAGATTTTTGTTCAGCATGGCGGATTGAGGTAGGTTTTTATTCTATTTTTATTTGTTTCTTTCATGTTCTTCCCCTACGCCGTGTTATTTCTTTTCTATCTTTCTTTCCTTTGTTTTCTGTTGATCGGAGGCGCATCGGACATTAAATTCTGATTGGTCTCCGATTTTCCTGATTCGCAGGAGATCATTTCAATCGTCCCTTTTTCATAGTTTGCATGACGGGTTTTACTACCCAATCCACAGGCTTAATGCGAAGATCCCCTGCATATCAGACTTTAAAGTCTGATATACGAGGGGAGATTGTTTGATTGACATGTCGGGTTTGAAAACCTAACATGTCAATCAGAAATCCCTCCCATTGCACATTGGACTTTAAAGTTCGATGTGTCGGCCTTGCTAAATATTTTTCCTCCAACTTGCACATCGGACTTTAAAGTCCAATGTGCCAATGGTTTTTCCCCAATTTGCACATCGGACTTTAAAGTTCGAAAAGAGAGTAAGATGTTTTATCTTTGCACATCGGACTTTAAAAGTCTGATGCCTAAATTTTGACTCCTAAGGTGCAGATCGAACTTTTTTCCCCGGCTTGCCATTTTTGATAGTTTTGCTCCCAACCCTGTTCTGATTCCTATTTTCTGATCTGATTGATAAAATTTAATTTTATTGATGATGATAACTATCAGATGAGATAATCCTCAGTGTTGAATGTAGTCATTTGTAAATGTCAAGGCCCTCTCACGACAAATCAGAGCCTTCCTCGTGTCAGTTGGAATCTTCTCCGGGTAAAACATCAGCAAAGAAGATGAAGTACAAGTATGATAAGTACTAAAATTTATACCCAGAAATTTTAGTAGATTCAAAGATCAAGGATATATAAGATACAAAAATTGGACATGTCAGTATGCAGGAGTTTATTGATCAAGTTGAGAAAGCTCCTTCCCACCTAACAAACCTAATCAAATCCGAGTTGCATAAATATGCTTCCTTCCCAATTGCAGATCATGATCCAGATTTTTTACTTACTGTAGCGGATCACTTTGATCCAAATACAAGATAGGTTAGGGATGCTGATCAAAATGTGATCATGACTCTGGATAGTGTTTTCTTCAACAGTGTTTTCAAAGGTTCTTTAGTCGAGGAAGTAGCTGACATTTCTCAAGAAAGTGCTTAGGAGTACTATAAGAAAACTAAGGTCAAATGCAAGAAATTGATCAATATTGTTTACCTCTCTGCTACCAGAAATTCTACCACCTCGCGACAACCCAAGTATTTTTATAGGAGTGAATTCAATGAGGAGTACAACGCTATGGTCCCCATGTTGGCAAGAGTGATGGTTTTAAAAGACTCTCATTACTTTCAAAGTTGTTATTACATAAATATAAATAGGAAAGGGGCAGCTCAGATTGATTGGGGTGAGTAGATCAGTAATGCACTCTATGCACAGTTGAAAGAAGTCAAAGTGACATTGAAATTTTATATGACTTCTTACCTGGTTTATGAAGCCACTTCCATGAGGCAATATCCAGGTTTGTCTACTAAAGGTGATAGGAGATTAGTGCCTGTCTAGGAATACTATGATCAACTCACAATCAAGAATCAAGGTACCTACTTTAGAAGAGTTAATGATTCCTTCTTTGTTGTGTGGAAGTGCACGTTTGATAAAAGCCTGTAGAAGAAAAGATTATCAGAGGCTGCATATAACAATATGTCTCATTTTGGATGTATTTTTCTTCACTTTCCAACATTCACTTACATCCAATCAGATGTTTCTCAGGTGAACCCTTCATTCTACCAAGGTATCCTTTTGATAGGATCGTTCTCATGGAATTGTGTCGCCAACTGATCTATGTGCATGAAAAGCAATCGTAAGAACATAAGAATGGGTTGAAGTTCCCAGAATCTATTGGCAGGTACTCAGTTCTAACTAACCCCAAGGCCAAGAACATGTTGGAAGAAATGTAATGGAATACTATGAGAAGATTCAAGGCATGGAATACTTTTGATTTTTGTGGCATGAAGAACAAGCTCAAGAGGATTTAAACCCATGTCTATAGGCTTGAGGATGTATGGGCAGACTCCAAAGATGAAGAAGATATAAGAAGGATAGATTTCAATCATCTTACCCTAGAACAGATTGAAAACTTGGGTTTGGAAAAGATCCCAATGACCATGGAAGACATTGATGACATAATAGACCTAGTCTATTATGAAAAGAAGATTGTCGACTCTCCACTTCCACCAGTGCAATGGTCAAAAAAGGAAAGTAAGTCTATCACTCAAAGAATCTCTCCTATTTTGGCAAACACCAATGCATGGTTATTAAAAAAGAATCTTAGAATAAAACAGTTTCCTGCTAGTTCTGGAGATGACGCTAATAGTGATGGCTCAGTTGGTAAGACAGCTACAGTTGAAACAAGAAACAAGGGCAAAGAAGATTCACAAGCATTATCCTCGGCCCCTGCAATACAATCCAATGGGAAAGGACCCAAAATAAAGTTTGCAATTAGAGGGTCCAAGAATGTTGAATCATCTTCAGCAGTGCAGGAGACAACCACTAAGGAACCAAAACAGTAGACTGCTAGGGATACTGATAAAGATAAGGAAATGAAAGAAGGTATGATTCCTCAATAAGAGGAAGCACAGGTTGAAGAAACATCACATCTTGGTGAAGTGTATGTTCCAACCACTTCACAGGCACCAACTCATTCAGAAGTGATTATGCATTCCATCAATTCTGATTCTGATCAAGAGGAAGAGGAATTTGATGATGATGACCTGGGCATGGGCATGACCCAGTCAAAGACTGCTCAAAAATTCTTGGCACTATCCAACTTTTCCAGCCTAGATGATATTCCTTCAACCACCATTGAATCTTCAATATTGGTGTTTTCTGAAGCTATGGAGCAAGTGTTCCCAGAACAACAAGTGATGACTTTACCTTCTACGGTGGTCATAATAGAAATTCCATCTCTAGTAAGCACTGAAGTTATTTCTACTATGGTGGTTATAATGAAAATTCCACCTCTGGTTACTACTCAAATTGTTTCCAGTGCACCTTCCACTCTTTCCTCTGTGGCCATAATTGAAGAAGGGTCAGCATCAACAGTTGTTTCTACATCAGTAGGTGTATCACTAGATACTTCAACATTGATATCAATAACAACATCTACAACTGCTGCCAGTTCAAGCCAGTATGCTCTTGAAATACCAAGTGAGACTTAGCAAAACACTACTACTCCACCAGCCAATCCTGGACTACCACCTTGGATGGAGGTAGTAGCACCTAAGAGGAAGAAACAAGTGATTTCTCCTGATGAATTTGACTTTGAGCAGTTGGTTCCTCTGAAGCCCAAGGGGACAAAGAAGCTGAAGACTGTTTCCTGGGTGTTAGTAGACCCGACCTCTAAAAAGAAGTATGTTGAGGTCATGGTGCCATCATTGGATAAGAATAAATATGATATACAACCTGAGGATTACGTCATGCAAATCGTAGAGCTTGGGGAGGAGACGCATGGGAGTGTTAAGCTAGATTCTCAGATGGCTTTAAACTCTTTGTTATAGAGACTTGAGCAAGAGAGGGATGAGAAGAATGAATTAAAATAGAAATGTGAACAATTGAATAATGTTATTTTGAAAAGTTACCCAATCCTCCTAGGAAGTTGAGCCCATGGGATCATCAATGGACACTGAAACTCTTAATAAAATTGAACAGGTAGGAGCCAAGGGTCGAGTGGTGGATGAATGGATTGCACAGCTGAAGTCAAAAGGGTCTAATCTCCTAAGTTTAACAGTTGGGTTATTGACGGATTTGGAAGTTATCCAAAGTCAGATGCAAAGTGTCAAAACTTCATTATCTCAAGAGATTGAAAATATTGAGAAAAGTATAATCCTTTGGAGCTAAATGGAGGACTTTAGAATAGACATCCTCGTTGAAAATAAATTGGTTCCTTCAAGGGAACAATATATCCAAATCTTGTAACCATTGTCTTACAGGAAAGAGACAATAAGGTTGATGATAGTAGAGCAGGATTGAGAACGGAAGGAAGGTGATGATGAGATTGATCTCATTTCTGCCAGGATTGCTGACTTTCCTTGTTACCTCAATGGTGACAATCAAAATCTCATCACCAGTGATGCCATCACATAGGAATTTTTGTCCTTAATCGATCACTGCACAGGGTAAGACTTATCAATTGGTGCATTATATAAGTTACTGGAGATCCAAGTCAGTTTTGAGGTCCTCGCATCCATGCTGAAGGATGAGAGAAAGAAATATGTAGAGGCTGAGGATGTGATCTCTCGTGTTCGTGTGATCATAGATTCTACCTAGATGTGGAACCAGAAAAAGATGGAGGCCATCCTAACTAAGTTTGATGAATTCCACAAATCAAAAGAGGAGCAGAAAAATGAATAAAGTGTCCCTTTTTGACATTTTCTTTTCATGTAGTTGCATTGTTAGATGTTGCAAGTTTTCTAGCAGCTGCATATTTTCCTTTTGTTGTAGTTGTAGACAAGTGGGACTGTGCAGTTGAATTAGTCAACTATGCCCACATTTTTCTCCACTTATCTTATATATAAGGAGGACCCTCATTTGCATATTTTGATCTTGGATTATGCTAAGAAAAACTCTACTAAATTTTTGCCTCAACTAATACTTTGAGCTTTTATTGTGAAAATTTGATCAAGCAAATAAAGAAAGCGATTTTATTTAATCCTGAACTTTGTGTTGTGTTTAAAAAGAGTTCCTTATATGAGTTGATGTTCTTATGTTCATGACTTATACATGTTCTTGAATTTATTGATATAGGAAGTATTGTTAAGTGGATTTAAGAGCTCTTGAATTGTGAAAGTAGACTTTGTGTTCCTTGAATATTTGAGAAATTTTCTATTGTTAAGTGATTGTTAGTAGGCTTTGCATTGCTACTATTGCTTGCAGTTTTTAGGATTAAGGAATGATACTTGGAGACATTGAGCTGTAAGTTGAATTCCTTATCATTGTGATAATTAGTTTAGTTAGCATTATATTCAAGAAAGACTTTATGCTTCTTATTTATTAAATCTTGATATAGTTTGTTGTATAAATTCATTAATTTCCTTAAGTATCGAAGTGATAGGGAAATTGTAACAAAGTGAAGGGAGAATACATTAACTCTGAAAAAAGAGAGTTATATGCCCAACACTAACCCACAGATTTTAATTTTTTATTAATTAGAGAAGAGATTTCAAAGGGAACCTCCCCTTGATGAGAGGGGAGATTAATTTCTCAACATAGCTATGAGTGAATCATATATTTTTTCATTGGTAAGCTAGAGACAAAATATTCACCCAACAGGTTTTTGGTGACTCTACTTGCGAGCGAGGTGCAACCGGTATTTACCCTTTGGGTTGTAGTGCTCTTTTTTTTGTTATATCCATTTTGCTATTTTTCTCAAAAATCATAATTTGGCTGATCGAAGTTACACTCATGCACAACGATTAGCGGGAGTTGTTGATCCTACTTTTGAGTTTTTGCAGCAACATAATTTTCCTTTTTGTGACACCTCCACGGATGCGTTCTCCATTGCAATGGGCACAAAGTTCTCCTCCTTCTGCATATCGATCTCCCATACCAAGTGAGGCATCAAGTTTGCAAGTCCTATTTGTTCCACTTGTAAGTCGCTTTGCAATACCACAATATAATCTGTTAAGGATGGCTGCTACTGGCCCTTTGGGTACCACTTTTTGTCCATTGAACTTGACTGCACCTTTGCATGAACTTCCCAAAGGCACGGGGAAAAAATTAACTAAATTTTTGGGGGATGATTCTCAACACTCGGACAAACACATTGCTGCCTTCTACATCGCATGTGGAGTCCTAGGTGTTGAGCATGAAGACATTTCAGTAAAATTGTTCATGTTGGCAATATAGCATTATAACAAACAATGAAAGATTGTTGACATTTCAATAAGGATATTGAGAAGGTTGTTGATGATTATGGATATAACTGATTAAGGATGTTTACTGTCTTGATATTATTATTTTGTCATTGATGTCAAGAAATTGATTTTCTAATTTAGTATGATGTTGCCACATCTTGAGAAGTATGATTTGAAGAATATAAAGATGTCGGTAAAAGACACAGGAAAGATTATGATAAATAAGAGGATGAATAAGGTATTTAATGGGCAACTATTATGGAGTTAGACAATGATGAGATCATGATGTTTAGATTATTTTGACATCATACATATGTTGTAAATTGTAAGGTTAATACTATTGTTATCAAGCAAAGAACCTAGTTGGTAAACCCTAAGCAACCTAGTCGGTAAACCCTAAGGCTATCGCTATTGGTTAATGAAGGCGGAATGTCTACCGAGTGAAGTTTAGTATTTACCGAGTTATAACCAAGTTGTAACCGAGTTGTAACTGAACTATAATAGAATGCATTAAATGATTACATGCGTTATTTAATGAAGGAAGCTGATGAGCTGGAACTGATTAAATGATTGGTATGTTGTAAATATAGTTTGTTAATGAATCTATGGCAAAGGAAAGTCGACATGAAGATCTACAACATAGATTGAACTGCAATACCCTAGCACAAGTTCCAAGAAATATATGCAAGTTCCTAGGTGGGATAAAACATTTTCAGATCGAAAGATGCATTGAACCTAGACAAGATTGAAGATTTGATGGCTATGATTGATCATGGGAAATGTGATCAAGGAGATTAAGTGGTTAGCTAATTGTTTATAAATAGGGAACTGTTGATAAACAATGCATGCAGGCAAGTGTATGCACAAAGATGCTATATAGTGATTACCGAGCACTGAAGCTTGAAGATCTGTTTGAATAACAGAGTATAGAAGCCCAACAGATGGACAAGATTAGTTCTATGTCTAGATTGTATTGAACAAATAAGAATATTCTTTAGCATTTTATATGTGAAATTGTAGATAGATTTTTATCACTGTTATTTTGTGAAAGTGACAAAAAATCTCTTAACCGAGTGGACTTAACAGTCTTATATGTAAAACCCTCTAGCAAGGTGACATTCTAATTGAGTGTTTGAAATCCTTTAACAAGGTCACTTCTAACAAGGTGAAGATCCTAATAGATCTGAGGGAAATCCCTTAACAAGGTCACATCTAGCTATGTGTTTGTAATCTTTAATAGGATTTTCTTTTAACCAAGCATACTCTAGAAGAGTATATTTCTTACTAGGTCTGAAATCCCACAGTGGTTTTTCCCTATTTGTGTTTCCATGTTAAATCTAGTGTTATGAGGTGTATAATGTTTATATGCTTTTAAGTTTGCATGTTTAACAGTTTTGGTTATATTACTGAAGTATATGTTACCAAGGTTGAATCTAATGTTTTTATGGAAGATTAAGTTTGTATGATTCACCACCCCTGTCATCTTGTTGGCTATTGGATCTGTACTTACATTAAGTATCAGAACTATCAATTGGTATCAGAGCATTGGATTCCAGAAGAAAAGTTTAAAGGCACTTGAGTTAAAGATCCAAAGATGTATAAGAGGGATGCACCGAAGCTGAACAAGTCAAGTTTCTCTACATGGCAGAAAAGGACGAAGCTGCACCTATCAGGAGTTGGAGAATATGCTGTATACTATCTAGAGAATGATTTCATCACACCAAACACCTATCCATTGACTATTTAAGAGATAAAGGCAAAGAAAGAACATATCCAAGCAATGATTGAAATAACATCTGCATTGACCGAATCAGAGTTTAATGACCTAGAAGGCTGCAATGATGCAAAGGCAATGTGGGATAAGCTCATATTAGTATATGGAGGAGATGAACATGTTCGAAGAGAAAAAGTAGATAGTCTAAGAGGACAACTTGAATCTATGAGGATGAATGAAGGTGAGATCATAACTCAGTACAGTACAAGACTAAAGGAGATTGTCAATCAAATCAAAGGAGCAGGTGGAACTATTGAAGAAAAGGATATAACAAGTAAGTTGTTGAGAACCCTTCTACTGGCTTATGCAATCCGAGTCTTTGCAATCAATGAATTGAGGTCTGTACCTAATATGCCAGTTTCTTTAGATGCTACTATTGGCAAGCTACATGCATTTGAGCTAGCTAACTTTGATAACAGTGGATCTTCAGTAAATAAAGCTGAATCTGCATTTAGTTCTTTTCATCTTGATGAATCTAATGATTTCAATGAAAGAAAGTATAAGTACTCTGAAGGAGATCATAGTGGAGCAAGTGAAATATTTCATAAGAATATGGAAGAAGTACACAAACTGTATGAGGAAATCAGAAAGCAAGAAGAGTTTGAAGCACTATTAGCCAAAAGGTTACCGAGAGGCAAAGGTAAGTATAAAGGAAAACTACCTTTGAAATGTTTCAATTGTGATAAGATAGGACATATGGCTTCTAACTATCCTGACAAAGATTCTACTGAAAAGAGAGATTACCGAGATGACAGACAAAAAGATAATCATTACAGAGGACACCAAGACTTTAGAAGAAGAGATAGAAAGACATGCTTAATAGTCAATGAGAAATCTAATGATGATAAATCAGATGAAACTGATAGAGGAAGTAGTTTATGTGGCTATCAAAGATGGATCAGATGAAGAAAGGTATGAAGAAAAAGCCCTAATATCTCACATAAACACTAATGATTCTTCGATTATAGATAGTGGATGCTCACATCATATGATAGGAGATAAACACAAGTTTGTTATATTAGAAGATTATGATGTAGGCTATGTTAGATTTGGTAATGATGCACCATGTTCGGTGCAAGGTAAAGGATCTATAACACTTCTTGAAAATGCAAGATGCAATGATGTTTATTGGGTTGAAGGTTTGAAATACAATTTGTTGAGTGTAGCATAGCTAAACAACATAGGTTACCGAATAGAATTTCAGAAGGGAATTGTCAAAGTTCATGACAAGAATGGAAAGTTAGCTGCTACCGAGACACAAACAAAAGGTAACACATTTCACCTTGACTCGACTTGTAACAAGTGTTTGTATGCAAAGATAGATGATACCTGGTTATGGCATAAAAGGTTTTGTCATGTAAATTTTGATAATCTAATCAAAATAAGTAAGAAGCACCAAGTAAGAGGTCTACCGAGTCTTGAAAAACCTGAGAATGCTATGTACCAAGGATGCTAGATGGGTAAGATGACAAGATCAAGCTTTACAAGTAAGTCTTACACTTCTAAGGGAATTTTAGATCTAGTGCACACTGATCTTTGTGATCCTATGAAAGTTAAAAGTTATTATGGTGATAAATATTTCATATTATTTGTGGTTGACTATTCAAGGATGATGTCAGTAATGTTTTTGAAAGAAAAATCAGAAGCTTTTCAAATGTTTAAATGGTACAAGGCAAGAGTTGAAAATGAAACAGGAAGACAACTGAAATGTCTTAGATCAGATAGAGGAGGAGAGTTCACATCTGATGAATTCAACTTATTTTGCAATGATCATGGTATTAAAAGACAAGCCTCTGCACTGAGAACTCCATAGCAGAATGGAATAGCTGAGAGAAGAAACATATCTATTGTGGATTGTGCTAGAACACTGATGATTGAAAAGAAAGTGCCACAAACATTTTGGATAGAAGAAATAAGCACATCAGTTTACACCCTGAACCAAGTACAATTGAAGAAAGGTACTTTGAAGACACCATATGAAATCTGGTATGATAAGAAACCTAATGTAAGTTATTTTAAAATCTTTGGAAGTAGATGCTATGTTCACAAAGATGATAGAAATGGCAAGTTTGATCAGAAAAGTGAAGAAGGAACATTTCTAGGTTATTCTTCTAGAAGCAAAGCATTTAAATGTCTGATCAAATCATCTAACAAAATAGTAGAAAGTGTAAATATGAAAATTAATGAATTTATAGAAAGAAATGATGAAGTAAATTCCAAGGAACTAGAAGACTATGATGAATTTGTCTATGTTCAACCGACAAGTCTTACTGAGAAGACTGTTGAAGAAAATGAAGAGAATATCTAGTTACCGAGTGATGAAGAAGATCATACAAAGTCCGTTTTAGCCAAGTATGTCAGAAGACACCATGCACCAAGTCAAATTATAGGAGATAAGAATGATCCAGTGATGACAAGGAACGAACTGAGATAGAACAATGTCTGATATCTGAATTTGAATCGAGAATAGTGAAAGAGGCAATTAACAGTGAAGATTGGATAAATGCTATGATAGAAGAGATTGATCAAATCAAGAAGAATGACACATGGACACTAATCTGAAGCCCGAAGGACAAAAATGTAATCGGTACAAAGTGGATTTTCAGAAACAAGCTTAATGAAAAAGGAGAGGTCATTCGAAACAAAGCAAGACAAGTTTGCAAAGGTTATGCTCAAGAAGAAGGAATTGATTATGGTGAAACTTTTGCACCTGTTGCTAGACTTGAAGGAGTAAGAACATTGTTGGCATATACTGCTTTCAAAAACTTCAAGGTATATCAAATGGATGTCAAATCTGCATTTCTGAATGGAATATTAGAAGAAGTTTTTATTGAACAACCTAAAGGATTTGTTGAAGACAATAATAAAGATCAGATATGTAAATTGAACAAAGCTTTATATGGTCTGAAACGAGCACCTAGAGCATGGTATGAAAGATTGCACTCTTATTTGATTAAGATTGGTTTTATAAGGACAAGTGAGAACAACAATATGTACATGAAGAATGGTGAAAATGGAATACTGATCTTAGCCATATTTGTTGATGATATTATATTTTGTGGAAATGACTCTTTATGCAAGAACTTTGGAAATGAAATGAGCAAAGAATTTGAGATGTCATTAATCGGTGAGATAAAGTATTTTATAGGTTTACAGATACTGCAAATGAAAAACGAGATTTTTATTACTCAATCCAAGTACATAAAGGAAATATTGAAGAAATTTGGAATGGAGGATTCAAAACCAGTAAGTACTCCTATGACTACCAACTGTAAATTATCAAAAAAAGATGAAACTGCATCTGTTGATGAGACACTTTACCGATCCATGATTGGAAAACTACAATATGTTGTTCACAGCAGACCAGACATAGCACATGTAGTAGGTATAGTTGCAAGATTCTCTGCAGATCCTAAGGAAACACACATGACAACAATCAAAAGATTTTTTAGATACTTGAAAGGCACTGAGGATTATGGATTAGTATATCAGAAAGGAAATGATTTTGATTTAAAAGTTTATACTGATGTTGATTGGGCGGGCAACATTGATGACAGAAAAAGCACAAGTGGAGGAGCTTTCTTTTTAGGAGAAAGACTAGTGAGTTGGCTTAGCAAGAAACAAGGATGTGTTTCACAGTCAACAACAGAAGCTAAATACGTTGTTGCAGCATTGAATTGCACCAAAATTGCATGGATCAAACAACTATTGGAAGGTTTAAATGAGAAAGTTACCGAGCCAGTAACTATATTATGTGACAATACTAGTGCCATTAACATTTCAAAGAATCCTGTTATGCACTCTAAGACAAAGCACATCTCTATCAAATATCATTATCTTAGAGAAGAAGCTCAAGAGAAGAAAGTGGTGTTGGAGTATGTTAGCACAAAGGAACAAATAGCAGATATCTTCACCAAGTCACTACCAAGGGACACTTTTGAATATCTCAGAAGTAAGTTAGGGGTCCTACCCCTATCTTCTACTCACTGACCAAGTTTGGTGAAAGCATCAATCCGATGACTCTATCGAATATCTTTTAGGAGTTGATGCTGCATTACACACTTTAGGATGTTTTCTAAAGGTGTACAGGAAATAATATAGGAAATTATAAAGGAATTGAAGACAAAATGCTCTGACCGAGACTGAATTGACACATTACAGCAGGAAATCACTTCATACAAGAAGAAATTATGTTTTATTTCTTTACTTTTTGGCATTGTTGTCAAAGGGGGAGAAGAATAATAAAAGGGGGAGAAGACTGAAGTTTGGAAAGAAGACTGAGAAAAGATGAGAAGTCTAATGTATGGGGAAGAGCATTTTAGCATTTCAGAATCACAGCAATCCAAATCTTTTAAGGTCAAATCAATTGGTTTTGCCATCAATGCCAAAGGTAGAGACTGTTGGCAATATAGCATTATAATAGACAATGAAAGATTGTTGACATTTCAATAAGGATATTGAGAAGGTTGATGATGATTATGGATATAACTGATTAAGGATGTTTACTATCTTGATATTATTATTTTGTCATTGATGTCAAGAAATTGATTTTCTAATTTAGTATGATGTTGCCATATCTTGAGAAGTATGATTTGAAGAATATAAAGATGTCGCTAAAAGACATAGGAAAAGTTATGATGAATAAGAGGATGAATAAGGCATTCAATGGGCAACTATTACCGAGTCAGACAATGATGAGATCATGATGTTTAGATTGTTTTGACATCATACATATGTTGCAAATTGTAAGGTTAATACTATACTATGTTATCAAGCAAAGAACCTAGTCGGTAAACCCTAAGGTTATCGCTATCGGTTAATGAAGGCCGAATGTCTACCGAGTGAAGTTTAGTATTTACCGAGTTATAACCGAGTTGTAACCGAGTTGTAGCCGAGCTATAACAGAATGCATTAAATGATTACATGCGTTATTTAATGAAGGAAGCTGATGAGCTCGAACTAATTAAATGATTGGTATGCTGTAAATATAGTTTGTTAATGAATCTATGGCAAAGGAAAGTCAGCATGAAGATCTACAACGCAGATTGAACCGCAATACCCTAGCACAAGTTCCAAGAAATATATGCAAGCTCCTAAGTGGGGTAAAACATTTTCAGATCGAAAGATGCATTGAACCTGGACAAGATTGAAGATCTAATGGCTATGATTGATCATGTGAAATGTGATCAAGGAGATTAAGCGGTTAGCTAATTGTTTATAAATAGGGAACTGTTGATAAACAATGCATGTGGGCAAGTGTATGCACAAGGATGCTACATAGTGATTACTGAGCACTGAAGCTTGAAGACCTATTTGAATAACAGAGTATAGAAGCCCAGTAGATGGACAAGATTAGTTCTATGTCTAGATTGTATTGAACAAATAAGAATCTGCTTTAGCATTTTAGATGTGAAGTTGCAGATAGATTTTTATTATTATTGTTTTGTGAAAGTGATAGAAAATCTCTTAACCGAGTGGACTTAACAGTCTTATTTGTAAAACCCTCTAGCAAGGTGACATTTTGATTCAGTGTTTGAAATCCTTTAACAAGGTCACTTCTAACAAGGTGAAGATCCTAACAGATCTGAGGGAAATCCCTTAACCAGGTCACATCTAGCTATGTGTTTGTAATCTTTAACATGATTTGCTTTTCACTGAGCATACTCTAGAAGAGTATATTTCTTAGTGGGTCCAAAATCCCACAGTGGTTTTTCCCTATTTGGGTTTCCATGTTAAATCTGGTGTTATGAGGTTTATGATGTTTATATACTTTTAAGTTTGCATGTTTAATAGTTTTGGTTATTTTATTGAAGTATATGTTACCGAGGTTGAATTTGATGTTTTTATGGAAGATTAAGTTTGTATGATTCACCCCCCCTCTCATCTTGTTGGCTATTGGATTTGTACTTACATTAAGTATTAGATCTATCAGTTCATTGAGACTTTGCATGGAGCCATTGCTGATTGGTTCTATCATCTTTCGAAAGCTTTTATCGCAAAATGGGCAACTCTGAGAACACTGCTTGAATTGAGGTTCAAGTCTGCTGAAGATGATCACGCATTGCTGGCATAGTTAACTCAAATGAAAAAAGAACATCAGGAAGCTATGCATGAGTTTGTAGCAAAGTTCAATAGATTGCACAATCGCATTCCAGTAGCTGCACAACCCATCGTTGGAAATTTAAAGTGCTTCTTTATCAACGCTCAATTGCAAGAGGTGAGCTTTCTTTTGTGAAGGAATAATCCTACAGATTTATCCACTGCACAACAGTTGGCTATATTGGTTGAAGATGATCTTATCCCAACCGGTAAGATAAGGAGAGATCCTAACAAGGTTAGGAATAATCAAATTGTTGATTCATCTTTTCCTTCAATGAATTCTATTGATCCCATGATACAAAAGTTAGCAAATGAGTTGTTATCACTTAAGAAGAAAATTTCCTCACAAGGAAACACTTATTATCATGATGTTCCAAGAAGGACTTATTCAAATAATGCTTCCAATTATGCCATGCGTAATCAGAATAAATTGCCTGCTGCTCCAAAGGGGCTAGTGTTGGAAGCACCACCCCAAAATTCAACTACATGTTATTATGAAGCTAAACAGATTGATCTTCCCCCTTTTTGGTGAAGAAGATGCCAATTTGCATCAAGAAGATGATGCAGAGTTGGCTAGTGACTCTAATATCAGGTTTATGCAATATCAAGAAGATGATACACCAGACACACATGATGGGGATGTCTTTGCAGTATTCACCCATTCGCAGGCACAGGCAACCCAGCCACCTATCATTGCAAAGAGTGATGATCCTATTCAAATCAATGATTCTCAACATTTGCCAGTTTCTATTGCTAAGCATGGGACACCCATACCAAATCCCGTGAAAGACAATGTTATCTTGATGGTTGTCGTGAAGGATAAAAGAGTAAGTGATTCTTTGACTATTGTGAATTTGTCTGCATGTGTCAATTCTTCTACACCTGCATCGAAGAATAGTGTACCTAATATTTTAAGTTCTCAAAATGAGAACCCAAATCAATCTTTGATGAATTCTTTTCAGTCATTTGATGTTTTAGACCATGCTAGGAAAACCAAAATACAAATGTCTGAGGCTGAATTTTTGAGATCTAATCTAGATCAATTTGACCATTTGGTCAAGTTTGTTAAAGAAAAAGATACTATCCCTAGTAATCTTCCCAAGTCTAAAATACTTCAAAATAACCTAGTGACTTCCCCTTCTCCTGTAGAAAAGATAGAACCATTCTATATCTCTTTGTGTATAAATGGTTATAAGCTTAGTAACTATGCAATCGATTCTGGGGCATTTGATAATGTTATGCCGTCAAAAGTTGCCAATGCCCTTGGTTTAACTTTGAACAAAACATTTGGAAGATGTTTCTCTATGGATAACAAGCAAGTCCCCTTGATAGGTCAGATCAAGGATGCACAATTTTCTTTTGCTGCATTCCCAGAAAAGAAGATTAAGATGATAGTACTGGTAGCCGGTGTGCTAGCTTCCTATGGTCTATTGTTGGGAAGAAATTTTTGTAGAGATGTGGGAGGTGAGTTAAACATGGATATGACTGAGGCTCGTATTCTTGTTAAAGGAGTTATCCAAAAGTTGCTTCCAAAAAAAGAATCAAAATACACCATTGTCAAGTCTGATGATCAGCGGGCACAGATTCTTTTTGAATCTTCAGGTATGCATAATTATTTCCTCCATGTTGATGATGGTTTAGAGGTTGATCCCGAGATTGAAGATTTAATTCCACTCAATGAGGTTCTAGTTGATTGTGAAAGTATTATTATGGAATCAGAAAGATCTTCAACTTCACAACAAGAAATTCTCAATTTTGATACTATCAGCATTGGTAATCTAGATGATGTTTGGATGCTAGAATTTGATGGCAGCTATTCTTCTATTGGTTCAAGAGCTGGTGTTGTGTTAGTTTCTCCTAATAGAGATTTCTTCCCTTTCTCCTTCAAATTGCAGTTTGGCAACACAAAAAACACTGCTGAGTATGAATCTCTTCTTTTAGGGATGAATGTTGTCCAAAGGAAGGAGATTAAAAATTTACATGCTCAAGGGGATGTTGAGTTGATAGTTTTTCAAGTCGGGAACATATATCAGATGAGGAGTGATAGGATACGACATTATCGTAACCTTGTATGGGATCTAATAGAGGCATTTGATGCTTTTGATATATCTATGGTTGCCTGTGAATTTAATGACAAGGTAGAATCATTAGCAGTATTAGTAACCTCTTTGGTTCCTCACAGAGATTTTTTAGGGTCAACATACATTGTTGAATTGGTCTTTCGACCAAGTGTTCCTGACAACTCTGATCATTGGCAAGTTTTTAATGATGAAAATCATGTAATTAATTTCTCGTAGACGGATGATAATTTTGATGATATGTACTTTGAAGGTATTCACTACCTTTCAAAGGATGCAATTGAAATTATTGATGCTGAAATGGGAGAGAAATTTCTGCAATTAAAAGGAAACAAGATCCCTAAGGGTCTAGTTTCTTTAGAAATGTTATTTGACAAACATGACCATTATGTAAAAAGCAACAAAGATCAACTACAGGATCAATGGAATATGAGCAAGTAAAGATTAGGACTAAAGGAAATTAAAAAATGATCAATATTAGAAAGTGTTGTTCACAGGAAGAAAGGCAGAAATTTGTTGCATTATTGCAGCAATATGTTGACGTCTTGGCCTACTCCTACAAAGATCTAAAGTCTTTTTGTCCCAAAGAACTCTGTCACAAAATTCCATTAAAGCCAGGTATCACGCCTTCTCATTAAAAGCAAAGGCAATACAACCCAAAGATCTCTGATACTATCTTTGCTGAAGTTGTAAAGATGTTGAAAGAAAAGATAATCTTTCCCATTCATCATTCCTCTTGGATGGCCAATATTGTACCTGTGCATAAGAAGAATTGTGAGATCTAGATATGTGTTGATTTCTAGAATTTGAACCAAGCATCCTTAAAAGATAACTACCCTTTACCTATGATGGTTCATGTCCTACAAGTTGTTACTGGATCAAAGATGATGTCCATGTTGGATGGGTTTTTAAGTTACAACTAAGTGGAGGTTCTTGAAAAAGATCAACACAAAACTGCATTTACCAAACTTTGGGTCACTTTTGCATATCATAGAATGCCTTTTGGGTTGATGAATGTAGGAGCGAATTTCCAACGTGCAATGGACATTCCCTTTCGAAGTTTCCTTGGTAAGTTCATTGTAGTCTATTTGCATGATTTTACTGTTTATTCTAAGAAATGTCAAGATCATTTCTATCACTTGCAACGAGTTTTGGGTAAGTGTCATCAGCATGGAATTTCCCTCAATCCCAAAAAATATGTTTTTGGGGTTACTGAAGGTAAGTTACAGGGGCATATTGTTTCAAAAGAAGGTTTAAAAATTGATGTTGAAAGAGTGAAAGCTATTTGTGATCTTTCCATGCCAACAAGTAAGACTGATATTCATTCATTTTTTGACAAAAGTAAACTTTTTGCGAAGATTTATTCTAGACTTTGCTGAACAGACTCATCATATAGCTAACATGATGAAAGGAAATTCTCTTTTCAAGTGGACTCCTGAAGGAAAGAAAGCTTTCCATCAAATCAAAGAGGCCATGGCGAATGCCCCAGTCTTGGTATACCCTAATTATACAAAAGAGTTTGTCATGTATATCTATGCATCAGATCATACCCGTTCGGCCATAATGATGCAGAAAAATCATGAAGGGGTGGAATCACCCATTGCATTCATGAGTTATACACTAAAGGCTCATGATTTGAAGTACTCAGAAATGGAGAAGCATGCTTTTGCCATGGTAAAAGAGGTGAAACATGTTAGGTTTTATATTTTGAATTGAGATGTCATCGCTCTTGTTCCTGATGTTGTTGTCAAGTCAATTTTGATGCAACAAGAGTTTGGAACTAAAAGGGGCAACTGGTTTGCCAAGATTCAGGATATGACATGGAAATCAATCCCACTAAGTTGGTTCGTGGAAAAGGTCTATGACAGTTGATAGCTGACAATAAATCATTTGATGAAGTGGTGCTAGAAAATGAAAGTATGAATCAAGATCTTCCCAAGGTTCTATTTGTCACCACCACTAATGAGTGGTATTCCGACTTGGCATATCTCTTGACATATGGAGACTGTCCTGCACACCTGTCATGTAATTAAAGGCAAACCCTGAAGCTTAAAGAAATGAATTTTTTCCTATGGGAGAGTTATTTGTATAAGAAAGGTCTAGATGACAATTTCCTGTGTTGCGTGAATAAAAGAAAACAAGTAAGATTACTTCAACCTTTTCATGATCTTGCTTGTGGTTGACATTTTTCTGCCCCTGTCACTACACCCAAAATATTGCATGCTAGATACTATTGGCCGACATTGTTTAAGGACACATGCAATTGGGTTCACAAATGTGAGCAATGTCAGCAATTTGTGGGTAAGCCTAAACTAGTTGCACTCCCTCTTAAACCAGTTGTAATTGAAGAGCCCTTTCAACAGTGGGGATTGGACTTCATTGGACCTGTCAATCTGACATCTAGTGCAGGTCACATATACATTCTCACAATGATAGATTACTTCACCAAGTGGGTGGAGGCAATCCCAACTAAGCAAGCTACCTTGGTGGTGGTTTGTCAATTTTTGAAGGAAAACATCGTTTCAAGGTTTGGTGTTCCTCATAAGATAGTAGCCGATAATGCTTCATGTTTTTCATCTAATGAGATCATTGACTTTTTCTTTGATCGTGGTATTACTCTTTCACACTCACCTGACTATTATCCACAAGGAAATGGTCAGGCCGAGTCAAGCAACAAGAATCTGGTTACTATTATGAGGAAGCTTGTTGATGAGAGACAACGAACTTGGCATAAATCTCTTTATGATGCGCTATGGGTGGATTGTATAGCTCCAAAAAGAGCAATCGGTATGTCACCTTTTTAACTTCTGTATGGGTTGAATGTTGAGATTCCAATTACTGTGGAACTTCCAGCATTAGAGCTTGCCAAGGCCATTGAAGATGAAACCTATCAAGATTCACTGGATAAGCAGATTATGTTTCTTTCTCAGTTGGAAGAAACAAGAGCAGAAGTGGTTGATAGGATTGTTGCACACCAAAGCCAAGTGAAGGTGTTGTTTGATAAGAAAACAACTTCCTCGAGTTTTTAGTTGGTGATCAAGTCTTGTTATGGGACAAGAGGAGGGAACCAAAGGGTTTGCATGGAAAGTTTGACTCCTTATGGAGAGGTCCTTTTAGTATTCATGAAATATGTGGCGATGATAGCTACCTACTTGCATATGCTGATGGTACCCCATTGTCGCTACCTCACAGTAGAGAACATTTGAAGCTCTTTACTCAATGAAGAGCAACGTAAAAGAAAGTTGTACTTGTTATAAAAATTTGTGCATATTTTCTTTTTAGTCTTTTTCGTTTCTTTACTCTATAGCCCAATGGATGAAGGCACTCGGAGTTCTGGATTCTACAAGCTTCAAATGGTGTAGCTTATTTCTCAATCAGAGCCAACTATTGTCCTCGATTTCAGCATGACCAAAATCATGAGGCAAACCTATGAAACTGGTATGTTTCATACCTTACGACCTCCAAGAGAGGTTGATCGACTCCGTTGGTTAGCTCATTTAACTTTTTGCTTTTTGTTTTCATTGTTTTCTAAGTTCTTTAGATTTGCAGTTTTACCTGCAGATCGGACTTTAAAGTCTGACCTGCACGGTTCCTTCTTTTTAAAGGTAATTGCACATTGGACTTTAAAGTCCGATGTGCAAAGGTTTGGTTTTATACCTACACATCGGACTTTAAAGTCCGACCTGCAAGTAATCGTTCCCCTGCAGTTTAGACTTTAAAGTCCTATCTGTAGGTCATTCAGTCAAAAGTTGCATGTCGAAGTTTAAAGTCCGACTTGCAAGGGTTTTAGTCCTGCATGTTGGACTTTAAAGTTTGACTTGCATTGCGTAAACTTGTAATTAATGGTCACATTAATTGCTAAATTAGGGGGTATTTATTAATTTTTTGGAGTTTATTTCTTCATTCTTGTTTGCGATTTCTCCTCTACGCGTGCCTCCTCTTTCCTCCTCCATTTTCACTTTCCTAGCTTGCGGATTTTTTGGATCTCCACTAGATTTCTATTCACTATGGCAGATTGAGGTAGATTTCTGTTCTATTTTTATTTGTTTCTTTCATGTTCTTCCCCTGCGTCATGTTCTTTCTTTTCTGCCTTTCTTTCTTTTGGTTTTCTATTGATCGGAGGCGCATCACACATTAAATTCTGAATGGTCTCCGATTTTCCCGATCTGCAGGAGATTGTTTCAATCTTCCCTTTTCCACATTCTGCATGATGAGTTCTATTACCTGATCCACATGCTTTATGTGAAGATCCCTTGCATATCAGACTTTAAAGTCTGATATGCAGGAGGGAAAACCTCGCATATCAAACTTTAAAGTTCAATATGCGAGGGGAGATTGTTCGATTGACATGTCAATGAGATCGCCCTTCCACTACACTTTGGACTTTAAAGTCCAATGTGCCGGTCTTGCTAAATGTTTTTCCCCCAACTTGCACATTGGACTTTAAAGTTCAATGTGGCAACGTTTTTCCCCAATTTTCACATCGAACTTTAAAGTCCAATATGCAAGTAAGATGTTTTATCTTTTCACATCAAACTTTAAAGTTCGATGTGCAAATTTTGACTCCTAAGGTGCAGATTGGACTTTTTTCCCTGACCTACCATTTTTGAGAGTTTTGCTCCCAAGCCTATTCGGAGTCTGATTTTCCGATCCGATTGATAAAATTTGATTTTATTGATGATGATAACTATCAAACAAGCTAATCCTCAGTGTTTAATATAGTCATTTGCAAATTTCAAGGCCCTCTCATAACAAATTAGAGCCTTCTTTGAGTCAGTTGGAATCTTCTCCGAGTAAAACATCAGCAAAGAAGATGAAGTACAAGTATGATAAGTACTTAAATTTGTACCCGAAAAGTTTAGTAGATTCAAACATCAAAGAGATCAAAGATATATATATTGGACATGTCAGTATGCAGGAGTTTATTGATCGAGTTGAGAAAGCTCCTTCCTGCCTAACAAAATTGATCAAATTCAAGTTGCATAAATATGCTTCCTTCCCAGTTGCAGCTCATGCTCTAGATTTTGTACTTGCAGTAGTGGATTGCTTTGATCCGAATACAAGACAAGTTAGGGATGCTAATCAAAATGTGATCATGACTCTAGATAGTGTTTTCTTTAACAGTGTTTTCAAAGGTTCTTCAGTTGAGGAAGTAGCCGACATTTCTCAAGAAAGTGCTCAGGAGTACTATTACAAAAATAAGGTCAAATTCAAGAAAGTGATCAATATTGTGTACCTCTCTGCTGCCAGAAATTATACCACCTCGTGATGGCCCAAGCATTTTTACAGGAGTGACTTCAATGAGGAGTACAATGATATGGTCACCATGTTGGCAAGAGTGAAGGGTTTAAAGGACTCTCATTACTTTCAAAGTTGTTATTACATAGATATAATCAGGAAAGGGGCTACTAGGATTGATTGGGGTGAGAAGATCAGTGATGTACTCTACGTATATTTGAAAGAAGTTAAAGTGATATTGAAATTTTATATGACTTCTTACCTGGTTTAAACAGCCACTTCCATGAGGCAATATCCAAGTTTGTCTACTAAAGGTGACAGGAGATTAGTGCATGTCTGGGAATACTATCATCAACTCACAATCAAGAATCAAGGTAGCCACTTTAGAAGAGTTAATGATGCCTTCTTTGTTGTGTGGAAGTGCATGTTTGATAAAAGCCTACAGAAGAAAAAATTATCAGAGGCTGCATATAATAGGATGTCTCATTTTGGATGCGTTTTTCTTCAGTTCCCATTATTCACTTACATCCAGATCGGATGTTTCTTAGGTGAACTTTTTATTTTACCAAGGTATCCTTCTAATAATATCATTCTCATGGAGTTGCATCACCAACTGATCTATGTTCATGAATAGAAATTGCAAGCACATAAGACCGGGTTGAAGTTCCCAGAATCTATTGGTAGGTACTCAGTTCTAACTAACCCGAAGGCCAAGAACATGTAGGAATAAATGAAAAGGAATACTATGCGAAGATTCAAGGCACAAAATAATTTTGATTTTCATGGCATGAAGAACAAGCTCAAGAGGAGTTACACCCATGTCTATAGGCTTGAGGATGTATGGATGAACTGCAAGGATGAAGAAGATATAAGAAGGATGGATTTGAGTCATCTTACCCTGGAACAGATTAAAAACTTGGATTTGGCAAAGATCCCAATGACCATGGAAGACACTAATGACATAATAGACCCAATCTATTATGAAAAGAAGATTGTCGACTCTCCACTTCCACCAGTGCAATGGTAAAAAAAGGAAAGTAAATCTATCATTCAAAGAATCCCTCCTGTTTTGGCAAACACCAATGCATGGTTGTTAAAAAAGAATCTTAGAATGAAGTAGTTTCCTGCTAGTTCTGAAGATGACAATAATAGTGATGGCCGAGTTGGTAAGACAGCTACAACTAAACCAAGAACCAAGGGAAAAGAAGATTCACAAGCATTATCCTCGGTCCCTGCAACGCAATCCAAGGGAAAGGACCCAAAATAAAGTTCACAATTAAAGGGTCCAAGAAAGCTGAATCATCTTCAACAGTGCAGGAGAGAGCCACAAAGGAACCAGAACAACAGACTCCTAGAGATACTGATAAAGAGAAGGAAACAGAAGAAGGTGAAATTCCTCAACAAGAGGAAGAACATGTTGAAGAAACATCACATCTTGGTGAAGTTAATGTTCCAAGCAATTCACAGGTGCTAATTCATTCAGAAGTGATTATCCATTCCATCAATTCTTATTCTGATCTAGAGGAAGAGGAAGATAATGAGAACCTGAGCATGGGCACGACTCAGTCAGAGACTGCTCAACAATTCTTTGCACTATCCAACTTTTCCAGCCTAGATGATATTCCTTCAACCACCATTGACTCTTCAATGTTGGAGTTTCCTGAATCTATGGAGCGAGCATTCGTGAAACAACAAATGATGACTCTACCTTCTATAGTGGTGATAACAGAGATTCCATCTCTGCTAAGCACTGAAGTTATTTCTACTATGGCGGTTATAATAGAAATTCCACCTCTGGTTACTACTCAAATTGTTTCCACTCTCTCCTCTGTGGCCGTAACTAAAGAAGGATCAACATCAGCAGTTGTTGCTACATCAGCAGGTATATCACTAGATACTTCAGCATTGATATCAATAATAACATCTACAACCCATGCTAGTTCAAGCCAATATGCTCCTGAAATACCAAGTGAGACTCAGCAAAAAGATACCACTCCACCGACCAATCCTAAATTGCCACCTTGGATGGAGGTAGTAGCACCTAAGAGGAAGAAATAGGTGATTTCTCTTGATGAGTTTGACTTGGAGTAGTTGGTTTCTCTGAAGCCCAAAGGAACAAAGAAGGTGAAGACTATTTCCTGGGTGTTAGTAGACCCGACCTCTAAAAGGAATTATGTTGAGGTCATCATTCCATCATCGGATAAGAATAAAGATGATATAAAACTTGAGGATTACATCATGCAAATTGTAGAGCTTGGGGAGGAGACGCATGAGATTGTTAAATTGGATTCTCAAATAGCTTTAAACTCTTTGTTACAGAGACTTAACCAAGAGAGGGATAAGAAGAATGAATTAAAATAGAAATGTGAACAATTGACTAATGTTCTTCTGAAAGTTACCCAATTCTCCTAGGAAGTTGAGCCTATAGGATCCTCAATAGATACTGAAGCTCTTAACAAAATTGAATAGGTAGGAGCCAAGGGCCGAGTGGTGGATGAGTGGATTGCATGGCTGAAGTCAAAAGGGTCTCATCTCCTAAGTTTAATAGTTGGGTTATTGATGGATTTGGAAGTGATCCAAAGTCAGATGCAAAGTGTAAAAACTTCATTATCTCAGGAGATTGAAAATATTGAGAAAAGTACAATCCTTTGGAGCAAAAATGGAGGACTTCATAATAGACATCCTCATTGAAAATAAACTGGTTCCTTCAAGGGAAAAATATATCCAAATCTTGTCGCTATTGTCCTACAGGAAAGAGACAATAAGGTTGATGATAACAGAGCTGGATTGAGAACGGAAGGAAGGTGATGATGAGATTGATCTCATTTCTACTAGGATTGCTAACCTTCCTTGGTATATGTATGATGACAATCAAAATCTCATCACCAGTGATGCCATCACACAGGAATTTTTATGCAACCCTCATGGTAATTTTTAGAATTATAAATTAGGTTTTTTGTAAATTTAACCACTAAATTTATGTAATTCAATTTGACAATGAGATCTAGAAGGGAATTTTGAATTTTAAATTAAATGAATAATCAAATTTGAAATAATTAATCCAAATTAGACAACCCACAAGCTTAACTTTAGAATTAAAAATTAGGCTTTTTTTTGTGAATTTAACATCTAAGTTTTTAAAATTCCATGAAAATTTAAACTTCCAAGTGTAAATTTGAATTTGAAATTGCATAAACACTCATATATGAAAACAAAAATCAGAATTGCAAGTGTAAGGAGTTGGGTTCACCTAAATGTAATGGTGAGAAAATTAGGGATTCCACCATAGAAGGAAGAAACCACTAAATTTTGTGGCTTAAGACCATTACATTCAAAAGAAGGTTCTAGTCCAATAGATCTAGTCACAAACCCACAAGGATTAGGATTGAGAATTTTTATTGGATTAGGGTCTTTGATGGATAAACCTCTTTTGTAAGTTGAATTACTAAAATTAGGGTCAAAGTGCTAGAAATGAAGGTAAAAATGTGAAAATAGTAAGCTACAATCATGGGATTGAGTCACAAACCTAGATCTAAGAAATGTAAGTATATTCAGACCTATTCCTTGAAAAAGATCCTAAAATGTCTAGATCGTGTCACCCATGCCTTGGTTCTTAGAACTTTTTGCACTTGAATGGGGGATTGATTTGTCAATGTAAATGATGCTTATCTTAAAGATCGTAGCTCCATACCTATTTCATGCACACACAAAAGAAGGAAAAATAGGTTGGGAATAGGGTTTGCCTAAGTCAAACTCTGATTTTTGAATTAACCATCAAATGGAAATGAAAGATAATTTAATTATAGTAATGGAAATGTTCTCCTTTTGAGGGAGATGTTGAATAATAACTAAAAAACACAAATGATATACCTCCTTCTGATTTTTGTTTTTCTCACATAAAATTAGGGTTTTATGAAGTCTTTAACAACATGGAAAATAAATGTCAACTTCAACGCTTGAATAATAATCTTATTGCTACTCCTATGCTTGAAGGAAGGCACTAACTAGGACAACCAGGACGTTGCACCCTAGTTATATTAGGGACCAAGGTGCAATGCCCTAGTCTAACCCAATTTAGGGGCCATGACAAAGGGTTTAAATGATGCACAAGATCAATATAAAGTCAAATTTGCATAATATGAGTAGAATTAGATCCTCATAAGGCCCAGGGGTGAAAACGATAAGGTGAGGACCCAAATGTGATCAAAATTGTGATGGAGTACAATTTAGGGCACTACAACATCGAAGAGACAACACCAAGCTTGGCAAGGTTGCAACCCTGAGGCCTTAAGATCTCATAAATCTACAATATCAAGATAAAAGTCAAGTAAAAAGAGGGCAATATGATTAACATATGTAATTGTTGGCAATATTGCATTATAACAGACAATGAAAGATTGTTGGCATTTCTTAAGGATATTGAGAAGGTTGTTGATGATTAGGGATATAACTGATTAAAGATGTTTTACTATCTTGATATTATTATTTTGTCATTGATGTCAAGAAATTGATTTTCTAATTCAGTATGATGTTGCCATATCTTGAGAAGTATGATATGAAGATTATAAAGATGTCGGTAAAAGACACATGAAAGAATATGATGAATAAGGGGATGAATAAGGTATTCAATGGGAAACTACTACTGAGTCAGACAATGATGAGATCATGGTGTTTTAGATTGTTTTAACATCATACATATGTTGTAAATTGTAAAGGTTAATACTATACTATGTTATCAAGTAAAGAACCTAGTCGGCAAACCTTAAGGAACCTAGTCGGTAAACCCTAAGGTTATCGCTATTGGTTAATGAAGGCGGAATGTCCACCAAGTGAAGTTTAGTACTCACCAAGTTGTTACCGAGTTGTAACTGAGCTATAACAGAATGCATTAAATGTTTTCATGTGGTATTTAATGAAGGAAGCTGATGAGCTAGAGCAGATCAATGATTGGTAAGCCATGGAAGAAGTTTGTTAATGAATCTAAGGCAATGGAAATTCAGCATGAAGATCTACAACTCAGATTGAACTGCAATACCCTGGCACAAGTTCCAAGACTATTATGCAAGTTCCAAGGTGGGGTAAAATGTTTTCAGATCGAAAGATGCATTGAACCTGGACAAGATTGAAGATTTGATGGCTATGATTGATCATGGGAAATGTGATAAAGGAGATTAAGTGGTTAGCTAATTGTTTATAAATAGGGAACTGTTGATAAACAATGCATGTGGGCAAGTGTATGCACAGGGATGCTACATAGTGATTACCAAGCACTGAAGCTTGAAGACCTATTTGAATAACAGAGTATAGAAGCCCAGCAGATGGACAAGATTAGTTCTATGTCTAGATTGTATTGGACAAATAAGAATATGCTTTAGCATTTTAGATGTGAAGTTGCAGATAGATTTTTATTACTGTTATTTTGGGAAAGTGATAGAAATTCTCTTAACCGAGTGGACTTAATAGTCTTATATGTAAATCCTCTAGCAAGG
Source organism: Cryptomeria japonica (assembly GCF_030272615.1). Classification (NCBI taxonomy): domain Eukaryota; kingdom Viridiplantae; phylum Streptophyta; class Pinopsida; order Cupressales; family Cupressaceae; genus Cryptomeria; species Cryptomeria japonica. The sequence continues at coordinate 292,577,752 of NC_081411.1, read as the reverse complement.
TGACATTCTGATTGAGTGTTTGAAATCCTTTAACAAGGTCACTTCTAACAAAGTGAAGATCCTAACAGATCTGAGGGAAATCGCTTAACCAGGTCACATCTAGTAATGTGTTTGTAATCTTTAACATGATTTGCTTTTAATCGAGCATACTCTAGAAGAGTATATTTCTTAGTGGGTCCGAAATCCCACAGTGTTTTTTCCCTATTTGGGTTTCAATGTTAAATCTGGTGTTATGAGGTTTATATTGTTCATATGCTTTTGAGTTTGCATGTTTGACAGTTTTGATTATATTACTTATATATATGTTATCGAGGTTGAATCTGATGTTTTTATGGATGATTAAGTCTATATGATTCACCCCCCCCCCCTCTCATCTTGTTGGCTATTGGATCTATACTTATATTAAGTATCAGAACTATCAATAATACACATGGAGCATGCAAGAAAATATATAATGAAGGTGTTGTACCTTGATTGTTTTTCACATAGGTCCTAATTACACATTACTTAAGTATAGTTAGGGACCACATAGGAACATTTCCACCAATACTAGACTTGTCACATTATTGCTTTCCACCTCATGTAGAAATTTCCCTTTTAGTGGTTATATCATATTATCAATTTTCCACCTTAGGTGGGTGATCAACCTTTAGTGAACATGTCATATTATCACTTTCACACCTTAGGTGGGTAATAAGTTATAAATTTAACAATTTTTGTGTGTTCTTATTGTTGGATGCTTTGGGATACATATATTATAATAAGATAATCAATTGAAGTTCAAGTTTAGAATTTCTATTCTTTAGAATAAATCTATTGTTATTTTACATTTTGTTGATGTACTAATTATGTACAAAAATTAATAAAATTGCATTAACAATACACAAGTTTTATATCTTAAATCCATACTGATCAGTTTCTATATCTTAGTTAGTGTTGGCATTCTACACTCTAGTGAGAAATGATGGTGATGTCATTGATGGAAACCTACCGCCAACCTTGTGGCATTCATCTGGTAAATCACCAGAAGGCACTGACACCGACAGACACTTCACCAGCAGGGACAAGAATGTATACTAGCACCCGAGCTGACAGGAAATTATTTTTGTTTATTGTATTTAATTGTAAATATCTTTTATAGAGCCGACATGGCATATTGTAATAGACTCATATATGCATGAGATCTTGTAAATCATTTTGTAATGATGAACATATGAACGATATGGCAGAAGTGATAAACGAATATTAAGGAAGATTTTGTATAAGGTTTATGGTTATAGTATGAGCTTAAACCGGTACTGAACCTAGCATAGCAGATGCTGAATTGTAGCAGTATATTATATTGGATTTTCATAATCCATCTTGTAAGTCAGTGAGACTTCCATTTTGTAGATTGAGTAGTCAGCTCTAGGCAGTTGGCCTTCCTGCATGTGCAGGCCCCTCTTGTAAGTAATATTTATTCATTGACCAGTGAGTGAATATTATGGGTCACAAATCCCACTGAGATTTTTCCCACACAGGGTTTCCTCGTTAAACATCTTGTGTTATGGTGTGTTTTCTATGTTGTCTTTTTTATTCCTATTTACTACATTGATTCTTGTTTACCGATACACTATTTTGGAATGCAAAAACCTTAAGAAGGTTAAATATTTTGTTAACCGGTTACATACTGATTCACCCCCCCCCTCTCAGTATCTTTGGGCCTATCATTAATCCTAATAATTGGTATCAGAGCCTGGTCCTCTATTTTCAAAAGTCTAACACGTTGAGGAAGATTCTAACGTCGGTATAGATGGAGAACATAAGAAAGCAATTAGAAGGAGCTGTTGTGGACTATGATGCAGAGAAGTTGAAGAATGTCAAACTTGAAGATGATCTAAGGTCTGCACAGTAATCCATTCAAGGACTACATGAAAATCTCACTATTTCTAGAAATAAGACAAAAGAACTTCATGAGAAGATGCAGAGTGATGATGATGAAAAGGAAACTCTTAATGAGCTTGTAAACAAGATGAGGCAAGAAAACATGACTTTGAGGAATGAAATGCAAGACATGACTATGAGATTTTGTAAAGACATTGAAGACACAAGAATGAAGATGACTTGACTAGGAGACTCAATGATGCTGGAAATGAAAATCTAAGACTAGTCATGAAAATGATATGTTGAAGACAAATTTGATTCACATGCGACAAGATAAAACTGAACTTATGAGACAAAAAGGGAATTCTAGAAAATGAGTTGGCTACTACAAATTAACATAAAGAGAAATTCAAGAAAAGTTTAGAAGAACTTGATGATATGTTGAAAAGTCAGAAACCTAATGGAGACACTAATGGACTTGGATTTGAAGTTGGAGAAAGTTTCGGTACTGCAAACAATCATGATCACAGTAAGCCAGTAAGACAATCTAATGCTTACAAATTTAATGGGAAATGCTTTAGCTATAAGAAGATTGGTCATAGAGAAAATCAATGTAGATCTAGAAACAATTAGAACATTAATGCACCCACCGGTCAATGTCCCAAATGCAACAAAACTGGTCACAATTTAGAAAACTATAAAATGAATGTAATATGTTATGTTTGTGGAAGATTTGGGTACTTATCTAATCAATGCAGAACACAAACTGACATAGGATATGGAAAGGCTATTCAGAAGAACAGTGTGACTTGTTATGCTTGTAACAAGATTCGACATATTGCAAAATTTTGTAGAAGAAAGACTTCACTGACAAACAATAAAGGACCCAGTTTGAAAGGCAAAGAAAAGCTTGATGAGGTAAAGTAAGAATTTTCAAGACAATGGATTAGAAAGATAGATCAGATTGTTGATGAGACTATTCCTTCAGCGGTAGAATAGAGTATTGCTCCACCGGCAGGAGATTCTTCATCCAACTAAGAAGTAACCCTTTGTGGGTATTGCAGCAAGTTGAACATCATGCAAATTACCCTCAGTAGATGGTGAGAAGATAGATTTCTTCTCTACCGGAAGATGTGTTAAGTTTCATTTAACCGACGAGCATTTAATGTGGTTGTTGGAAGAAAAGACATTATAAAGCATCAGTTTTCCCTCTTTTTCAATTCACTGAGCTTTCAAACTTTCAGAGAGCGCAAAATCTAAGTGAAGGAATCCAAGGTGAAGAAGTGAAGTGATTTCTCCCAAGCACTCAACCATTATCATGTAGCTTAAGGTATTTTTCAATGTCTTCCTCCTCTGCTCCAGAATTTATTGCAAACCGTACTGTTGTGGAAGTTGTTAAATACCCTAGCCCGTTTTTAAGATTATCCCTGAAATAGCTAAGAAAGATGATTCTATTGGTGCTTTTTCAAAAATTCCAAAAGGTGTTGCTTATGCTGAAGACCCTAGAACCTATATTCACTCCAATATTGAGGAATTAGTTTATGAGGAAATATTAAAAATATTTAAAATTGTGATCTGTGATGAAAAATGTAAATGTAAAACCCGAGCACGAGGTAATAGAAACTTTAGATTTTGTGGAAACCTTGGACATCCCTGAATTTCTTAAGGAGGTAGTAAGAATTGTCCTTAGCAGAGTTCATGGAGAATTTCTTTGGCTAGATTTAATTTGCAAAATCACCAAAGAAGCAATTAGGGTAGTGATAGGTTTACCCTCCACCGATAGCAGGTCAGATAAGACTAAGAAGGTTCCTAATAATATTATCATGAAATTAACATGCACAACAAATGACAACAAATCCCTGAGAGTAAATGATGTCAAAGATGAAAATGTCAGATTCATAAGCATGATCCTAGGTTATAAGACCACACATGCAAACCGACTTAACTCAGTTTCCAGTGTTTGAATTAAAAGTGCTTATGATATGGTGAATAATGATGCAAAAATAGATGTATTTGAGTGGCTAAAAGATGAACTGATAGATAATCTGAAAAAGATAAAAGGAGATAAGAAAGGAACATTACGTTTTGGCAATATTTTGGTATGTCTTATGTTAAATATTTCACAAAAGAAGTTCCCAGTATTGGAAAGAAAGATTTTGGATATGATATACCGGTAGGCAAACAATTACTAGACATATTCACTGGTATGGGCACTGACAAGGAAAACAATATAATAGAGTACTTCAAAACCTTCAAAGCAAAAATGAAAACAAGAGTGAGACTACCACAGAGTATAGTTGATAAGTACAACAAGCAAATATGTTTTGTAATAAAAAAGGATGAAATATGGATGGAGGCAGTTCTTCCTAGAACTGTATGGGTAACTAAAATGGGGTATGACACAGATGTAAATATCATTGAAACTTATGCTAAAGCCTTGTTAGAGGCACCTAGAGAACCAGAAGAAAAGGTTTTTGGAAATGCAGAAACAATAGAAAGTGATGTACAAACATTGAAAAAGAGAAAGAAAAGAGAAAAATACATAAGGAGTGCATCTAAACAAGTTAAGGAAACAAAAGAAAATGTCATGAACATAACTAGAATAAAAGAAAGTGACCTAGAAGGATTACAACTAGAGGCACACACCTCACTGATTGGTACATCATTTGACAGTGAGATACCAGTTGAGTTTAAAAGAGTTGATAGGAAGAGAAAACCTTCACCGATACCCTCTCCTCCACCCAAGAAAACAAGAACACCAAGGCAGAAGCAACAAGCAGTGAGACCACCAGAAAAGAAGTTGACACCTAAGAAGAAACAAAAACAAGATATACCACCTCTCAATAACTTACTGAGTGAAATCATTAATGATGACAATCTATCAAATGTTAGCAAACTATATAATACATTCACTAATGCAAAAAAGGAAAGTATTGAGAACAACATTATTCTACATCTTGACATTTACAAGAAAGTGTTAATAGAAGTTGTAGATGATTTGCCTAATGAATTATATAGGAGATTAGATGCAAAGAGAATTGCAGTTATGGAGCTAGATAAGAAACTAAAGATTGAAAAACTACTAGTTGTACGTCCAGTTAACTCTGTAGAGAAAATTGATGAACTTATTAGTGAAGCTAACATAATAGTTTTTTCTAGTGGACACTGGCATGTAAGCCTAATGGCTAGTAGAGTCAATGGAATTGTAGAGGAAACAACAAACAAGTGGGACATCTATTTTGTAGAGAAGGAAAAACAGGAAGAGTTGAACAGACCTAAGAAAACTTTCAAGGTTTAGCAAAAGGAGAGACAAAGGAAAAGGTAAAGTTGGTGGATTACCAAAAATAAAAGTAAATGACAATCTAACATCACCTTTGGTTACTTCACCAGTACACACTGAGGACATACCAACTACTGAAAATGTTTACAGAGCAGATGAGGACACTAACCCTGAGTCAAAAATTTTATTCACCATGAACACTGATACTTAGGAAGTGAACATAGTAGTGGACAAGTATAGAACTGAGGTGAAAAATAATATTGCTAACACTGAAAACATTGAGCAACCGACATAAAATATTGAGGTTGGAATACAAGCAGAGAAAATAGAGTAAACAATGCATACAAAGAAACCTTTGGACATTGGAATAAATACTGGTAGTGTAGATGCTGACACAGTAAAACCGAGAGAGACAGAGATACCAGCAGTGGATAACACAAAGATACTGACAGTAGCTAATATAGAGAAACCAACAGAGAAACCAACAGAAGCATAGACACATGTTGAGGTAGCAAAACCGGTAATAACTGAGAAGTCTAAACCATTGCTAGTTCAAATGTAAACTTAGACTGATCCACCAGAGGTTTATTCAAGAAAATTGGTTGCTAGTACTACAAGCACTGAGATAGTAAAGGTAGTTGGTCAGACTTCTGGTACTTCACTGATCGAATTCAGACCTACAAATGTGACTGAAGTACTTTTGGACTCAATAAAGAGGATAATGGATTGTAATGCATTGGCCTATAAGGCAATTGATGACACTATTCCTATTCTTAAGATAATTGCACCAAAATGAAATTTAGAGCAAGTAAAGGATTCTTTAAGTCAATTAGACACATTGTCTAAATTCGTTTTTGGAAATATTTTAACAGTTGATCAAATAAATGAGGAAACATTCAAAGAGAAAATGGAAAAGGAAAAAGAAAAATTATTTGAGGAAACAATAAAGAAGTGCATGGAACACATTAACACACTTTTACCGGCACTAAATAAAACAACTTTGGAGTACAAGGAACTGTACAGGGACACATGCAAGCCACATCTGTTAACACAGGATATTGAGAAGAAAATAAGCACAATACAAAAAGAGATAGATGATATAGCTGATAATATCATTGGTTAATCTGAACCTATATTATTTATTGAGTAGGAGATAGAAGGATTTGAGGAGAAGATGGAGAAATTAGAGAAAGAGAAAGAAAGGATCAAGGAAAAAGCCAGAGAGCTTAAGCACAAACTCAGTCCTAAATTAGATAACCTTATCTCTTTGAGGAAATAGATCTCTGAGGCATTAATTCAAGGGAAAAATTCACCGGAAGAGCATATGCATCATCTCACCAGTACAATCCAAATAACTGAGGCAACCATGAAGGACAACAACAGATTCATACAAAGTCTAAACTTGGTTTTGGCTGACCTATTTTAGATTGTAACCAACTAGTTACAATCTTCAAGGTGAAATTCTGCACTCATTTGACAAATTTTGACAACCTTTGTCATTAATGTATAAGGGGGAGTAGTGGACAGAGAAAAATGAGGAGATGATTTGCTCAGGGAGCACTCATTTTTGGTAACTTTTTGGACTTCTTTTTTGGAAATAGATTTTTGGATTTTTCTCATGCGTGTTGCCATCAATGCCAAAGGGGGAGATTGTTGGCATTCTATAGTCTAGTGAGAAATGATGGTGTTTTCATTGATGGCAACCTTGTGGCATTGATCCGGTAAATCACCCGCAGGCACCAGAACCAGCAAACACTTCATCGGCAGTGGCAAGAATGTATACCAGCACCCTAGCCAATACGAACAAACTTTAATTTATTGTATTTACTTGTAAATATCATTTGTAGAGCTGACATGGCATATTGTAATAGACTCATATATATATGAGATCTTGTAAATCATTTTGTAATGATGAACATATGAAGGATATGGTAGAAGTGATGAATGGATATTAAGGAAGATTTTGTTGTACCCACCGCTTCCTGATCCGTAGAGGCAGTTGATCACCCAGCACATTTTTCACTTGACCCGGTCCATAGGGCCTAACAACTATACTTCGATTGAGAGAAAGTTGGGAAGTTCCGAAGGGAACATATGAGCTTAAACCGGTACTGAATCTGGCATAGCAGATGCTGAATTGTAGTAGTACATTATATTGGATTTTCATAATCCATTTTGTAAGTCAGTGAGACTTCCATTTTGTAGATTGAGTAGTGAGATCTAGGCAGTTGGCCTTCCTACATGTGCAGGTCTCTCTTGTAAGTAATAGTTATTCATTGGCTAGTGAGTGAATATTGTGGGTCACAAATCCCACCGAGGTTTTTCCCACACCGGGTTTCCTCATTAAACATCTTGTGTTATGGTGTGTTTTCTATGATGTCTTTACTGTTCCTATTTACTACATTAATTCTTGTTTACCGATACACTATTTTGGAATGCAAAAATACTTAATAAGGTTAAATATTTCGTTAATCGGTTAGATACATATTCACCCCCCCCTCTCAGTATCTTTGGGACTATCATTAATCCTAACAGTTAGGTCATTGTAAAATGAAACACTTGATATCCTAAATTAGGCTCATTTCTCAATGGATTCCCAATTATTTAGAACAAATTAAAAACTATTAGATAGCTTGGTATTAGTGTAATTCTTTTGATTCAGTATTTTGATTGATTGATAACTATGAATAATAGTTAAAAAAAACCAAAAAAAATCTACATAGTTACAAAATAATAAATTTCATTGCCTAGAAAAATATAGGTTGCTAATAGATCTTTTTCTTGGAACAAAAATACTTTATTACTTATGTTAGATACCATATAATAAATAAAATAAATTTTATATGCATTCATTTGGTACAAATGGGATGATTGTATTGATTTCAAAGCTACTCATTGGTCCATTTTATCCAACCTAAGTCTAAAAGTGAGTTGGGAATTATAGATCCTAGAGAAGGGAATGAAAATTAAAGAATAAAATATGAAATAAATGATTACAAAAAATGAGAATACTTCATTTTATACCTCACTTTATTCATTTATAGAGCCAATGTGGTGCGCCCAAATCACTTGATTTTCTCTTGATTCTTTGCAATATGAATTCTTCTCAATGCAATAGTATAACCTCGGGAATCGAATAGGATAGTAGCATAATGATAGCATAAGATAAAGTGATGATGAATGGAGAAGAATCTAATTTATATATTTTTGAATAGAGGAAAATAATAGCATAACGATAGCATAAGATGAAGTGATGATGTTGAGAAAGTGTAGTTCTTGTTTGGGGTCAGGACCCTTGTTTCTTATCAGTTCCTTTCTCTGGTCATAATATTTCTCTATCTAATTCTATTCTTCTCACTTCTTGTGAGATTCTCTCTTTTTTCTTTTTTTATAGTCTCAACGCTTGTGAGATCCTCTCTTTTGCTTGCAAGGCTATTATGTAAAGGGTTTGGGCACTATCATTATTTACATAATTTGAACAAGAATTGAAATATAATCCCCTTAATGTAACTTGGTAATGCATTCAAATCATCTTTTTGTAATTATTTTCTTATTTGTATCCTCGAATATTTTTACATAGAAGTTGGTATGGATTACTCTTTGCACTTTAGAATTTTTACTTCTCTTAAAAAAAAATGTTAACAATTTGAGTGCTTAGATGTCAAATGAATTTACATCTTTGGTAACATTCTAACTTTCTGAATATTCTTCCAAAATAAATGAGCATGCGACTTAATTTGTTATGTGATAACTTCAACCCTTTGTGGGTCAATTAACTCAATTCCTTCCATGATATAGTATTTCTCTAACTCTTGAATCCAACCCATGAAAACTTCGTTATTTAATCCACCATTAAAATCATGGAATTTAAGCTTAGATTCAATCTCTTGTTTGGCTATAGCTTTAATAAGACATTCATTTCTAGATAGATTGTACAATATGGACGAAAAATTCAATAAGATAAATTAAAAAATAACTGAATATATAAGATAAATATGCAATAAAAAAACATAAACTAACTCGTTGTATATTCATGAAGACAAAAATATTGAAATAAAAATTAAATTCTATTAAATCAAATAAAGATACACATAAAGGAAACTAAAGGCATGAGAACGAGAATAGAATTAACATGAAATTTAGGGGATACTTTGTAAATAATTTTCCTATCTAGGATGTGAGATTGTTGTGTTTAAGATTGTAGGCACTATACTATTTAGTCTTTTTATAAATTATTTAAATATTGTCATACAAATAGTACTATTTATTATTTGATGTCAATATTCTTTTAAATGATGTGTTATTTATTAGTTTATGTTAAAATTATTGAGAAAATGTAGAAAAATATTATTATTTGCAAATCTTATTAACTAGTTTTCAATGTCATTTGACTATTTATGACATTTCTTCTTTTTTTTAAACTCTTTGTCATGTGTTTAATTCATTAAAATTTGATAGATTTTTCTTCATACAAAATAAAAATCATTTTGAGTTCAAAATTTTAATTCTTTAAAAAAGATAATTCCCATGCTATACACCATAAGAAGTTGAGGTGCCAACAATAAATAATCTTTAGTGGGTTTGTAATTACAAATAGGTGTATTTCAATTCACACCACCAAGAATTGAAGAGTCCCAACCCCAATTTAGTGAACCATATGGAAAGTGATGAAATGAATGATTTTTTGGTATATTTTTAAATCCTATTTGAAAAGCCAAAATTTTATGTTGGCCTTAGGTTGATATAGAAAATTTCTAGTGATTGTTGTAAAAATTTGGCAACATTTTGACTTCTTGGTTATAAAAAATCAAATTTCAATGCTAAAGGGCTTTATCCAAATGCCAACCTTGAGATGAAAAACTAGAGACCACCAAATAGGCTACTTTTTAATAGAAATACCATTGCGAGCATCATTGCCAACCTACATAAGCTTGATGGCTTCACAAGACTTTTAGATGTGTTTAATAACAATTTTCCCTATATTTGAATGGGTCCATATTGAAAATGGAATTTCTCTCGATCTTTAGGATGAGCTAGCTTTTATCAACTGGTGACATGAAATGTCACTCTGGGCCCAAGACACCTGTGACTAATGTAAATGTCACGAAACCCATGCTATGTTTTATCAGAAGAAACCCGGTATCTGGTGTCTAAAGCTCTGTCATATCTGGAATGCATAGCATCTAATCTACGTATTTCGTATCTGGCAGTCTTTCAAGTTTCAGTTCTGACATCCTACAAAAATTTAGGCCCGATACACTCTAGTTGAGCGGATGTTACATATCTACGATCAATGTTACACGTCTAAGGTCAGTTTTGCAGCTCTACATATTCAGACAACGTCTTGTCTTTCGACCTGAAATAGCAAGTAAACAATTTTAATATCATCTTGAGGCCTAAAAGCATTAAAAAGTGACATGGAATACGAAAATTAAATTCAGATTAAATAATAATCCATGGTACAATGATTTTGGTCAATGACAGTGCGCTTCATTTTCAATCTTAGCTGGCAATAAGTACACAGTGCCCTCTATTTTCAGTTTTGCCTGTCAACGAGGCCGGAGATTTCATGTGACCAGTTGATAAAAGTTGACAGAGAAATTTGGAAAATTGATGGTAAAAAATGCTGGAAAGTAAAATGACGCTGCGATTGTACAGTCCAGCCACTATTCCTTTAAATTTCCCTTCCCCGTAGACATGCCCTAACTACCATTCAAATTCTTAGAGAAAGTTGACGTTCAAATGAATTTCTCAGTTTTATTTTCATATTATGCTGGTTCTAGCAACTTAACATTATTATTTTTATTTAAAAAAGCAATGAAGAAACTGAAGGACTTCTTCGGCAAATCATTTTAGGAGAGAGGACACAGTAGCTGTGCATGTTCTAATTGTTGTGATAGCAGTTGTTGATTTAATACTCATACTTGTTAATTTAATGTTCAATTTTTTTGACAATATTTTACCAATAATTGTGACTTTAATACTCATAATTTAATGAAATGTACCCTTAGTTGTAAAAAGCAACCAATCATGTGATGCCACATTAGCTGCACAAGTATTGGGGCCCCTTATGCATGACTAATTGTCTCACATTTTTTTTGGGCTGTTTTGGACACCTTGGATAAAAGTATGCTAATGTGGCATCATATTTGATGGTGTGGCCTTAAAACCTTAGTTATAAGTATGGGATTTGCCAAGTAAGCTGCTATAAAAAATTGACAGTGATTTGAAATTTCCATGTAGGATTTTGAGAAGTGCTGGGTCCTCTCCCCTAGACTAACTTTTTCACACTTAAATATAATCTCATCCTTTAAAAATATGATGGATCAACATGAAAAGAGAACTTATATAACTACCACTTGCACTCTAACAAGATGCAATGGTTATGCTAATAGTCAGATATAGTTTGGGTAATTTACTCGTAAAAATGGAAATTGTCATTGTTAGGAGTAAATCGTGTACAATATAAGTAAATTGAATTTGTAATGTAAAGATAACTGATAATGAACAAATGGAACTTAATTTGAGTCAGTAAGTTGTGCAAACTGTTGAAAATGGTCAGCTTAAGAGATTGATTACATATAATTCATTTGTTGTTGATCATTGAAATATCTTTTGTACACCTTGCACAATTAGAAAAATAAATACATTTTCTTTCTATTTGAAAAAAATATAATTATTACAATTTATGTCAATATTTTATGTAATTTTTAGTTATATTTGTGATTTATAACTATTCTGGATTGGATCTGAGCATAATAGTGTATAGTTTAAATTCATATCTTGTAGTTTATTTTTAGTATTTAAAATTAGTGTTATGTTCTTAAAGTTATTATAGTATAGCATTTTGATTCAAAATTTTATTTTTAACATTCATAAATAAGTATTTTGGAAAATATCATAGATAGTGAACACTTCCGTATTTTACTTTGAATTGCATTTATTTAAAATATCATAATAAAATTTTCTGAATTGTTTGCAATCTTGATTTGAAAACATTCCACATAGGTATAAATTTTCCCTAAAAGAAATAAACTTTTTTAGAATTAGCACATGTTCATAAGAAAGTCTAATACAACAAAAAAATATTTGGATAGTTGTATAATATTAAAAAAGTTAAGGTATTAGAGAAGTTGCTATGTTGTGTATGAAGCAATCTTTATCATAACCCACTTTTATGAACAAATAATTCTTGCTTGATCTAGTCTCATAGAAATATCCTCAGTATTTTATCAAAAGTTGTACAAGATAATTCAAAGACGACTTTGGCATAGCTCAGTTACACATGACTTATAGACATGAGTAGTTCAAAATCTACTTCAAGTGATTCTCAAACAAAGCTTTTTATAATCCGAATTCTATATCGGTAGATAATAGTAATTGCACCTTGGTGTGCAATGGGCACGCTGACAAGGTGTGGAAGGTCAAATAGAAAAAAAAAAGTGTTCTATTTTTGCTTGAATTTATGCAGCACATGTAGTTAACAAGTAAGTCATTTAGAAAATGATGTTGCTTGAACAAAAAAATTCGTAATGGAGAATTCATGTCTTCAAATTAACTAAGCATCCACTTACATGGATCCAAACATGTTTGAAGTAAAACCTTTGAATCATGAAGATAATTAATCTCTATTACTAATATGATCATGTTATGTTTCAAATATGGAGAGAGAGAGGGGGGAAGTGGGAGAGGAGTAGAGTGGGGTAAGGCGATAAAGATAGAGAGGAAGATAGAGATGGAGCTAGAGAAGATGATTGTTATGGATTGGAGAGAGTTATAGATAGAGTTGGAACAGATAAATAAATATAGATGGAGAGAGAGATGTAGAGATAGGGAGTGAGGTAGGGACCTGGGGAAAGATAGAGGGGGGAGATAGAGAAAGGGGGGGAGATAAAGGGAGAGAGATAGGAAGAGGAGGTGGAGAGAGGAGGTGGGAGAGAAGAAGAGATAGCTTAATATATAGAGGGAGAGGGTGAGGGAGAGGGAGAGGGAGAGGGAGATAATTAAGAACCATTGTTAACATGCTTATATTATGTTTGCGAGAGAGAGAGAGAGAGAGAGAGAGAGAGAGAGAGAGAGAGAGAGAGAGAGAGAGAGAGAGAGAGAGAGAGAGAGAGAGAGAGAGAGAGAGAGAGGGGTGAGGAGGCATAGATAGGAGATAGAGATAGAGAGGAAGATCGAGATAAAGATGCGGATGGAGATGGAGTAGAGGGATACAAAAATGAGAGAGATAGATAAAGAGAGAGAGGAGAGAGACATAAATTTATCTTTAGAGTGTTTTGTCTCTGAATTCATTCTTTGTTTCTTGATTAATTATGACAATGAATCATAAAATGCTTATAAATGTATATTTGCAGTGACTTAATTGAAACTTTAGAAGTTAAGATCTGAATTTATAGTGAAGAGGACATTAAGTGGCATAATCAAAGTTATTAAATGATCAAGATATGTGGATCATTTTAAATTAAAATACTCTATAATAAAATTCAGCTTGCAAATTCTAAATAAAAATTAATTTAAAACCAAATAAACTAAATAAACTATAACTTTATATTTGCAGCTGATATATAAATTTAAATATAAAAAAAATACAAAATATATGTTTTTATCCATTACATATGAAAAACCCAAAAAAAATCACATTTTTTTGTTTAAAGAGTATTTTAACCAGCATTATATTTTTTTAAATAATATTTAAAAGAACCAAATAAATATAAAAACAATACAGAAAATCAACATTCTTGTCATGAAATATGCTTTAGTAAAAATTTGTGATAAAATTAGAAGACAACTAAACCCTTTTCTTTGTACTTTAAAACTTAGTTGCTATTAAGAATTCAAAATTATATATAAAAAAATGAAATCCATGAAAAAGCTGAAACAAGGTGAACGACATTTAATTAAATATTAGTAAGATTATATCATTACGTTATGATATCATTATATTATATCAATATTATTTATATTATATTATATCATATTTATATTATTATTTATTTAATTTTTGATTAAATAATAAATAAGTCAAAAATACATTATAAATTTTATTTGAAGAAGAAAAACAAAAATCTTATTATTTGATAATATAAATAATATTAAATAAGGGAACTAAATCTTTGAAAATATTAAAAATATTGAATATTAACTTAAAAAGTAAAGAGCCATAAATACTACACTCCAATAACAACCAAGCATGTACAAGGGGAATTTTTACCCTACCAACATAATATCACTTATTGATGACCAATACCACCTAGCTATTAACAGGGTCATATGAAACTAATCCTCACCTACTACATATTCCTTATAATAGATAGACTCAACAACATCAACATGAAGGTGAAACAAAATGTTTTAATCATATCCACCAGTACAAGATAATATTTTGACAATAGGTAAAAGTTCCCACCATTTGGAAAATGAAAGGGAAATGGTAGGCACTTTGATGGAATCCTTCTTGGAAAGATTATAATAGAAAGTGTCCATATGACTAGTTTTTAGCAATGGTTCAAAAATAACTCCTTGCAAAATTGCTTCTTAGTCAGATTGTAGCATACTAGATGAGTTCTAAAATATTGGTTGATGAGTAAATAGGAAATGATTTTTGTTGAACACTACCAAAAGCTAAGAGGGGGGGTTGTAGCATCGTAAATTGTACACCCTTAATTAGGGTTGTCCAATTTCATGCTTAGGTTAGCACCCGCCTTAGTGTGTCCCATTGCATTTTTCATTTCAAGGCTCCTTTAGGCATTTAGTTATTAATTTAATTAAATCTAAAGTCCTCTCTTGTCAATTCACATATCATAAAATTGGGCCCTTAACCCTAAGTGTGACCCTTTTTGTTTTATTTTAATTAATCCTAATAGTGTCCTAATTCCCATCTTCAAAGCACATTTTCACATATTTAAACACCTAGGATTGACCTACCATGATGGTTTTGACTTTATAACCATGATATATATCTCGCATCCCTAAAAATTTGGAAAAAAGTTGGATGGACCAGTATGCCCACCATTCTAATCCCAACTTTTTCTCCCTAAATTTTGGCAGCTTAATTTGATGGTATTATAATGTTTAAATCTCACTTTGTGTCAATTTTTATTAATTCTATGTTGGCCTATTATCAAAACTAAAGTTAGGGTTTCATATATATAACCTTTTCTTTCCCTCATTTGAGGATCCGAAATCAAGTAATTGAAGGAGACTCTTATGAAGGGAAAGTATAGGTTTAGGTGAAGTCTAAAATCAAAAAATTCATCATTCATCATTCATGGAAGCTTAGGATATATTGAAGA
The DNA here is from genome assembly GCF_030272615.1 of Cryptomeria japonica. Classification (NCBI taxonomy): domain Eukaryota; kingdom Viridiplantae; phylum Streptophyta; class Pinopsida; order Cupressales; family Cupressaceae; genus Cryptomeria; species Cryptomeria japonica. The sequence goes on along the minus strand of NC_081411.1, from coordinate 292,562,314 downwards.
ATAATAAGGAGATTGCCAACTGTTGATTGACTTGTACCTCTCCCCTAGGGTTTGGTATGGTTTCATGTTATTTTCATACCTCTATGTGATTTTAATAGCTACACATCATTCATTTACAAATTTACATTATTGCTTTAGATTTGCATTACATTTGTGAATTAAAGCATTTACATTACATTCATTTAGGTTTTTTAATAAAAACATAGGGTAGAACTCTAGTTTGCATCTTAGCTCATACAAATCATAAAAACACGAGATTCTAGGGAACACACACACTTTTCAATACATTATTGGCTATTTGTGGATGTGGAAACCACCAAAACAAGGGGTTTTACAAAGGAAAAACCCTATATTGCTACAAACACACCATTTTTCATATTGCAGGTATAGGTACAGGTTTTTGTTAGAGCGGGCAACTTCTAGGAAGTTTGAGTCAACTATCACAATCCCATTTGTAGAACCAAGGCCCAAATATTAGGGATTGGAGTGTCCAACATATTGGTCCTCAAGACCAGAGCGCTTCCTCCCCAATCAATTGCTGATTTTGGTAGACAAGGTCTAGATTAGCTCAATTTATAGGCTTGCAATTTTCAGCTCAGTCTATTCATTGGGACCAAAGAGCTCAAAACTATTGCTTTGCCAGATTAGGCTCATTTCCTGTATCAAGTGCACATCACATTTCCCTTTCTCGATCTATACTTTGTGTATCAGTTTCATCTTTGTATCATACTATTATTTCTATTGTTCTAGTTCTATTCATTCATGCTATTAGCTTAGTTTGTCATTCCCTCACATTTGACTCATTCCCTTTCATATCAGTGAAGGAATATAGATCCTTAAAGTCTTTGTTGACTCTCTTTCATAAGAGTTAGTTATAAAGGATCACTTTTTTAGGTGCTTTTGTATTCCAATGTATGGATGAAAGTGGAATTAGGTCATTAACTACTCAATACCACTTTTCACCATCACAGGAGTGAATCAACATTCAAAAAATATTACCAAATTTAAGTGAATCTAACTTTATCATTCATCCATATCAATGAGCTAGAATTAAATAGAAGTAATAGCGAAAACATTCACACAATAACACCATATTTTTATGTGGAAAACCCAAACTAGGAAAAATCACTGTTAGAAGTAAACTCACAATATATAGTAACAGTTTTACAATAAACAAGGATTCCTGCCAAAAAGATTTTACTACTCCAAACTTACAGACATAGGCACGTAACCTCAAGAAATATACAAAAAGAGATTCACTTAGCTAAAGATCACTTCTTTGAGGAAACATACAAAACTGACCTTATAAAATAGTAAGAATAGTAGATTGAGTATACAAAAAGCATCTATTAGAATGTAGATAACAAATCACTGAATATACTCATCTGTCTTCTCTACAGACCTCTAGATCATTGCACTTACTCTCTTTGTATCTACTGGTCATTCATCTGTCTCTCCATACTACTATATATCCATCTCCCATACACATATATACATTCATGCATACACTCTCTAAACTTTTCTAACATAGCCAATCTGCTTAATATATACTAATCGGATCCAGAAACAAGCAACATTAGGTTAGCCAAAAGAGTATATAATGTGTACATAGAATCAACCCAAAAGTATATTATCTGGAAGTAAAAGGATGTGCGATGATTCACACCAAGTTGACACTCCTCGTAATCAACATCAAAAACATTTTACACTCCAACTGCTCAGACAGAAGTGCATAAACCGGTACAAAACTTGTCCTACAAAACAAACTGTCTAATCTTAAACCAAAAAAAAATAAAGAAGTTCATCTAAAAGAAACATGACATTTGTGTCACATCAAGAATAGTAACTTATAATCTCTTAAGATATATGAGGTGTAAATAAGTTTCTACAATCAAGAATAGTAACTTATAATCTACAATAAGTTTCTCCAAAGAAAACAACAAAATACTTCTTGACTAGGTAAAGAACACCAAAGCTCTAGAAATAACCATCATTTCATATCATCTTGTCAACACAATGTAAACTTGTAGATATTTTTATATTATAATATTGACAAAAATAAACATCTGACCAATCAAATAAACCTATCCATTGTTGGTATTTTGGTATGGTTTTGTCATTGATGTCAACACCTACTAAAAGCACTTTGGAGATCCAGCAAACATTCACCGGCAAGCAAGTAACTATTGCACAGTTACTGGTATATGGTACACCGGTAGGATATAATGATTACCGGCATGTGCAATGGCATGGAAGATACTTGGTAATGTCGAAGACATCGTGTGGACATCTTATCTCAGAGAATTGATCATTAGTATATTCATATTTGCATATTTGCTTTTACTGGCAAATAGGTCCAGGGTTATCCAGGGTTACACCGACAGGTTTATCTTTTCCAGATCAGCATGACATGCTATGGAGATGATTAATTAATGTTGTAAATGCATTAAGTCGACATGGTCAATCGGTTATTGCGTCGGATATTATATTGCTTGTAAAATGGTTTTTTGTAATATCTTGTAGAGCTAACCTACTAAAATTGGTCTTAGGTTATGGTATAAATGTAAGATCTTAATTGTAAGATCAAGTGTGGAATGCAAAGAAGGTATATTGTGAAGGGATATGAGAGAATAAGTAGAGCTATACATGAAGACATCATTTGAAGGTGAAGCTAGGTTTTTGTGAAGGCATATTAGCATTACACTAGTAATGAATCTAGCATATGAAGATGCTATTTTAAGCAATACATTCTTATTGGATTTAACCATCCAATTGTAGTCAGTGTGACTCCCATTTGTGTTTGAGCAGTGAGCTCTAGGCGCTTGGCCTTTCTGCATGTGCAGACCCCATTTATGTACACTTACTATCTGCAGTAGTATCATCTCATTGTGGGTAAGGTTTCCCACCATGGTTTTTCCCCTTACAGGGTTTCCACGTACAAATATTGGTGTCATGTGTTGTGGATGATTTTATCTTTTGGTTTCATGCATTAATCTTTACCGGTATTTCATTTATCTATTAAATCTATCCACCGGTATAACAGACTGTCTAACCGGTATTAAAGCAGTAATTGATTAAGTTGTTTTTGGTTTAAAGTTTTAAACAACTGATTCACCCCCCCCCCTCTCAGTTGTCCCCGGGACCTAACAATTGGTATCAGAGCTAAGTCTTCTTTTGCAGAAGTTTAACAACTTGAGGAGATCCAATGTCTACTAACTATTTCAAGAAGGACAGTCCTAAACTTGATGGAACCAACTATGGGATATGGAAGATCAGAATGGAGACACATCTGAATTGCATTGGAAAGGACATCTGGGATGTTACAAAGAATGTTTATATTGTTGCTACTCCAAGTCAGCCTGCTCCTACTAACTTGATTAAAGATGAAGAAAATGATTGCAAAGCAAGAGAAGCGCTTTTGAGTGCATTGACAGATCAACAAATCATGGGATTATCAGATAGATCAACTGCTAAAGCTATTTGGGATTTGAAAACACTGAATGAAGGAGATTCCACAGTCAAAATTACAAAACTTGAAAGCTTCCGGGTCAAGTATGAAAATCTGAAAATGGAAGAAGATAAAATAATTTCTGCTTTTATGGAAAGAGTAAATGGAATTGTTTTGGGTATAAAATGTTGTGGAGGAACTTTAAGTGAAGATGAAATTGTTTCAAAAGTTTTAAGAGGATTGCCACCAGCATACAAAATGAAGGTTACTGCTATAAATGAATTAAGAACAATGCCTAATACATCAGTAACTAGGGATACATTGATTGGAAAACTTTCAGCCTTTGAAATTGAGGAATTTGGTCCTGTTGCTACTATAAAGATAAATTTAGCTTTCAAAGCATCAACATCATTTGACAAATCTGATTGGAAAGCCTTTTATGCAAGAGAACTTGAGGAAAGTAGGAAAGAACTTGAGGAACTTGAAGAACTTGAAGCACTATTTGCAAGAAAAATGCCTAAAGGTCCAGTTGGAAGTAAGTATGAAGGTAAAGCACCCTTTAAATGTTTTAACTACAATAAGATTGGTCATATGGCTTCAAGATGCCCTGATAGACATGTTAGACTAAGAGAAGAAGCTAGAAGGACATACAAGCATAACCTTGAATATCAGAGATATGGATTTAAGAAGAATAAGGACAAATCTTTTCTTATGTTGCTGATGAAGGAGTAACTAATGATTCTGATGAAGATCTGACAGAAAATGGATGGGTTTTTGTTTCTATAACAGAAGATCAACCGGCACCTGCAGTGCAACCGGTAGAATAGGCCTTGGTAGCTAAAATTAAGGTAAAAGATGAATGGATAATTGATTCTGGATGCTCACATAATATGACAGGAGACAAAGGAAAATTCTTGAACTTTCAAGAATACAATGGTGGTTTAGTAAGATTTGGAGATGACAAAGCTTGTCAGATCAAAGGTAAGGGTTCAATATCTCTTGATGGTAAACAAAACACTGATAATGTTTAATATGTTGAAGGATTAAAGCATAATATTTTGAGTGTTGGTCAAGTAGTTGAAAAAGGATTTCAGTTACAATTTAAGAATGGAAAATGCAAAATCATGAACAAAACTAGTTTAGAAATTGCAACCGGTAATCAGACTAGAGGTAATATCTTTCATTTGAATAACAATGAGAAGACATGTTTGATTGCACATATAGATGAAAGTTGGCTATGGCATAAATGACTCTATCATGTAAACTTTGATTGCATGGTAAAAATTTGTACTACTAAGGCAGTTAGAGATTTACCTAAGATTGTCAAACCTCATAATACAGTATGTAAGGAATGTCAATTTGGAAAACAAGTTAGAGCTAGTTTCAAAAGTATTCCAGAAAAATCTAATAATGCTCTTGATTTAATTCACATTGATTTATGTGGTCCAGCTAGAACTAAAAGCTTACAAGGTGATCGATATTTCATGCTAATCATTGATGACTATTCTAGAATGTGTTGGGTTACTTTTCTCAAAGAAAAATCAGAAGCACTTGGAAAGTTCAAACTGTTCAAAGCAATGGTTGAAAATGAAACCGGTAAGAAAATCAAATGTTTAAGATCAGATCAAGGAGGAGAATTCACATCTAAGGAGTTTAATACATTCTGTGAAGTGAATGGAATTAGAAGACAGCTATCAGCACCTCGGACACCTCAACAAAATGGAGTTGTTGAAAGGAAAAATAAAACTATCTTGGATGCTACTAGAAGTATGTTATCAGAAGCAAATCTACCACATGTATATTGGAGAGAGGCAGTAAGTATAGCGGTCTATACATTCAACAAAGTTCACATCAAAGGTGAAATCGGTAAGACCCCTCATGAACAATGGTTTGGTATCACTCCTACTCTTAAATATTTCAGAATATTTGGAAGCAAATTCTACATTAGAAGAGATGACTATATTGGGAAATTTGATCCTAGAAGTGATGAAGGTATATCTTGGTTATTCATATAAGAGTAAAGCATATAGATGTTTTAACAAGAGATTGCAGAAAATTGTTGAAAGTACAAATGTAAAGATTGATGAACAATTCAGAGGAACTTCAAGGTACATAGATTCTGAATTGGCAACAAAAATTCTAATAAATGAACCTACACTGAATCCATCGGTACAGAGTGAAGATCCAGTTACATCGGTATCATCTGAAAATTCCACTGTGACTGAGGAACAACAGCAAACAAAGACACCCCGATATATAAGATTGAATCATTCTAAAGATCAGATAATTGGAAACAAATACAAAGGAGTTATGACAAGAGGAAGACTGGCAAATCAAGAGGTATGTCTTATTTCTCAAATTGAACCATCATCAATTAATGAGGCATATGAAGATAAATATTGGACTAAAGCTATGGAAGAAGAATTAGAGAAAATTGAGAAAAATAACACTTGGACATTAGTTCCCCGGCCTAAAGACAAAAATGTAATTGGAACAAAATGGGTATTTAGAAACAAACTTAATGAAGATGGAAAAATTATCAGAAATAAAGCAAGACTAGTGTGTAAGGGATATTCTTAGAAGGAAGGAATTGACTATAATGAGACCTTTGCACCGATAGCTAGAGTTGAGGCAGTTAGATTGTTTTTGACCTTTTCAGCACATAAGAACTACAAAGTATATCAAATGGATATTAAATGTGCATTTTTGAATGGAGATCTTGAGGAGGAAGTTTACTTTGAACAACCTGATAGATTTTCTTTGACAAATGACAAAGATATGGTTTGCAGGTTAAAGAAAGTTTTGTATGGATTAAAGCAAGCCGCAAGAGCTTGGTATGCAAGATTGGATAAGTATCTTTCAAAAATTGGTTTTTCTAAAGGTAATGCTGACAGTAACTTATACTACAAAGTGACTGATGACATGACATCTGAGCTATAGAATTTTTTGTTGATGATATAGTATTTGGAGGAGAAGATGTATTGTGCAAAGACTTTTCTATCAAAATGCAGCAAGAATTTGAAATGTCTATGATTGGTGAAATAAGATTCTTTTTAGGATTGCAAATTTCATAGACTGAAAAAGGTATATTTTTGAGTCAATAAAAATACTTAAAAGAGTTACTTAAGAAATTTGGGATGGAGAACTCTAAACCAGTAAGTACACCTATGACTACAAATGACAAACTATCTTTAAGAGATGAATCTACACCAGTTAATCCAACAAGGAAAAAATCTATGATAGGAGGTTTACTGTATTTAACACAAACAAGACCTGATATCATGAATGCAGTATGTATTGTTTCAATATTTCAAAGTAATCCTAGAGAAAATCATGAATCGACCGTAAAAAGGATTTTTCGGTTCTTACAAGGCACTACAAATCTTGGATTATGGTATCCTAGAAATGAAAACTTTGACTTATGTGCATACACAGATGCGGATTGGGCAGGAGGTGTGGATGACACAAAAAGCACCACCGGAGGAGAATTTTTTCTTGGAAATAGATTAGTTTCTTGGTTGAGTAAAAAATAGAGTTGTACATGTTTATCAATAGCAGAATCAGAATATGTTGCAGCAGCAACTAACTGTACACAGGTACTTTGGCTTAAACAAATGTTGAAAGATTTGAAGGTAAAATGCAAGGAACCTATAACTATCTATTGTGATAACACAACAGCAATTGATGTATCTAAGAATCCGGTATTACATTCTAAAACAAAACATGTTTCTATCAAACTGAATTTTCTAAGGGAAAAAGTTGAAGCAAAAGAAATACAATTGGTTTATGTGAATACTAAAGAACAACTTGTGGATATTTTCACTAAACCTTTTCCTAAGGAGACTTTTGAGTATCTTAGAGAATAGCTTGGGGTCATACCCCCACCGGTAGATACTTAGAGAGATGATGTCTGTCATCAACCGACAGAATTAACAGAGATATATTCTTACTCTAACTTTGATGAGGAAGCTACTTCTCAAGGGGAGCAGTTGGTATAATGAAATTGGTTGGTATTTTGTATGTAACAGTTGGTATGTTGTAACTTTGGAATTTGATGTCAAAGAGGGAGAGATATCTATGGAAAAACACATTATCTTGGTACAAAAAAACATAAAGAAACTCATGTTACTCTTAGGGGGAGAGATTGTTACTTTGAGAAGATTATTGGTTTTTATACTTTGCATTTCTATTTTGGCACTTTGATGGTTTTTCCATCTTGTGTTGCCATCAATGCCAAAGGGGGAAATTTTTGGTATTTTAGTATTGTTTTGTCATTGATGTCAACACCTACTAAAAGCACTTTGGAGATCCAACAAACATTCACCGGCAAGCAAGTAACTATTGCACAGTTATTGGTATATGGTACACCGGTAGGATATAATGATCACCAGCACTTGGAATGGCATGGAAAACACTTGGTAATGTCAAAGACATCATGTGGATATCTTATCTTGGAGAATTGATCATTGGTATATTCATATTTGCATATTTTCTTTTACTAACAAATAGGTCCAGGGTCATGCAGGGTTACACCGACAGGTTTATCTTTTCCAGATCAGCATGGCATGCTATGGAGATGATTAATTAATGTTGTAAATGCATTAAGCTGACATGTTCAATCAATTATTGCATCAGATATTATATTGCTTGTAAAATGTTTTTTGTAATATCTTGTAGAGCAGACCTACTAAAATTGGTTGTAGGTTATGGTATAAATGTAAGATCTTAATTGTAAGATCAAGTGTGGAATGTGAAGAAGGTATATTGTGAAGGGATATGTGAGATTAAGTAGAGCTATACACGAAGACATCATTTGAAGGTGAAGCTAGGTTTTTGTGAAGGCATATTAGCATTACACTAGTAATGAATCCAGCATATGAAGATGCTATTTTAAGCAATACATTCTTATTGGATTTAACCATCCAATTGTAGTCAGTGTGACTCCCATTTGTGTTTGAGCAGTGAGCTCTAGGCGCTTGGCCTTTCTGCATCTGTAGACCCCATTTATGTACACTTACTATTTGCAATAGTATCATCTGATTGTGGGTAAGGTTTCCCACCATGGTTTTTCCCCTTATAGGGTTTCCACGTACAAATATTGGTGTCATGTGTTGTGGATGATTTTATCTTTTTTTTTCATGCATTAATCTTTACCGATATTGCATTTATCTATTAAATCTGTCCACTGGTATAACAGACTATCTCACTAGTATTAAAGCAGTAATTGATTAAGTTGTTTTTGGTTTAAAGTTTTAAACAATTGATTCACCCCCCCTCTCAGTTGTCCCCAGGACCTAACATCCATATCATGATCACCAATAATAACTAAGACAACATCAGATTTATAAAGGTTTGACATCAATGACAATAATGACATCTATATGTGCAGTAATTTTGGTATCAAAATAAACATTGGAGATTAGAAAGATAGAGAATGTTCGCCAAGGTCAAGCACACTTGTGGTGTTAACAATTCCCTCATTATCATGGCCACACCCTAGGGAAATGTTCTAGACAAGGGTTTTACCTAGGATTGTTGCATCCTTACCAAAGCTCCCGATCATATACGAATCATTTTCATAGTTCAATTGGTAAATGTAAGTTCCACTATGACTATAGCCTAATACATCATTCTCCTAGCTCTAGTTCATATAACATTTGAAGTCATTATAGGTGGAGGACATCACAGGTTTAAAGATAGGGTCCAACTAGTTGTCCATAATAATAGATTTAGAAACATTTCTTTTGCTAAAGTAATAAATTCATGAACATTTCCTTAGCTACCAAGAAATATGATTTTTAACCTATATTTTCTTAACTATCAAGTAACATTTCCAGTGAATAATTCAATGATCAGGACGCTTAATTCTAAAATCCCACCAATTAAGAGCCTATTGACTAATTAAGGATTTTTATATTCTAATTTAAGAATAGAATGTTATTTCTCATATTAAATATGATTCTACAATTCAATATACGTATTATTTTAAAAAAAGGTTTCAATGTTTATTGATTTCAATATATTTTTAATATTTAATTTATCATATTTTAAAATTGTTCAAAAATATTGTAGGTATTTTTCAGAAAGGTAATTTGTATAAATTGATATTTGTAGTTTGTTTCATTTTAAATATTAACTGACAACAAGAAAAATATGAACTCACATGAATCATTGAAAAATTAATGTTAGGGATAAAAATTGGTAAGTTTAATAGTGAGAAAGGAAATGATAATGTACTTGTAGAGTCCAATGGTCTACCTATGTTTCTTCTAATTTAAAACATTCATGATCATAATAAGACCTACTTTGAAACACTTTTCTTTAAATGAGATAATTATAAATACATTGTTCATATATTATTATTATCTAGGAGAAGATAATATACCATACTTAAAATTATAAATATATTGCTCATATATTATGATCATTAGGTGGGAGAAGAGAATATATTGCATTTAACAATATAAGGATTTGTGGAGAATATATTAAATATGATAGATTTCACATATGATTTTATCAAAGTAAACTCAATCAAAAGGAATTTGAATATATCCTTTACTATTGTAACTATTTGGTTGTTCTTGACCCTCTATAAGATAGACATTCTTACCACATTCATAATCAATTTACAAGGTAAAGTTGTAGAGATGGAACTTAAAGAAAAATCGGCAAGTTAGTCAATGTATATATGTAATAATCTTGAATTAATTTACACTCACTTAAGAGCTAGTATAGGACTTGATTATTATATGTCACTCTAAATAATTTCTTATTTTATTAATATATTCCACCTAAAAAAGATTTTAATTATGTTGTTATTATTGTTATAATTTGAAATATGTATTTCCAAACCATAAAAAGGAGGTTCATAGATTGAGTGGCTCTATATTTTTGTGTACTAAATTCTTTCATCACTTGGCAAAAGGACAAGTTTGCAATGAAAACACATTTTTTTCAAAGGATATTAGAACATTCCTTAAATTAACTTAACATAGATGAAAGAAAAATCCAAATTAAATCTTGTATTGTTTCTATGGGAACTCAACTTTAGAAACTTGATTTTATGGAGGGCAAGGAGATGTAATAATAGATATAATTCAATAGTTTAAGAATCACAATAAAGTGTCAAGCTTTTTTTAAACAATTTGCATTTTAAACATAAAAAGAGAATTAATTCTATGAAAGATGAACTTGGACCCTCACATATAGACCTTAATAAGATAACTAAGTTACTTAGAATTCTATAAAGATCTCTTGAAGGAAGAAATAATTTTCTTGATGAGTGTAGCATTGTAAATTGCATATCCTTGCAATTACACCTATATTTTCTATCTATTTTAGTTTCTACTTTCCTTCGTATTTTTATAGGCTCATTTTAGCCCTTGCATCAAATTGTTTCCTTCTAGAGGTTTCTCAATCTTCCCTTTTAGTATCACTTTTGTGTTAGCCCTATATTTTTCTTGTTCCTTATAATTTTCAATATGTTTTTTTACAGACTAGTTCCCAGCACAAACATCCACATGTAGCACTAGCATCTCATGATAATTTATTATTAACAAGCTATTTTCAAGTGTTTTTCCACTTACCAACTTCTCATGTCATTAAAAATGACTCAAAATAATTCATAAAGACTCATCAACCCTTTCTCTCCTCTCCTTTTCTTATTTCTAAATGAGAACTTTCATTTTGATTTCTCTCTCCCACTCACATGTCTCTATTGCACTCTCAAGATTATACACAACTTGTTAAAACTCACTAATAACACTTTTATTATATTATTTTCAGCTATATTTTTCTCTCTTTATCTTTCTCAAGCCTTAAAAGTAATATCATTCTATTTTCTTATTCCTATGAATACCTTGAGATTATCACATCCCCTTAATACTTCATTGTACTCATTGTTATTATTTCGAGACACACTTAAAATAAAAACACACATTGTTATTTCTATTTCTCTATCTTTGTTTTTATGGATGTAGAGATACCAAATCTCATAATTGACTGAGATAAATGTCTAAACAACCCCAAACAAAATTGTCTCTTCTTCACGCATCAAGTATTTTGGGGATACTCAACCACATAGAGGTTTGGATGTGCATGTTGGTTATTAAAATTTGGTTCATTTAAATTATTTACATATTATTTCTAGCTTATTTTTTTATTATTTTGTTGTATAGTATTTGTTGGTGATTGTTTACTTCTATATTTTGTCAGTAAGTTGAATCGTAGAGTTAGGTTTTCTCTATTTTTCAAAATATTCTCTTTCCAATTTTTATGACACAATAGTGCTACACACAAGCATCCATGCAATTTGATGGTGTCCTTGGTTAAAACTCTTAAATTTCAACTACAAGTTCTATGTTTTTTTAATTTTTTATTTTTAGTATCAAAATTTGATTATATTTTTTTGTTTTCATATATTTTCACCAATTTATTCTTTTTAAAAAATTTAGTTAGTTCTATTTGAGCGTAATAATTGAATTCAACTCTCAAATGGAATTTATTTTTCTTTTGCTAGAATTAAATTTATATCATTATATTTTGGAGAAACCAATATATTACGCTTTTTCTTTATTATTGTGATTCACTACGTTCTAGTGAACATACTACTCACATGTATAACATTTTTAGAAACTTTTTTTATAAAAAAAGTGGATTTTTTAGAAAAATTTCTTAAGGAAAAAATAAAAACCACAAAAATATTTTCTTTGTCATAAAAAAGGGAATATTACAATGGCCTTTCAATGACTTGTCTATGCATTTTCAAGTGTAACTTATTATTTTTAAAATGAATATATTATCTTGTTTTATAACTTTAGTTTATATCTTTATTCAAAATGTTCATGATTTTGTATTCCATGCATGTAATGGTGACTTAGCTCTTCCTACATCACTCTATGCCTTAGATCTCTCTCATAAAATTTCTCTTATTTCTAATAATTTTTTTTTGTAGGACGATGAAATAATTGGTGCTTTGCTTAACACTAATCTACTAACATTCAATGATAACATGCTCTCCCTTCTATAAATCTAACATTAGTTCATGAAGACTCTCATCTCAAGTAGAAACCTCCTCAGATAGATGTTCAACATACTTCTTATATTATTTTCATTATATCTCATATTGTTCAAGAAAATAATAATGTAAATTCAATAATTATTACCATATTTATCTAACATATTAAGGGGATATTATATAAATGTATTAATGTTCAAACTATTCCTTCTTGTCATGAATTCTATATGTAAGGAAAAAAACCTAAACAAAATCTATTATTAGATATTCATAATGATTTTGCTACATCAAGACATTGACATTATTGTTTACACATTTCTAAATGTAATACTTCTTATGTGCATGTGGATAATACACATATAACACTTAGATAAATAAATAAATAAGTTATATTACAATATCTCTTCACCCTTATCAACCAATTCTTCAATCTACACGTACACCTATTACAAAATCCTCAAAAGAGTATTAACATATAGTTTCTTCTACAAATATCTCCCTCTTATATATTCTTTAAAATTATCCTATCTATTATGGAATACTTTAGGATCCTCTATAGAAGATCATTATACCATCTTTCTCTAGACCAAATGATGTATATAATTTGATAGACTAGGCATTATATTCCATCAACATGATCTTACTCCTCTTGAAGTACAAAGTTTATTTGATCCTCTTATATAGTTTTTGTTTGTAATAATATTGGTCTTAGATACCCCCTCATTGATCCTAAATCAGATCTCAATATTTGTGGTACGGATTTGTTATCTTGTTCTCTAATAGATCCTTCTTTTCCTACTGCATCTCTTTCTATTTGTGGGATTTATAGTGTTGATTAGGAAGCTCTTGGTATAATAATATTACATGTATTGGTAGAACCCATTACCTTACCTACACTAGTCTATGTCATGCTAAGAATCTTACCATACAATCTTCTTCTTGGTAGAACATGGATTTATTCTATGCATGTTCTCTAATTTTCCTTGCATAAATCAATAAAAATCATCTATGATAATAAATAATTTATCAAAGGATTTTATCTTGAACACCAATAAAATTTCCAAAAATTTCTCATTAATTCTTCTCAGTCTTGAAACTTTAATTCATTTGTTGTTCTCAAATATTGTTACTATAGTGTCATAAAATTGTGCCTCCTACAATTTTAACCACATTTGAGGTCCTCACCTTGGCGAAGATATCTCCTTTCCCAGCCAATACCCCTTTCTACATATTTACCCTAAGTACCCTCCTATTTGAGCCCTGAGATAGCCTCAGGACCCTGTTAGACATTTTAGATAGGGCAGGATAGGGGTGTGGCACCCCTTTCCCCCTTGGACAGAGGTGTGGAACCCCTATCTCACTCTCTTAGGGTGGCCCCACGATATGTCCCCTCAGCCCTATCTACACTTCGGGATCCCAAATCTCCCCAATGTCGGTCTTTGGTGACATGAATTAATCTTCTGAGGAATGTATAAAAGGGAGTTGGTTTTCTCATTAAGGGGAGGTGAATTTCAAGTGAAGTGGATCATAAGAAAGCATAGGCAAAGATATAGATCATCAAGAATTAAAGCACTCAAGAATTCAAGTCTTCTTCATTCATCCATTGGAGCAACATTACAACATTCATTTGCAAGTATGTGTGTATGTTAGGCTTTTGTCATGTTACATGCCATTTCATGCAACACTTGTGATTATATTCAAGAAGAAAAGAAATCATTATCAACAAGTTGCAGATCTACAAGGTATACATTTCCATTGTTTACATTCAAGCATTTGCAATTAATTTCTTTCAAGGTTGATTCCTCAACCTGGGTTTGACTGAGGTAAGCCCCTATCAATAACCCCCTTTTCCTCTATTTTTTGTGTGTAGGTTGCAAGTGCGCAACTATAATTGTAGGTTTGGGATTCATTTGCAGAGATAAAAGAACCCTTTTCATTTCACAAATTTTGTGGAGGACCATGTACATTCCTGCCACAGTCCCGATGACTTTTCTTCAAATTTGTAGGGCATATCCATATCAATATAATTATCTCAGATCAAAAGCTACTACGTGATTCCAAACTGGTAGCCCATCATTTCTTTCATCCCCCCTCTCTTTTCTACATAGTCAACAAGTCAACTTTCTCATTTATAAAAGAGGGTAAATCACACTTCAACCCTTGCAATCCACTTGCAATTCACATCCTTGTTTCCCTTAGATTTGGATCTAGTGGATTCAATCCCCCCTCTTTTGAATGTAAATTCCTTCCAAGTGAAAACAATCCTAGTGGCTTCCTTTCTCTCTCCTAGGTCGGGAGTCACTAGGGTTCAATTTTCCACTTTACAGTTACAAGGTCATCAACTCTTAATCCTGATAATTGTGTGAAATTGATTTCTTCACCTCTTTCTAATGCCTATCTTAGTGACAACTACGGATCGCTTGAACTTAGAATTTTGTTTTTCTTCTATCAATTCAACTATTACTTCAACAGTTAATTATACATTTGATTTTTATAAGGCTAGCGATTTTAAATCCTATCCATCTCATTTGGAGACATGTTATAATCTTGTATTTAAAATTATTTCTAACCATGGATATGTAAAGCAAATGGTTATGGGCATATGTAACAAGGAGTTGAAGTTCATAGGGAACCTAAATGATGGGAAGGGCTATGGGATAGACTAGCCTAGTCTATGCTCCTTGATCCTCTCCTTGGATCACCAGGTGTTTCAACCACACCCTAGGGTCTCTAGGACTTCCCTTGCTTGAGGAATCCCCTAACCTTACCAAATCCACCCACCAACAATAAGTGTTTCTTCTCCAAAGGTCTCACCTACTCACAAGCTCCAAAATAACCCTCACATAGACTAATAAGGGTTTAGCTCCTCCTTCACCTACTTAGGTCCTAGAAAGGATTGGATAGGTCTCTGACATGGTCCTCCATTTATTCATGTGCCCCCAAGAGGTTTTAACCTTCCATTTCCTTACTGATCTCACTATTTTTCTTTTTTCCTTCAAAATAGGGCTACAAGGAATGTGCCCAATTAGGCCTCCATTCCGGACTTTTAGGGCTCCCTCTTGCAAACGATGCACACACTTGTGAATCTTCCCAAAAGGACTGCTAATCATTTGGCAAGGGCTCAAATATTTTCCTATTTCTGGGCCTCCAAGTGTCCGTAGACTACCCTAGGTGAATTTTGGGGTTTTTGAGGGCTTTAATGAGGGTTTTAAGGCCTGCCAGGGTCACAGTGATGGTTTGCTATCTTTGCCACCTTATCTGGATTGATGGAAGCTCCTCCTTCTCACCAATGGTTCTCCACTCACTCCTCTACAACTCCTCCAAAGGGTGCCTCCTTCCTTGTCCTACCTTGCCCTCATGGACCTCTGCAACTTCAACCCTTCCTAGCCGAGCACAGTCTAGTCTCGCCTAGGAATGGGTCTTTGTAAGACTTTCCTACATCTTCAAGGGCCCTGCTTGCTTTGGGATACTATGCAAGGTTTTCACTCCTATTCCCCATGGTTTCATCGTATCTCCACAATGGGGATAGGAGTTATCATTACATTACACAAAACAATCCAAATCTGGACACTGACAGAGTACTTCACAAAATAATTACAAACACACCAAAAACTTGCACAAAGCCTACCCTAAGTGCTCAAAATGAAAGTATAACACAATGCAAGATTCACAACACTATTCAGTTTACAAAAAAGTCCATTATCAACCTATTAATGCTTCATTTATGCCGACTGGCCACAAAAGAACAGTCACAGTCAAGGTCTTTTCTCTTGGCCGTACAATCTGACATCCAACCCCTCATTTTAGGTTTTTCAATAGCTTATAGTGTCTTTGCCTTGATTGGCATGCCATCGTTAGGATTCCTAATGCCAAACTAAGGTTATGACCTATTTGGTGGAAAAGTTGCATGACAACTTTGAAAAGTTGTCATGCAACTTTTTACAACTTTTGAGCAACTTCTACAATGTTGCTTTTCTTGACTTTTGAGCCTACCTTGGGCTATCCTATGGACACAACCATGTCAAAAATGACCCCAAACATATCAAAGGCACACATACCCTCTGTTCCACAAGAAAACTTAGCCTAGACTTAAGAACCTAGGACCTAAACTAGGACCTAAACAAGACCAATGAGCTCTTAGCTCTTATTACCTTTACATGGCTTCTTAAAGAAGCAAAATTCCAACAAAGTCACATGGAGGAAGACCTTAGAAGGGTGCTCCTGCACCACTAAACGACACTCTTCTACAATAGGCTTAGGTTACCAACCTACTCCTCTATCTATATATCTCCTTATCCATTGTGTAACTTATTTATAAATTATTCTTTTAAGAAGTAAAATGTTTCTCTATGAGAGAAAGAATTACTTCTTGTTCCTTATCATTTATCTAAGAAATAACATATATTTAATTGAGGATTCTCAAAGCCCATGTTCACTCTTTCTCCTTCTTAACACAAGAAATCTCATAAAAATAATCAAAGAACACTTTATTTTTGTGCATATCATCAAGTTCTGAACTATTCCACCAGTAAATGTTGCCCCTTACAAAATAAGATTCAAAAACTTATTGACTTGAGTGTCACCACTCTTCCATCTATTGATACACCTATTTTTTGTTCGTATAAAAAGTTTTATCAAGGTTCACATCTATGAAATTTATTCTATGTGACAAATAAATTCTTCTTTTTCTATTATGGTGCTACCCACTATTTTGCATTCATAGCTTCCTTTATTTCTCATTTTCATTCATTGAGTTACTATAACACATGAGATCATTCTTTCTATAAGGTAACAATACAATAGTCTTCATCATTGTTGTCCTCATATAAATTATGTAGATAATGATAATTTTTTGTGGGGGTTTATATCCTTTGTGAGGATCTCATCACTCCTTTCTTCCCCTTTTATTTACCCTAATATATTAATATTTTATACATGCTAATATTTTAAAGGGGAATGAAGGATAAGGTGAGATATTTGAGATGAGCTTGGAAGACAAAGAGTCCTCCATATTGCTTTCCTTTCTACTCTCTTTTTGTTATCCTTTGTTCTAGTTAGTCCACTCATACTTTCCTTGGGTATCTTTATTGCCTTGCTTGGGGTTTTGGGTACTTTTTTTAAAATTTTTTTAATGCTTTCTTTTGGTGTTTGTATTTATTCTCTATTTTTTGAATCATATAGCT
Source organism: Cryptomeria japonica (assembly GCF_030272615.1). Classification (NCBI taxonomy): domain Eukaryota; kingdom Viridiplantae; phylum Streptophyta; class Pinopsida; order Cupressales; family Cupressaceae; genus Cryptomeria; species Cryptomeria japonica. Next base: position 292,544,667 of record NC_081411.1, on the reverse strand, counting down.
CCCTTTTCCTACTTGTTGTTATTCTTCCATTCATAGAAAATTTAATATGTGGTGAGTGTGGGTATTGAGGTGGCTAGGTAAATTGTGGAAGCCTCAAGATATGAGGAGTTTATGATCATGAAAAATGGATCTACTTCCAAAATTTTATTTTGATATGTTCCTACATGTGATTTGGTAGAAATTTTAGAGTATGTTGGATTCAAAGTGGTCATTGATAGAACTTGTGGTGTTATAGGGATTCAACTCAAGGTCGGAGAGGAAGGTAAGTCCTCTCGTTTGGCCATGGAAACCCTCTTCAATAGAACCAACCAAGATATGGTGGATTTTGTAAGGAAGAAGATAGAATTAGAAATCTTGTTGATTTCTTTGTTACACATAACAATGATAAACTCCTTACTCATGGATTTTTTGACATCCATATCTCATTCTATTGAATGTTGCTAAAAAGGTTGTTTGTGGTTTTTCTAAATAATAGTTTGATGCAAAAATGAGGCTTAAAATGTGGGTAAATTTGTGTTTAGAACTATTCAATGGTCTCCTAAAGTTATAACTAAAGAAATTATTGAATACATAATCACAAGATGGATTATTTGGGAAAATTTACTGTCCAAAATTTGGGATTGTTTTCTCATTTTCTATCTCCTATTAGTAAAGTCACTAAATTAAAAGGATCTAGACCTAATTTTCCACACATGGATGCAAGAGTTTTTATAGCGCTATAACCTAGGGTTGATATCTTAGAGATAATTAGGATTAAACTGGGAGACAAAACTATCTTTTATAAAATTGATGGTTTAGGATGATTAAATTCATATTTTTTTTAGAAAATTAACAGCCATCACAATAAAATTTCCATAAAATGAGGATGATTGCTTCTATTTTCTCTAACCCTAACTTTCAAGTTAAACCTAGGGGTTATACTTTTAGGCTTGTAGGTAAGCCCTTTCAGCTAATATTAAACCCTCCTTGTCCTTGTAGAGTTCTCTCCCATTAAACCATATAATGGAATAAATAAAATTCTCATATTTTAAATAATATTAAAATAAAATATAATAGCTCAATATTCACATGAAATTTCAAATATATCTTAGATAAATTACTTCTTAATTTAGGCATTAGCACATGAAAATGAGATAATTAATAGTACAACTTAAGCTCTCATGCTAGAAAGTTAACTCAATACAATAATGGTGTACATTAAAAGTGATATGTATGATAAATGATATATGAAATATAGGTAATGTGAATAATAGTAGAACTTAAGCTCTCATGCTAGAAAGTTAACTCAATACAATAATGGTGTACATTAAAAGTGATATGTATGAGAAATGATATATTAAATATAGGTATTGTGACTTTAAATGGTCCTTTTAACATTTTATGTTAGGTCATGGGGTGGTAGGATGATTTCTTGAATCTTCAACTTTAACCCCCACCACCCCGCACAAGGTTGGATGTTGACATCATTCATCTCATGGGGTGGTAGGGTGATATATCTCTATTGTCTCTAACTCTTTCCATCTCACTTGCCACCTTTTCAATATTTCATATTACATTGAGAGGTTGCCAAGTTTTTTATTTTTCACCCTCTTGTTTTGTGCTTCCTCAATTAATGACATCATTGAATTTGCAATATGGCAGGGTCAAATAAACTTACTTTCTTTTCCTTGGTTGACACTTACCTACTATCCTATAGAAAAATGGCTAACTAAAGTCATACCTTGTGGGATGACGAGATTAACTATTACTCAAGTTCTAAATTTCACATGGATAATATTATTATAACTTTAAGGGGCATGGGATAATTTCATGAAATAAATAAGATTTTATAACATAAGTTATAACATAAGCATTTAAAAAGCTAATGAACAGGTCGATAACCACAACTGAAGACATGACTTAAAACTAAAAGTAAACTCCTCAACTTGTCAATAAATAATTAAAACAAAGGCAGCAATGAGCTTCTCAAGACCTGATATTTCACATTTCAACAATTTTTTTGTTGTCCTAATGACTACCAAGGCAAGTTCATTTTAGATACAAGTTTAGGATAAATCAAACTTTAACCTTTCCAATAGATAATATATGGGACTCATTCTTTGATGGGTCTAGGTATTGAACTAGCTCTCGTGTAGGTTTCATATTAGTGCCTCCCTCATGAAATCCAATTCCTTTGTCCTACCATCTTACTTTATTATGTATCAATAACATAGCCAAGTATAAATCCCTTGTAGTTGGTTTTCATGCTTCTCTATCAATTAAGATTTAACACTTATGTATCTTTGGTTATTCTCAATTGATCATAAGAAAATTTATGGGGACATATCAAGAAAACAAACTAAAATTTCTTAGTATCATTACTTAGTCTTATCATTATTAAAGAAGTTTTATTCTTATACCATATATGCCATCTAGTAAAAAGACAATTTTCATGCAGATGCAATGGTTAGTGATGCTTCCCTTATATCTTTCGAGGATCCCTCCGTGGACTATCAATTTATCATTTATAATGTTACTTTAGCTACCTTTTTTGATAGGTATAGTGAGATTGCCTATTGTTATAAAATTAGTTTTGATGAATAATACTCCCATATTATCTTTATTTTTGGTTGATCATACCTTCCCCAATCATAAAAGTAAGAGCATTAGAACTTGAATACACAATTTTTTTGCATGTTACATAATTATATCTAATGTTATTTATAGGAGAATCTATAATGCTATTCTTCTAATTTATCTTAACAAATTAAATATCCCTATTGCCCTTGACGAAGTAAATTCAAGTGCTTGTGAGGTTCATTTTGGGGGTAAATATTTGGTCCAAACGTTTCTCCAACTAGTAAACTATTGGAAAAATGTAGAGAAATATTCCTTTGATAATAATTTTATCTACACTCTTTCCCATGAAATTAGAGCTGAAGTGGCTCATTGTCCCTTTTTTTTATAGGGCTTGGATCTTATTAGTAAAATTTCTCCTCCTTCTCAAGAACATACTTTTATTATCATAGTTACTAATTAATTTACAAAATGGGTTGAAGCTATTACACCTTTGATACACAACCACTAAAGTAATTTGTCAATTTATCTTATTAGATAATATCATTTCTTTATTTGGCATACATTCCATGTTGGTTAATTATAGTGCTACTTCATTTAAGAAAAAAAATGTGAAGAAGTTTCTTGATAAATATGACACTCAACATCATTTTTCCACACCTTACTATCCTCAATCAAATCTTAGGGAAAATATTATAATAATATAGTTGAGAAAGTACTTTATCAAAATATTAATAAATATTTTGAGGATTAGCATACTTAATTATCACATTCATTATAGGATTATCAAACTAGTATTTGTATAGCTACAAGTGCTACTCCTTATAACCTTATTTACGATAATGAGGCAATTATGCCTCTAGAGTTAGAGAGTAATTCATTACAATTTTCTCTTTCATTATTTATTAAAATATTAATAGGGAATAATTCCATCAACAACTTGAAATTATTGATGAACAAATTAGAAATGTTCTTCAACATATTCAAGGTTATCAAAAGACTATGCGAGAAATTTGCAATGACAAATTTATTCATTAGTATTTTTTGGTTGGAGATTTGGTGATTTATGAGAATGAATGCAAAATGAATGCTCTACGAGGCGAAAAATGAAGGTTTTATTTGAATTGGCTTGGACCATGCATCATCATTGAAGTCTATGGCCTAGGTTCTTGCAAAGTAGTGAATAGGAATGGTATGCTTCTTAAGGATCCCATCAATGCTATGCATAGTCTTTGTTAATTTTTCTCCTTTCCTTCTTCTTTATTGAATAATATGCTAGTGGTTTTATCTTTGAGTCATATTATATTATATAGTTAGATTATCTTTCTATTTAGTATATATTGCTATGTTCTTGACAAAATTTTCTTAGGTTGCATTGGAATCATCATGCAATTTTTTTCCATAGATTGAGAGATTACATTTCTTTATGTTAGTATATAAATTAGTAACCCATGCACCATGTTACTTGGATTATGTTTTGTTTATCTTAAAAAAAAAATAGCTTGATCACATTGACATTTAGCTTAAAATGAGTAGATTACATCATCACTTATAGTATTTAGTTAAACACTTCTAAAGTTGTTTAATTAAATCACACATGTATCAATTAATAATTATAGAATTGGTTATAAAAATATACATTTTTTGTTTAATTAATCATATTTTCATCAAATTATACATACATTTTCATTAGGTCACATTTGTTATATTTGATCAAAGAAATATAACACAATAATTTATATTAAATATACAAGTATGTAAATAATCTCAAATTATCATCATATATATAGATTTAAGTACAAGATCTTTACAACAAAAATCACCATTAATATTAAAATATGTTGGTCAACCATATACATTTAATCATCATACAAATTATGGCTATTATAATCCTTGGGTCTTGGTTTTGGTGGTGGTTGTAGAATGGAAGAATATCCATGGGGTGTCATTGATAGTGAATGACTCCTAGATGAGCTCCTCCTTTATATTCTCTTAACAAGACCTCCAAATATCGCTACATCCAAACTTATAGCCACTCATATTTGGCGCATTGTCCCTCTATCTCATTGTGTAAGACGTTCAACTCTACTTGTACATGATCAAAGATATCCACGTGTCTCCCTGCATTATATTGTGATGGATAACTGGTCTGTAAGGATCATGGAGTATATATGAATGGAATCATATCTCTAATTAAATGGACTAAAAATGCATTCCATCCCCATGTCCCAGCTTTCATAAAGTAAATAAATGTGTGTTAATCACATCATGATTCATATCAAAACTAAATTAAAACATCAATAAATCTAAATATCTATATATTACCTAGATCACCCTCTCGCCACTTAAGATTGACTAAATATTGAGCCTTATATATTGTAGTATACATTGATGTTGGGGGAATAACACTTCTACTTTATTCACACTTATATCAACTTGGTATCTCAGCATGAAGGACTAGGTGTTATAATATACATGATAAAGTTCTAGGTCTCTGTATTGGTATGTCATCATCATCACTCTCCTCCACTCTCTTCCCTCTATCCATTAAAAGTGGTGGATTTTAATCTTGACTATGAAAAGAATCATTCTCATGATTCTTGATATGGTCCTCCATCCACTTTTGATCCTTATCTTTATCCCACTCTATATTTGGATCCTCCTTCACCTCCTTGTCTATCTACTCCTCCTGCACCAATTCCGCCCATGGCCTTAGATCTCATGTAGGATGTTCCTTGGAAAATGTGATGGTAGGATATGAGATGATCCACCATTTTTTGTAATTTTTGATGACCTCCAATATATCAATACTATAAACTAGGGGTATATCTCCCTCCTCATCATCGGGATCATTAAGTGCAACATCTAGTGTTATTAGTCTAGCTTGAGCTCTAGGTCTCACAACACTTTGATACAATTGAATGTAGGTTGGCACTATGGTAGGAACACCCTTTATCTAAATAAACTATTGCACCACTCAATAATAGCAAATTGGCATGATGATGTACTCATTTTGACCCTACAAAATATGGTCTCACTAATCCCTTCTAGCTATCTAGTTAGCCTTCACCACTATATCATAGTCCTATATTGTCTCTGTGTGATATCTCTGGGTTTTAGATGGTCAAATATCACACTCTAATACAAAAAATCATCTTTTCCATAAACTCTCACATGAATAAGCATGTTCTCATGGGAAATAAGGCATAATATCAATTGGAAATTCTACTAGTATAGTAGATATGATATACTAAATAGCTCATACATGAAGAAGTGTCTGGGTCATGAGACTCTATTCGTCAAAATGTGTTTACATGTCTAGGTCATGGTAGAGATGTGCTAACATGTACTCTATCCCCATTCATAGATATTCCAATACTCCTCCATATCTTGTATAGTATGATTCAAGGTACTAGGAAGCCGTGTGCCTAATCCAACACATGCTACCACTAAAGAAATAGTAGTGATGACTATCCCTTTAGCAGAGATGAACATCTCTAGTCATATGAAAAAATAACTATGTAAATATTATCCCTAATGTTTCTAGGTCTTGCTCGACCTATGAAATATGACTAGTCCTCAACTATAATGGTAGGAGTCTATGATCCCACTTACACCATGTTGACATCTCATACTTGAATTCAAAAAATGTGATATGTATCCTCTAAATAACCATCATCTCTCCGATTAGAATATGGAAGGAAGAGGTTTATTTCTTCTATCACTCCTTCAAATATATTAGTATCACATAATTATCTCTTATAGTAGGCATGCGATATACCCAATCCAAGCCTACATGTCGATGTAGTATCTATGAGTCCAGTGGAATATTTGGCACCTGAACATGAAGGTATGTATAAATATGGTCATCGGTATGATCTTGCATCGCAAGTAGTTCCTATAAATAAAATGATAATATTTCATGAGTAATATTTCTCATCAAATTATTTCTCTTATCAACCCAATATTGTATCCCTTATGAGCCTCATGGTGTGTACTTAGTACCATGGTGCCTAGATGGGACTATCGTGTCTATTTTGGGCTATGACACTTATTTATGACCATGACACCTATCTAGGACCATGGTGGCTAGATGATTCCATGATGCCCATCTAGAACCATGGTGCTTAGCTTGGGGGGTCAAAATGTCTACCTCAGAATGCATGAAAAAATTAAAACTTGAAATTAAAAATATGAATGCAAACTGAATTTTCAATGTCATACCTCATGAGTTTGACTATCCCCTTTGAAACATTGCCTTATGGCCTCTGTCCTCTTTGGTTGAAGTTCTCATCTACATGCCATCTTGACTCATGTAGTAGTGTGGAACCCTTTTCACAAAATACAAAAAATAAAATAAGATAAGTGAATAGTGGAGTTTTCACTATTTAAATGTATATTTCTCTAAAAACCCTAATCTAGCATAATTCACTAATCCTTTAATAACTTGAGCTAGAGAATGTCAATTCACATGTTTTTTGTTGTGTTGGAATCATGATTCAGTTCTCTTTCCTACAAAATCCTCCTTGAGTAGTTTTGATATTATTTAAAAGCTTATTAAAATAATTTTTCATCACCCAACCTTCACAATTTGACGTGGTAAAATGATATTTTGTTTCTACATCCTAATGAGAAAGAAGAAATAGGGGACACATAGGTACCCTTGAATTTTATCACTCTTAGTAAGCTATCTAGTTAATTTTTGAATTGGATTAAAAAATTGGTTTTGGAAAAATGCACGTCCTAACATTGTATTGTATGCATTGCTTCACTGGAGACTTCCTTCAACACCTTTGGGAATAGCCTTTTTACAAAGATGTTTAATTTTATGTACTTTTAGCTTGCATATGCAAGTAGTGTCATATGATTTCTAAAGTTGTGGCTAAATGTAATGTAGTAAATTTTACTCCTTTAATTATAGAGTCAAATTTCACACTCTCCTAGCACACATTTTAGTGTTTTCCACTCCTCTATGCATTATAAGACATTTTCTAGAATTTAATAAATGTTTGACTCAAGAATATGATTCATTTCTTACTTTGAGTCTCATCACAATCTTATTTGAGCCCTTATTTTACAGTGTCCCTTATATTTTTTATTATTTTAATTTGCTATTTAAGTCCTACCCCATTTCAAATTTTGAAATACATTTCCCCCCACAAAATATCTTAATCCAAATTATAATTCTAGCATCAGGATCCTATTATCTCATAACCTTAGAAATTTGTGCCTTTTTTCAAGATATTAGAAATCAACAAATAGCATTCAATTCCTTTTGGCCTAAATTTTGGGAGGATAATATGTCCATTCTACCATTTATAGGTCTACATTTGATGTGAAAAAGCAATTATTTAAAGTTAGAATTTCATATATAAGAAATTTAGCTTGCACATTTATGTTATCAATCAATTATATAAATTAGAGATAGCCTTATTATGTAAAAGACCTACTCTATGTGAATTTTGAGATTTACAAATTTAAAAAAATGTTAAGAGCTATTAAAGTCTTCATCAACATTTATTCATCATGATGGAAGCTTCAAAGAATATTGGATAATGATAGAGAGTCACTCACTGATGATTGGCTTGTACTTCTCCCAAAGGGGTTGGGTATGATTTCATTTCATTATCACATTTTTTCAATTAGGAATTAGATCTAACATTTGTCATTCAATTTATATGATTCATGCATTTTTGACTTAATTCATGTTTCAAATTTAATCACTTTATTTAGGATTTATTGTAGCACACTTGAATAGGACTCTAGTTTATATTTTATATATCCTAGCTCATATAAATATTAAACACACTTAATGTTTTTAGTGTTTAAAATATATTTAGATTCAAATTGGCTATTTATGGAGGTATAAATCACCAAAAAGAGCGTTTGACTAAGGCAATCCCCTATATAGCCACAACACCACCTTCTCTTTATTTATAGGTTTGGCTATTTTGTATTTGGCATAGACTAAAGATAGGAACTTGTTCATACCTAGAGATAATGATCAATTATAAATTTGATCAAGAAATACCTAGACTGCCGACCACTTCCATCGAGTAGGAGTACATCACATAGTACCATAGTCCTCCCTATTTAGGATCAAATTTAACAAGTAGAAAGTAGAAAATATGAAAGTTATAGATCTATTATTTGTTCTTAATGATTCATTAATTTGGACCATGATGCCTAGCGATAGTGCCCACCCAGTTTCAATTTCTCTTCTAGAGGTAGGTGCTTTTTTGAGTCTCTGTTTATTTTTGTATTTTCTTTGAAGTTTCTTTTTATTTATTAGGTAGTTTACATAGTTTATGTGTTTATTTATGCATGTTTAGGACCTAGTTTTCATTTTGATTCAAACAAACAATATTTCAAAAGGAACACCGAATAGAGCCCAAAATGTCACTTGAATATCTTTAGATAAGAGTTCTAAGTCAGTCATAGAACATCTCTAGTGGTTAGTATTCATTGTCTGGTTGAAAGAGTGTTTGGTCCTAGTTGATTTTATAGCTAGTTCATCCCTTTTTCACCCCTAAGAACTTTGAATAAATGAAAGGTCTTTATTGGTTGAGATGTTATGAATCCTTTCTTAGGTATATGTAATTGAAATGTTACTCATAAGAATATTTGGTTCAAGGAGTTTGAGAGTGTCAAGACAACTTAAATATTTCTCATATCCCTCTAAATAATATATGTGCCAACTTTCATCGAGGTGTTTCCCTTAAGAACACTTTTACTCACCTACAAGCACCTATTGTTGTCTAAGGGTGTGTGTGATAGTGTTGGCATATATGCAGAGTTTGATGACATGATGATATTGTATGTTGTCATTGATGTCAATATGTTGAAGTATGAATCGGTATATTGAAGTAAGAAAACTAGCAAGTGAACCAGTATGATGATGTGAACTCGTATATGTGAAAAGGTGAACTGGTATATGCAAAGTTTGTATCGGGGTTTCATTTTATATGACTACTGATTGGTAGTCTCAACTTCAGGGTTTCCGGTTGATACATTTCAAGTCTATGTGATTTGACCAACGACATCTTGTGATGAGTTAGCATTGAAATGAAGATCAAATCATGTTGCCATGTTAGCCTTGTGTGCGTGAAGAATTTCCTTGAGAATCTTGTATGAAGAATATTGATCCTATCTAACTCCTAAATGTGCAAAGCCTTAGTAAACGATGGAGAATGCATGATGGGTTATCAGCTTCCAGAAGCAGTGAAGAATGAACGATGGAGAATGTCTTGAGATTTGTTCAAGATTGTTATACTCTATACAATGTGATTGAACGGTCAGGATTGATCCAACTATATGTTAACCTAGATGCTTAGGGTTTTAGGTTTTTGGCTACCGACCTAATTATTATCTATAAGGTCGATGATGATTCTCATTTGAAGTTGTTGGAATAGGTGCAGTGAGTTGAGATCTACAGAGTGTGATTGCAAATGTAAAGGAACTAAAGTGGATCTGCCCTGGCATTGAGTGTTGTTATCAGATCAGTGTATTACTTGTTGACTTCTAACCATTTCAGTAGTTGCAAAATCCCTTTACTGGGTAGCTTTAACAAGCTTTTTGTAAATCCTTTAACAAGGTGACTCAAAATCATTGAGTTCTTTAAATCATTTCACAAGGTAACCTTTAACAGGGATTTAACTTCTAACAGGGTATTTAGCCATCCCTTAAGCGGGTGATCCCTAGCAGGATAGGTTCATAGCAGAACTTGTTGTAAAGTCCTTAACCAGACTAGGCTCCTAACAAAGTGAACTTCAGAAGAGTTCAAGAACAACTTGTAGGTATTCATCCCCACCGTGGTTTTTCCTAGTTGGGTTTCCACATGAAAAATCGGTGTGTTATGTTTGATTCTTTTTCATGTGATGTTTTAGTGTTTTCTGTTAAGGGGTAAAGCATGTTGATCCAGTGGTCATCATATTACTGATGTATTACTTGTTTAAGCATATGGGTGAAGCAGAAATGAGATATTAGGTTATGTGAAGATCTAGATGTTACCGATTTATGTCTTTCATAGTCTCATCATGTTTTATCGATAGTGCCTTATTTGAGATCGGTGATATTGTTTACCAGTTAGTGCAGTCTTTGTAGTTTAAGTTGTTTAAGGAAGTTTTTGTCCATACTGATTCACCCCCCCTCTTAGTATCTATTGGTTATTTACTATTCATCATTATTCATCAATTGGTATCAGAGCGTCCTCCAAGTCCTTTGTGTTGTAAGCTTAACTGCTTGAGGAAAAGATCCCATTCTAATGATGAAGAGGGAAGGTCCTAAGTTCAATAGATATAAATTTAAGACATGGAAGGACAGAATGAAGTTATACATTAAAAGCATGGGTGCTCAACACTGGAACTATGTTGAGAATACATATGTTGTCCCTACCAGTACTCTCACCGATGATCAAAGAAGAGAAATTTAGGAGAATGGGCAAGTCATGAAAGCTCTTATTAGCAGTCTATCTGATATTGAGTTTATAGATGTTTAGGAAAAAGACAATCCCAAAGATGTATGGGATACTCTGGAGCCTATCTATGGCGGTGATGAGCATTTGAAGCAAGCTAAGGAAGAAAGCCTTAAAGGAAAGTTTGAAGACATGCAGATGGTTGAAGGAGAGACCATTCAAAACTATGGGATAAGAACTAAAACTATTGTTGGAGATATCAAGAGTGCAGGAGGTACAATGGATGATTCCACCATTGTTAGCAAAGTTTTCAAATCCTTATTACCGATCTATGCAATAAGGGTTGCCACTATTCAGGAGTCCAGATCTATTGACAAGACAAAGGTGTCCCTTGATTCTATCATTGCTAAGTTGACTACATATGAGTTAAACAGTTATGATGGCAATGTTCAAAAGACTGATTCAGCCTTTAGAGCATCTGCTGCACTATCTAGAAAGGGAAAAGAAGCTATTACCAATTGTGAACCTAAACAAAGGAAAGATATGGATGATGAGGAGATCCTATAGAATTTGAAGCTCTTCTTGCTAAGAGACTTCCTAAGGGAACTAGAAAATACAGAGGTAAGATCCCTTTGAAATGTTTTTCTTGCAATAGGATAGGACACATTGTTGTCAACTATCCTAATAGTGATAAAAAGGACAAATCAGAGAAGTTTAAAAAGTTCAAAGGAGGAAATAGGAGAAACTGTCTTGTTGCAGTTGATGAAGGTGTCACTGATGATGAATTGGAAGATGAAGAAAGTGAAGACATAGTGTTTGTAGCCATTAAGGAAGAAGTGTCAGACAAGAAGGCTCTTGTCTCCTTCTTTGATAATTATAATGAGTGGATTGTTGATAGTGGATGTTCTAACCACATGACTGGTGACCGGAGAAAGTTTTTGTCTCTGGAAGAGTATGATGGAGGTGTAGTTCGATTTGGTAATGATGCACCATGTATGGTAAAAGAAAAAGAGTCCATCTCTCTAAATGGAAAAAGTAGTGTTGATAATGTGTATTGGGTAGAAGGTCTCAGGCATAAGCTTTTGAGTGTTGCTCAACTGAATGATAAAGGACTCACTCTGGAATTAAAAGATGGAGTGTGCAAAATAAAAGGAAAGAGTGGTGAATTGATGGCCACTGGTATGTAGACCAAAGGTAACTTGTTTCAGTTGAATACAAATATCAGTCAATGTCTAATGGCTAAGTTTGATGACAGTTGGATATGGAATAGGAGACTTTGGCATGTAAATTTTGATAATATTGTGAAGGCTAGTAAGATCAAGACAATTAGAGGATTGTCTATGTTGAACAAACCAGAAAATCCTTTGTGCAGAGAATTTCAACTAGGGAAAAGATCTTCCTCAACCTTCAAAGGTAAATCTTTCACAACAGATAATTTACTTGGCCTTGTGCATACTGATTTGTGTGGTCCTATGAAAACTAGGAGTGTTTAGGGAGATAGGTACTTTATGATTCTTACTGATGATTGCTCAAGAATGATGTGGGTCACATTCTTGAAAGACAAGTCTGAAGCTTTTGGAAAGTTCAAAGCCTTCAGAGCACTAGTTGAAAAGGAAAGTAGTAAGAGGATTAAATGCCTTAGAACCGATCAAGGAGGTGAGTTCACTTATGGATAATTCAATAAGTACTATGAAGATAACAACATCAAAAGGAAATTGTTTGCCCCCCGGACTCCATAGCAGAATGGCCTAGCAGAAAGGAACAGCCAGACTATAGTTGAAGCAGCCAAAACCATGTTGATTCAAGGGAAGGTTGCTCACACTTTTTGCAAAGAAGCGGTGAGTACTGATTCAAGAAAGGTAAGGATAAAACTCCTTATCAGTATTGAACCAGTAAGACTCCTATAGTAAGCTACTTTAGAGTGTTTGGTAGCAAGTGTTATATCAAGAGGAGTGAAGAATAGAGCAAGTTTGATGCAAAATGTGATGAGGGAATATTCTTAGGGTATTCCACCAAGAGAAAATCTCTCAAGTGTTTTAACAATAGGACTCAGAGAATTGTTGAAAGTATCAATGTTAGAGTTGATGAAACCTTTGAGAAACCCAAGGAAACTAGTAGTGAGCGAGCGGTAGATGAACCAGATGTAACCTTCTGGGAACCGGTTGCAAAACAACCAAGTACAAGTAACAGTGCTTCTACACCAGTAGCTGTTGATGTAGATGAAGCTGAGGATGAAGAGAAAAAACAAGAAGAATCAATTAAGATCATTCCTAGGTATGTAAAGCTACATCATGATCCAAAGTAGATCATAGGAGCTAAGGATGTAGGAATTCTTACAAGAATAAAGGTCAAAGAAAACTCTTTCATGATCTCTGAATTTGAGCCCAAAACATTTAAAGAGGCACACAAAGATGAAGACTGGATTAAGGCTACAAAAGAGGAACTTGACCAAATAGAAAAGAATGGTACATGGACTTTGGTACCCAGACTAGAGCACAAAAATGTTATTGGCACCAAATGGGTTTTTAGAAACAAGCTGAATGAAGATGGCACAGTGGTAAGAAACAAAGCAAGACTGGTATGTAAGGGATATGCTCAAGAAGAAGGAAAAGACTATGGAGAAACCTTTGCTCCAGTAGCTAGATTGGAAGGAGTTTGAATGCTACTTGCATATGCAGCCTTTAAGGGATTCAAAGTGTATCAGATGGATGTGAAATCTCCATTCCTAAATGAAATACTTGAAGAGGAAGTGTATATAGAGAAACTATATGGGTTTTCCCTATCAGAAGATAGTGATATGGTGTGTAGGCTACATAAAGCCTTGTATGGATTGAAGCAAGCACCTAGAAAATGGTATGAATGTTTACACTCCCATCTTGTGAAGATTGGATTTCAAAGAACAAGTGAAGATATCAATATCTATCTGAAGTCAGAAGGAGATCAGATTCTGATCTTTGAAGTGTTTGTTGATGACATAATTTTTGGTGGAGATGACAAGATGAGCCATGCATTTTCAGATTAAATGAAGAAGGAATTTGTGATGTCACTGATCAGAGAGATTAAGTTCTTCATTGGACTATAGATTTAAAAAATGAAAGATGGAATCTTTATCACTTAGTCCAAGTATGTCAAAGAGGTGTTGAAGATCTTTGCCATGGAAGATAGCAAATCGGTTGGTACACCGATGATGACTGGTTGTAAATTGTCAAAAGAAGATAACTCAAAGTTGGTCAATGAGAAGGAATACCGGTCATTGATTGGTAAGTTGCACTATTTAGTACATAGTAGACCAGACATTGCACATGCAGTGGGCATTGCTGCATGTTTTTCAGAAAAGTCCAAGAGAATCGCACTTGGTAGCAATCAAGCGGATTCTTAGATATCTAAAGGGAACTATAGATTACGGATTGTGGTATCCATACAGTAATAATTTCAATCTCAAAGTGTTTATAGATGTCGATTGGGCTGGTAATGTGGACGACCGGAAGAGCAAAACTGATGGTGGATTATTTCTTGGTGGTAGACTAGTCTCATGGATGAGCAAGAAGCAGAGTTGTATCTCTCAATCTACATCAGAAGTAGAATATGTAGCAACATTTATGAATTGTACTCAGACAATTTGGCTGAAGCATGTATTAAGTGGTTTTAAAGTCCCTGTATCTAAACTTGTGAGTATATTTTATGATAACACAAGTGCAATTAATATTTCCAAGAATCTGGTATTGCATGCTAGAACCAAGCACTTCAAGCTCAAGTATCATTTCTCGAGGGAGAAAGTTCAGAACAAAGAGGTTGTATTAGAACATGTTTCTAGTAAAGAGCAGTTAGGAGATATATTCATCAAGCCTCTACCAAAGGCTACGTTTACCTATTTAAGAGGTGAATTAAGGGTGTTGCACCTTCAAGAGGTGAACTAAAGGTATGTTCTCCACATCAGTCAGGTATTGCATTGTCAAATCTTTTCAGGATTGGTGTGTTGAAGGATGCTACTCCTCAAGGGGAGCAACATAGTGGAACATGGATGTTTATGCCTCCACTTTGGCATTGTTGTTAAAGGGGGAGAAGATGTGAAGTAGAGAAGATATTTGTAGTTTTGAAGACATAATATGGAAGAGATTGGGGAGAAGATGTTAAGCGAAGAGATATCTTTGTATATTGCCATCAATACCAAAGGGGGAGATTGTTGGCATATGTGCAGATTTTGATAACATGATGATATTGTATGTTGTCATTGATGTCAATATGTTGAAGTATGAACTAGTATATTTAACTAAGAAAACTAGTAAGTGAACCAGTATGATGATGTGAACCAGTATATGTGAAAAGGTGAACCGATATGTTGGAATGTGAACCAATATATGTAAAGTTTGTATCAGGGTTTCATTTTATAAGACTATTGGTTGGTACGCTTAGCTCTAGGGTTTTCGGTTGATGCATTTCAAGTATGTGTGATTTGACCAATGATATTCTATGATGAGTTAGCATTGAAATGAAGATCAGATCATGTTGCCACATCAGCCTTGTGTGCGAGAAGAATTTCCTTGAGGATCTTACATAAAGAAGATTGATCCTATCTACCTCAAGAATGTGCGAAGTCTCAGTAAACGGTGGAGAATGCGTGAGGGGTTATCTGCTACCCAAAGCGGTGAAGAATGAACGATGGAGAATGTCTTGAGATTTCTTCAAGATTATTTTACCCTATACAATGTGATTGAATGGTCAAGATTGAACTGACTGTATTGTTAACCTAGATGCTTAGGGTTTTAGATTTTTGGCTACCGACTTAATTTTTGTCTATAAGGTCGATGATGATTCTCATTTGAAGTTGTTAGAAAATGTTGTGTGTGTATCCAAGTGTAGAGATACTTGTTTCTTGCCAAACCAGTGTAGTGAGTAGAGATCTGCAAAGTGTGATTGCAAATTTAAAGGAACTGAAGTGGATCTGCCTTAGTATTGAGTGTTGTTATCAAATCAATGTATGACCTATTGACTTCTAACCATTCCAGTAGTTGGAAAATCCCTTTACCAGGTAGCTTTAACAGGATTTTTGTATATCCTTTAACAGGGTGACTCAAAATCATTGATTCCTTAAATCCTTTAACAAGGTAACCTTTAATAGGGTTTTAACCTCTAATTGGGTATTTAACCATCCCTTAACTGAGTGATCCCTAGTAGGATTGATTCCTAGAAGAACCTATTGTAAATTCCTTAACTGGACTAGGCTCCTAATAGAGCGAACTTTAGAAGAGTTCAAGAACAACTTGTGGGTATTCATCCCCACCATGGTTTTTCATAGATGGGTTTTCGCATAAAAAATTAGTGTGTTATGTGTGATGCTTTTTCATGTGATGTCTTAGTGTTTTCTGTTAAGTGGTAAAGCATGTTGATTCAATGGTCATTATATTTCTCATGTATTACTTGTTTAAGCATATGGGTGAAGTGGAAATGAGATATTAGGTTTTGTGAAGATCTAGATGTTACCGGTTTATGTCTTTCACAGTCTCACTGTGTTTTATCGGTAGTGCCTTGTTTTAGATCGGTGATATTGTTTACTAGTTAGTGTAGTCTTTGCAATTTAAGTTGTTTAAGGAAGTTTTTGTCCATACTGATTCACCCCCTCCCCTCTCAGTATCTGTTGGCTATTTACTATTCATCATTATTCATCAGATAGACTCTATGGACCTCATATAGCACTTTTTTTCCCAATTCTCAAGTAACGTGTTGATGATGATGTTACATGTGAAATATTGTCTGATGCATATAGTCCATCGACCATATCTAGTTTGGAAGGTTTTTTGTAGTATTTTATTGAAATATATGTGTTGGTTCCTTTTTCCTTAGGTTAAATTTTGGCCATTATAATATGAATCCCTTAATGAACCCAATAAAAGTGTGAAAATATACAAATTAATACATATTGTTAGTACATATACACATTAGAAGTATTGTAAAAAAATTAAATAGTAAAAAGAAAACACAATTATTGAATATCACCACAAGATACACATGGTTACAATGAAAAATCAACAAATATAAGATAAAAATTAAGCACCTAGGAAGAAGTGATAAGAGGGATAAAAACATGTGTGATGATATAGACATAGGTAGAGAACATGACCAATAGTAATCTAGAACCAGTTGCTCTATGACATGGTCAAAACTATTATTAAAGAATAAGAAAATTAAGCATTTAAAAGGTAAAGACAATGTGAGAAGTGGGTAACTGGGCTTGTATGATAATAATGTGTGTGGTGGGTATATAGACTATTATTAGTATGGTATAATCAAGGATGAGAATAACTTAGATAAATAAAGAGAGATTAGTGCCAATTAGCGGACATAGATTAAAAAACCGTTAATATTTTTTGACACCATAAGGATTATGAACAATTTAAAAATGGTCCATAGTTCTAACAATTGAAATTTGTGGTTGAATGCATGGGGCACCATTGGAGCTCTATGAATGCCAAACTAATCTAGGTATTAGGAATGAGTAGTATGTTTGTATTAATATAGTTTAAAAAACCCTAAATTGACTAAACAAAGTGGCGAGTACATTATATTAATACTAAAAAAATTAAAATCTAAAATCTAAGTATCATTCAATATCTATATTAGATAAGTTATTTTTATAGGCATACAAAGGAATGAAAGATAATAATTGTAGAATTAGGTGTTGATGTAGAAGACAAAGTTGAAAAATCAATCATACCATTCATCTAAGAAATCCTAATGGATTGTTTTACCTTTGAATTAAAATAAGAATCTTTTTCATTCACATGCTAGGCAAGAGCATCATATGATGAGTGTATCACCCATAAGAGGTATACAATTTGATGTTTTATCCATTAGAGTATTTTGGTGAGCTAGTAATAGGGATGAGAATAAGGGTGGAGGATAAAGAATTTACTATTAGCTATGAGTAACAAAACCATAGGAATTCAAGTCATGTCTAGTACTAAGTACATAGTGGATCTTCTATGATCTTAACAAATATAAAATTTTATACCTGTAGACACCCAAAATTGTCCAGTCTAATTAAATAAATATTTTATTTATTTAATTATCTAAGCTTAATTCTTCTATTAATTAAATAAATCTTTATTTATTTAATTAATTCATTTACCCTCTTCTATCCTTATTTCTCATTTAAATAAATACATTTATTTATTTAAATTATCCTTTTCCTAAATTAAATAAATATCTTATTTATTTAATTGATCTCACTCCTTCTATTAATTAGATAAATATTTATTTATTTAATTAATTAATTAACCTTTTCTACCCATGACACATGTCATTCATCTCTTAATTCATACACTACCTACCCCTTTCATCATTTTCTTATTTCCTCTACCTACCCTCTAATCATAGCCAACCTCTTTTATACCTCTCAATCTTATCCCTCCATTTCATATAGTGTCTTCTATATAAGAGGCTACTTCCTTCATTATCAAACCCTAATCAATCTATGCAAGCCCCCCCGTTGACTACTTGACTACACAATGCTTTTGAACATAGGCGATCCTACTTGCAACCACATTTCCATTCTTTGTTGAGCTCTTGTGCACACATAAAATCTGAGAGAAAATATATCAAGCAAGATCAATGGAGATAGGGAGAATGGAGATCCAAACCCTATTGGACATGTGATGGTATAATCTTTATGATTTCATTTGATTTGCATTGTCTTAGGTAATCTTCATATGTTATGGTGGATCTTTGTTGTTGTTAGGCTAGGGTTTTGTGGTTGAATTCATTTAGCCTTTCAATATCATTATTATTGTTATCCATTTTCACCATAAACATTTTGGCACGCCCCATGGGACATGTATTTTTGATAGATCTGTGTTTTTTGCAGATTTTTCTAACCCTATATTGTTGTTTTGTAAAACAATTTGGAGAATAACCTTGTGGAGCTAGGGTTTTGGACACAAAATCAAGATCTTGGAGAGATTTGATCAAATCTCAGAAATGGCTTGGAAATTTTGCACCAAATTCGTTTTGCAAGTTGAAGAAAGTATCAAGAGCTCTCAATACAAAATTCAGAATTTTTGGAGTATATTTTCATTTTCTATGATTTTTCATAAAAAATTAATTTTGAGAGAAACTGAGAGACTTTTTTTTATTTTCTTACATTTTTGGAAATCTCTCATAATTATACAAAGGATCTGTTCTTTGTGATTTTAATTTTGATGCAAAATATTTCCCTAAAAATTGGATCTTTAAAAATTAGGGTTTTTCTTTATTTTGATCAGATCTCACAAAAAAATTCAAATTTTGGCATCAAATTTTTTTTGCCATTCTAGAACAGTATTAAAAGGATTCAATAAAAATTTCAGATTTTTTGGATCATGTGTTCAATTTATATGAATTTTTTATGATTTTTCATAAAAAATTAATTTTGAGAGAATATTAGAGAATTTTTTAGATTTTCTTACATTTTTGGAAATCTATCAAAATTATACACAAGATATGTTCTTTCTGATTTTAAATTTGATACAAAATCATTCATCAAAAATCAGATCTTTGAAAATTAGGGTTTTGCATTATTTTACTCATATCTCACAAACTGCTTAGATTTGTTGTAAAACATTTTTTATGCAGATTTGGAAGACTATCAGGACTATCCAATAAAAATGTCTGATTTTTTGGATCGATTTTGCATTTTATATGAATTTTTTATGATTTTTCATAAAAAATTAATTTTTGGAGCAAATTAGAAATTTTTTTTGATTTTCTTACATTTCTAGAAATCTCTTGAAATTTTACAGATGGTCTTTTTTTATGATGAATCAGATCTTTGAATTGGTCAACAAAATGCATTGTTGAAGGCCCCTATTTCACAAAGTCTTTTGGATATAAAATTTACCTAACTTGTGTGCTTGCAGGAAGGGGTGATTATTTCAAACAATCCAAATACTAATAAATCTTTGTTGCAGGTCCTTGGCAAGAGTTTTTGGATTTTTATTGTGTGCCTTGTTTTCATAGACTAGCAAACACTTCAATTGGTGCACTAAAATTGAATCATTGTCTTTTGTGTCTTGAGCAATAGGCTCTTTTTGTTTAATCTTTAGAGGGCCTATCTTCCCGTGTGGTCATTAGGACTACTAGTGAGAAGAGAACGACCCAAGTGGTAGCGAGGAAAACCCACCTCTTCCGAACCACTATAAACAACTGTATTCATGGTGAAAACTATGGATAACGTCTGTTGATTAGTTCATACCGACACTATGTCTCCCCATAAACCCATTTCATCAAATTTATTTGATCAGTTGTAGGGCGTAACCCCTACCGGCTGGGAGTCTTCTGTATTTACAGAGCTGAAAGTGTCGCATGTATGGCCACATGAGCGGATGCCCTTACTAGCACCTTTTTGTTTTAGAAGCCAAAATCCTTCTAGTTGTTGAGGTAGGAGGTCGGACCTCTAGTAGCAGCCCACACACATACGGTTCTTAGTAGAGATACAAAGTTCACCACGGGGAGTTTTCATGGGGACTGATGCTTGGTTGACCCAAGAATTGAGTGCCAAGGGTGGAGCCAGTGAGGTCAAGCATCTAATTATTCACTCTGAATAGCGTAGCCTCGGGGGTAAAACCTCATGTGGAATCAACAACTATTGTCTTGGCCAGCCATAAGAATTGTGCCTGGCTTATTTTAAACATTCAAAACATTCAAGACCAAACAACAAAACATTGTGTCTTTTGTGTCTTCAAGTGTATGCAAAACATTTTTACATCAAACAACACACTTTTCTTGGAGTCATTTTGAGTCTAAACACTTGCAAACATTGAGTCCTCATCAACATTGTGTCCTCTTGTCACGAAAAATAGTCAAACATTCAGATTTTGTCACAACCAACAACTTCACAAATTGGAAAAATTTTATAGTCCAGCAAACAAGAGCAATCAATTTTGGAATTCTTGAGCTTCCTAGGTTGTTTCTCCAGGTTTTCATCTAGCATTCAACTTGTCTTTGGGTCTCACAAAGTCCATCATTGCTTTGCATCTTGCATTAAATTTACATTTGTCTAGACTTGAGTCAAAAGGTCACTTGCTTGTCCTCATCATACTTTGTCAACACACTACATACAACAACATTTTGCTAAGTGGTCCCTCATCAAGGTCTATCACCTTTGGGTCTCATTTGGTCTTACTTAGAGTCAAGGTCAACTTACCTATCAAGAGAAACTATCCTCTCTTTGGAAGTCACACCTACTCTACTACATACATACTTAGTCTTACACTTTGGACATTGCAAGTACACTTCAGATTTATTTACATTCCATCCAACCCTTGGTCTTCCATACTTTTTCCATTTTCATCTAGTCTCACACATCTCGGTCAATACATAGTTCATGGTTGAAACCCGTCTTCAAAAATCTAGGAGAGAAACTAAAGAGGCTCAAGAGTCCGCAAACATGAGTTCTTATGAGTATGACAATGATATCTTTTTCAATTCTGATCATACTACATTACCTGACATGGATGCCTATAGAAACATTTCAAATGTTGAGAACATGGACACTACAAACAACAATGATACACACGATGATGATATGGACAACTTTTTTAGTACATTTAGCAGATGTGGAAGAATCCATTATGGATCCCCGTTTCAATTGATTGGTTGAGGAAATAATGAGGAGGGGTAGACAATACTTCTTATAAATGATGGCACAAAGTGGAGCCAAAATAGCTCATGATTTTGACATGTCTCAAATAATGGAAAATCGACCTTTCCAACAACCTCACTCCAACATGGATCAAAGGAGGCCTAATAGTGGAGGCAATAGAAGACCACATCTTGTGCCTGAATCACCATCATCTTTGTTTCAAAAACCAGAGGTCCCACATACACATGGTCAAGCATATGATACTCACCTTCGCAAACCATTATGGAAGTCTTATGCAGAGAAATATGCTCAATCACATATCAATGCTAAGGATCAACCACCAAAGCAATTGGATATTCAAAGGCATGCTCAAAATTTGGACACAAGGAAACCCCGTGTCAAATTTGGGGGCAACACATTAGAACATGACATGCCTATAGAGTATGGTATACATGGACAAAATAGATATTTCATTCCTCAACATGAATCTATACCAAGTGGTCCATATATGCAGCATCACTATAGACCTCCTCCATATGAACATGTGTATGATCAATATCATCCATATATGCAACATGCTCCTCCTCCAATTGGTGCCTCAAGCATAGGGTATGGTCCAAGAAGTCGATCTCCACCTAAGAACAATTTGGAGCAACAAATCAGGGACTTACAAAAGAAAATGGAGGACATAAATACACCAAAGCCAACATACACAATGAGAAGACATATGTCCTTATCCATTTGACAAGAGCATTCCAATGCCTCCTTTTCCTACACACTTTGTGACACCTAAGTTTGATAAGTATAGAGGAAAAGGGGATTCTAAGGCACACATAAGACAATTTTTCATAGCTTGCATTGAGGTAGCAGCATAAGAGACATATTTGATGAGATTATTCCCACAAAGCCTAGGTGATCAAGCTATGGAATGGTTCTCCCAACTTCCACCTGGTATTAAGTCATGGGGTGACTTAGCAGAGGCATTTTTTCAACATTTCTCCTACAACATAGAGACAAACATATCAGTCACTACTTTGTGCAACACCAAGCAAAAAGATGGAGAGTCTTTTTCATCATTTTTACAAAGATGGAGGAATCTAGCTAGTAGATGCCCTTGTGAAATTTCACAAAAACAAATGGTAGAGATGTTCACCCAAAATGTTAGCAAAGACATTGGCTATGATCTAAGAAAAGCTTGTTTGTCCACCTTCAAGGACATCATTGAAAAAGGCTTAGCAACAGAAAAGGTCCTAATTGAACAAGGAGTCATTAAGATATTCAAGGAAAACAAAGATGACTTTAAAGGAAAAGACAAGCCAAGATTTTGGAATAAAAACAAGAACACAGTCAATGATGGTGTTGTTGATGCCAATATAGTGCGACCCAAATTCATTTTTTCTGGATCAAATCAGGTGAATACTCAAACAACTTCTAAATCACGAAGGAAGTACACTCCATTGGGAGAACCACTTGAGTTAGTTTTCAAAAATCTAGTGGCAAACAAGGTAATCACTATTCCAGATTTTCCTCCATATGAACCAAAGGTTAAACCAAATTGGTGGAATGATGATGAATATTGTGAATTTCCTAAGAGCAAGGGTCATAAGATAGGAAATTGCCATTGACTGAAGAACATCATACAAGATCTCATTAATAGGGGTGACATTGAGATTGAAGGGCACTCATCCATTCAAGAACATGAGATGTTTAAGGAACCATTCCCAAAACATGATAAAGGAAAAGCTAAAGTCACAGATGATCAAACCAACTATACCAAAGCATCCTACAACTATGATTCAACTATCAATCACATCTCGATGGACAATTACATCTCTACCATTATCATCAAGGACAAAAACTCTGAGAATTCTACCTAGAGACCCAAGATTGTCTTAAAAGGCGTTGGATCTTCTTCCGAACCTACCTCTAAATGTCATGTTACAACCCGTCGAGGTAAAATCACTTTGCAAGGTGCTCCAGCTAAACACACCACTTCCTCATCAACCAAACATGAGTATGACCTTGTAGAACAATTAGGGAAGACACCTGCACTCATCTTCATTCTTCAGATCCTACGCATATCCCCTGCACATAAATCCATTCTTGACAAAATCTTGAGAGAAACTGCCATTCCTACTAATCTAAACATGGACTAGTTTCAAGCCATGGTGGGATACCTTTCCATTCCACACTCCCTTACATTCACAAAAGCCGATGACACCTCCATAAATCAGCCACATAATGCACCTTTACACATTGAAGCCTTCATACACAAACATAGAATCAAACAAGTCCTGATAGATGGAGGAGTAGGTCTAAACATTTGTACATTGAGCACTATTAAACAATTGGGATATTTCGACAAAGCTGTGAATTCTACAAACAAAATTACTATCAAAGCATATGATGATGAAGAGCATTCATCCAAGGGTACAGTCACCTTACCTCTCAGAGTTGGGCCAGTTACAAAGGATGTGGTTTGTCAAGTACTTGATCTAGATCTCACATACAACATACTCTTGGGACGTCCTTGGATTCATGGGATGAGTGCAGTACCATCTACATATCATCGATGTATCAAGTTTCCACACAATGGAGTTGAAGTGACCATCAAAGCGGATCCAAATCCATTCATATATTGCAACAATCTGCAACTTCGATCAGAAATAACAATCCTCGTCAATCACGAAGTTGTTCCTTCATCGACATATGTGGATCCTGAATCCTTAAAAGCTTCTACATCCAAACAAGCAAAGCTAAAAGAAAAGTTCAAGATTAAAGACCTAGGATGTGGTGAGTATATATTTCATGTTGACCAACTCCCATTATCTCCTAAGGTATTCAATCAACAGGAACAACCTACAAACAATTTTTAATGCCAAGGAATTGGGTGTGAACCACCTAGTGTCGTGGCTACTAAGTCCGAATGCAAATCTCCTCTAGTGGTGCAAGCATCTCTTGATATCAATACCCCTAAGAATGGTTCCAATGAAGAATCTATTGAGTGTATCGCCAGCCCTCTTGATAACTCACATAGCCTTACCATATCATCCACTCATTCCATTTCCACTCCACTTCCAAACTTGGATCAACAAGAATTACAAAAGCCCTTACTCATTGGGGATCGAAAATCAAGCTATGAACAGAAAAAACTAAAAGTCAAAAATAAAGAAAAGTCCTTTAGACCAAATCAAAATCAAAAGCTATTGAACACTAAAAAAATCAAAGTCAAGGATAAAAATCCTATGAAGCAAAAAGAGCAAGAGTTGATCTCCCCTAATATCAAAATAACTGGGGGCAAAAGTTCTATAATTTTAAGTCAAAAAGCATACTTGTTGATCCTAAGTCTCCATCATGCTATCCTACTTTGACTTCTTTTCACAATCATAAGCCTTCATAACTCATCCACTTGTTTCACACATCCTTTTCCTTTTGGCGATACATCATGGACCTTTAATGGAGCTTCCTCTAGGGACTTTGTTGTTAGGGATGCCCAAAATTCTTTAGGTGACACACATATGGGCCTATGTAGTCCACACACTAGTAATTCTATCTCAGTTCCTTTATCAAGGAAGACAGACACTCAAGCTACACATCTTTCAGTCAAGGAACAATTCAACTACATTCATAAGATAAAGCCTCCGATACTTGAGGTGGGTGACTTAGTTCTCAGAGAAAATCCCAAAAATCAGCAAGACAAAGAGAAAAAGGGCAAGTTCGAACCAATTTAGCTTGGTCCTTATATCATCACGACAGTTTATAGATCTGGTGCATATTAGCTCTCAACCACAGAGGGTGAACCTTTAGAGGATCCTATCAATAGCATGCACCTTCGCAGGTTTTACACAGCTCTTTAGAGTATCCCAATTTTTAAAAATACAAAAACAAATTCAAGAAAACAAAAAAAAAAATTATAAAACATAAAAAAATCATTACTTGGTGAAAACCTGGTAAACAGGCACCTTGTGACACAAAAAAACATTGAAAAATCGAAAAAAGTAAAGAGAAATAATTTCATCCAATGGTGAAAACCACTTCGGTGGCGCCCTGGGCAAGTACCATGGTGAAAACTAGGTCACCAGTGCCATGCGTAGAGACATTGCTCCTCCCTCCTTCAGGATTCACTTTCATCGTTTCACTATGCACACACTCACAACCTATTCGTTCATAATAAACTTACCCATTCCCATCATGGCTTGTTATTGATCTACCCAAGATTGGTTAGCCATTCATAATAAACCTCCCTTTTCACCTCTCTTTCCATCCATAATAAATCAAATCCTATTTGTGGCTAAGGAAAATCTTACGTCTAGTGATGGGTGTGGAACCGAGATCATCACACGTTCTGAGGATTACAATTTCTTCCAGTTTCCTTCAGTCTATACGTGCACAATCCGCAATAAAGCAACATTTGCATCGCAAATCCGCAATAAAGTTTCGTCTTCTGTGCAATAAAGTATCAGTTTCATGGATTCAGTCAATTTCAGATGAGACAGCAGCAACAATGGGCTTTCAACAAATGAAATCTTTCAATAGACTCAGACAACATTATGGTTCAATGCTATCTATCCTTTTTGTGAAAGTAAACATTGTGACCACAATCAAATAAGACTTATACAAGTGACAAGAGACACTAAACTTGAGGACTACAGTGGATGTTGGTGTCGAGTCTTGGTTTTCTTTTGATTTTATCTTTTGGTGACATGTCTTTTAGCTTTTTCAGGATGTCTCTGACTAGAGATTTTATCTCCAGGATGTCTTTGACTAGAAAGGCAAGGATGGGGTATCATCACCTATTTTTATTTGTTGTCTATGGATTGTTTCTTAGTAATGCTATGAATTGTCAAAGGATATGAGGACACTGTGAGTCTAGTATGAACTAGGGAATTCTTTGTTTGTGGCTGTCTTATCTCCATGCAAATAGGTACAATGACTTTCTGGGTCGAACATATGCCTCGATTGTCATAACCTACTTGCCATAATAAAGCTCAATGATGATAACGCACAAGAAGCTCCTTTCACTTTCATATCTTCTATCTTCCATCCCCCTTTCTTGATTGACTTCCATCATCCTTCTCGAGTCCGTGTAGCCTGCTATCACATGACTGAGTATAATGACACACCAAAAACATTTGCATTTCATGTAGTTGCACCTGCATTACCACATATAAGCATTTCATACATACATATAGATATTACAACTGCATCACATCCTACACACAACACCTGTTAGCACAATTTATATTTGCATTATCATATTCATCTGCATTACATACATTCACATTTGCATCATGCATACACATATAAAACATAAAAGAACAAAAAAAAATATTGCATTGCATCATATACATATTTGCATCCATATCATAAGCATCACATAGAAACATACATCACATAGGTACGCATGCATATAGCTGCCGCAAAGATGAATCATCTCATATATATAAAGTGTCATGATACAATGATGTCAAAATCATATGGCTACAATCACCTATAGGTGTCTACATCATCATACAAAAATGGTACAATACTGATACATAGGGAGCCCTCTATGGCTATGATGAACACCCTCCCTCAGAGCCGGCTGGCCTCGATGGAGTCTAAGCCCTAGAAGGACCCACCCCAAGATCATCTATCCTGGCCCCTGTGTCCTCTGCAGCCACCCCTTGTGTCGCCCTATCCGGACAGAGGAACCCACTGATAACTCCTACCAACACTGTTGGTAGTGCTAATCCTGTCCATGTCATGGTATCCCATGTCACATGTCCCACCCTCATCTCCAGTCCCAAATCCTAGAACACTCATCTAAGGGCGTCCCTATCTCCATCTCGATCATACAGAATCAGCTCCCCATTGATCGGTATCCGCAAAATCCTGTATACATCCTCCAGGGTGACTATCATCTCCCCCATCGGCAAATGAAAAGTGCAAGTCTCAGAGTGCCACCTCTCCGCCAGTGCAGTCAGCAATCCCATGTTCGCCTAAAACTCAGGCACATACAGAATATGTCTCAATCCCATAGCCTCAATCGTAGCTCAGTCCTTAGCTGTCAACTCAGGTCGCAACCTCTGAGTCGATGGGAATCTCTCCTGTCACTCCAGCATAGGCAAATACTCCTACAGTCACACAAATCAATCATGTCAATCCTAGTGGTACTCCCTGTTCATCACAAAGTACTATGTGTTTGACACTCCCTGTTCATCACAAAGTGCTGCTCACATTTGCACTCACTGTTCATCACAAAGTGCTGCTCATATTTTAGTACTCCCTGTTCATCACAAAGTACTATATCTTGGTACTCATTGTTCATCACAAAGTGCCTTGATCTATCTTATCCTAGGGCCTATGCTTGAGTGAATCCTCTTGAGTAGTTTCCTAATTGGCAACGTATGTTCTATCATAGAATTGTCAATCCTAGCCCTATTTGCTATCCTAGTTTTCCCTAGAGGACCTACTTGAGTGTATCCTCTAAGCAGCTTATCCAATCGACAGCGTATGTTCATCACAGAACTGCCGATTTGACCTCAAAGACACAGACACGCTTGGCACCAACGCAGACACGCCTACACATTTTTGACATTTTTTGGACCTTATTCTAAGTGCATTTATTACTCTACCTAGCATGCATTAATGGAAACAATAAATGCATCAAATTACAAGGAGGTTTTATGGTACTTACTGGCTCTCATGCATCTACTGGCCTCTGGAATCGGCAAACACAGTCGAATCTGTAAATCATTGCCATTGCTGCTGACTGATGCTACTCTATCTCGCTCTGCACTCTAATCTCTTGGAGGTGTAGATGACAATGAGAATGTATTTCCCTCATGGTCTATCTTATAGACTACCCTAGCCCTAGTCTCCTATGTCAGTTGGGAAAAAATTGCTATTTGTGAAAAAAAGTTTGGGAAACAATTGCTTTCTCTTTTTTTAGACATCTATTGAACCCACTTTTTTCATGATTTTAAGAAACTCAAATTCTCAAATTAAATCAATAAACTATATACTATATGCTAAACCATTTTCATTTTATCTTTTATATTGCATGAATAAAATTCACTAAGAATTATACATTTCATTAGTTTATGCCATTTTAAAACTCAAAATATAAATAACACTTTTATGTGGTCCATGTTGGAAACTAAAGTGGCATCCATTTCCTTTATAAAAGTGTGGCACAAGTTTGTACTTTTCCCCTTCCTATAGTCTTCTTAGTAATTTGTGAATGTTTTCTCTAATGACAATGTACTAATAATTTTTTTCCTTATTTTTTAAGATGGTTGTGGCGAACATGCACATCACTAGGGAGAATGAAAATATTGTTGGTAATCACATGATTACTCAATAGGGTAGTTTTTCCACCAATATCCATATGTAAGTTACTTCTAACCAATATCTTAGGAACTTCAGAGATGGCAGACTTAACTAGCCATATCTTGTTTTATACCTTTATTTGTTTACTAATTTCATCATTAACAAACTCCACTGAATTATTCAATCTTCAAGGTAATGTTATCACTATGTTTAAATATTGGTGTGGGGGCAGGAAAAATCGAGATCGGGTGACTAGGACCTAATCTCACTTTTGCCAACACATTGGGAATACGAAAGAGCCTAGGGAGATATATCACATTGGCTACTTGTGAGAGAGAGCCAGGGACTACCTCTTAGGGTTTCTAATCCTCTTTTTGCAAATGATGAGAAAAACTAGGGATTGAATGATCAACTAGACTAGGAGATAAAGAATGAAGCACAAATGAACTTGAAATTGAAGAAACATGCAGATCTGAAACTGAGATACTGAAAGCATGAAAGGGGGAGGATTCTATATGTGTACCTGATGCTACAAATTGAACAAAACTGACCTAGACCAGGATGCCATGCCACTGTCATGTTTCTGTAAACAAGAGGTCGTGAATCTGCAACCTGTCAAATTTGACTATAAAATGGAGGGACCAGGGCACCACACTCCTGTCCTAGGAAGGACTAGTGCATCACACCCCTTTCCTTGACAAATTTTTGCACTTCTTAGACTTCTGAGTGGTTCTGATGCCTTCTCCATATATAAAACTGCCTCTCAATGCCTGTTTCTGCACCTACAATTGAAAAGGGAAGGTTTGGGTGGATATATGGGGTTTTTCTATAGTCAAACCCCTATGTTGGTGATTTACACCTCCACAAATAGCTGATAATGTACTAAAAATGTGTGTCCTAGAACCTCGTGTGTATGCAAGATCCTAAATGATAAGAAACTAGAGCTACCCTATGTTTGAGAGTAAACCCTAATACAAATGTGAATGTAAATGACAATGCTTCAAACCAAATATGCTAAATGATCTAAAGCATGAATGTAAATATGCAAATTTATGTAAATAAGCACATACAAAGACAAGAAAATAGCATGAAATCATACCAATCCCCAAGGGAGAGATATTTTCACTAGATCTCCTATTATTCTTCAATGTCTTCAAAGCTCCTAATTGATGATTAATTCTTAACAAATTCTTGATGAATGTTGTTGAATATTGTTGAATTTTGTTGAAGACTCCACATAGGCTTCTCTTTCACTACATAGAAGGCTCCTTGTGCTCCAAAACCCCGCTCTTAGATTAATATATCCAATAGATAGATAGTTCTTAGTTCCTTCAAATGAAGAAAGAGAGCTCTTAAGTATGAAACCCTAGATATTAATTTCAGCTTAATTCTACCTTTAGGCCGACCTAGGAATTGAATTTCTCGTCAATTTTTTAGGGTTAATAATTATAATATCATAGAATTCTACTCCCAAAATTTTGAGAAAAGAGTCAAGGACCACGTGCATTCCCTTCATGGTCTGGCCAAATTTTCACCAAATTTTCAAGGCCATTAGATATGATGATATTAGAGTGAATCCCAAAGTTGCAGTTGATTTTGAGGTGTTTTGATATGTGAAATTGGGCCTTAAAGGTTGAAATAGGACATAACTAGGGTTTATGATTAAATGATTTATTGGAGGAATAAAATAAAAAAGGGGCACATTTAGGGTAAAGGGCCCGATTTTATAATGTATGAAATGATGAAATATGACTTTAGATTTAATAAAATGCTTAAAGAGAAATTAGAAATGCAAGATCCAAGACACACTAAGGCGGGTGCTAACCTAAGTGTAAAATTATACTACCCTAGCAAGGGTGTACAATTTATGATAGTACATTTAGCCCCCACTTTAGCGGTTAGATGACACTACGTGAATATGAAAGATAAAGTACAAAAAATTAAACATTCATGAAAAAAGGATATATCCACGAGTTGTCGGATGAAGCCCTCAGTGGTATCTGCAATACACAGTTAAGATCCTCACCCTACAAAAACAAATGTTAGATAAAATCACCTAAATTCTTACTAAGGAAGGTGATGAAAATTCGTGGGTAGCTATATGCCCCCCCTATTTCAGCTTGCTAATTTTAGTGAGTTGAAACAGGGTATCATATTTACCACATCAAATTGTGAAAGAAGATTAATGACAAATGCTCACAAGAAGATTTGATACAAGATCAAAAACTAATGGAGAATCATTTGGTAAGAAAGAGAACTAAGCCTCAATTCCAACACAACAAAGAGTGTGAGAATTTGAGAGCTCTCTAACACAAGATGAAATATTTAAATGGAGACAAATGCAAAGAGAAGGAAGAAGAGATAGAAAGCATGAATACACACTTTGGTGATCCATGAGAAGAGAAAAGGAACCATGGATATCTCACCCCTAAAACTAGGTGATCCATGGAGGGAAGGACATGGAAAAATAGCCCTCAGAGTTTCTTTGGGTGATTGATATAAGGGAGGAGAGTGAGAAAATTGTTAGTTACACTCAACCTCATGCATGTGTGTGCAAG
This sequence comes from Cryptomeria japonica, assembly GCF_030272615.1. NCBI lineage: Eukaryota > Viridiplantae > Streptophyta > Pinopsida > Cupressales > Cupressaceae > Cryptomeria > Cryptomeria japonica. The sequence goes on along the minus strand of NC_081411.1, from coordinate 292,513,211 downwards.
TAGAATAAAGATACCTACCTTCTACACCAAGAAGATATCCATCATGCAACAATATCATAGATCCAAGAAAGAGAGGGAATACTCTTCAAGAAATGATAAGATAGTTGAAAAGAGATATATTGCTATATAAGTGTAAAGAAGATCCTCGGAGGAGAAGAGATCTTTGTTCAAAAGACATATACTTTCATTAGGAGTTGTCTTAGACAAATATAACATCTTCTATAATGAATGAATACAAGAGATTTGAAAAGAGTAGAGGATTGAGAATACATCAAAGAGATATTATCTATAACAACACTCTTCTAAAAGAAGGAACGAGATCCTCATCAGGCATATGCACGTGCACAAAATAGAAGGGTTTATTATAAAAGATACTACTCAATGAAGAAAAGAAATTTATGAATGATCAAACACTTCCAACACCAAGGAGGAGATCCCAATTAAGGATATGTACTTAAGATACCCATTAGGGATGCTTGTTCCAATATGAGAGAAGGACTTCAAGTATGAATACACCTCTACAATCAACAATAAATCCTTATAGAAGACACTACTTCACAAAGGGGAAATTTTAATCTTAAGATTGAAAGATTATTGAAACCACTCTTATCCCATATATATATATAAGGAGAAGAGAGGAGATAGAAATAGGCTATTATGTTTCTTCCAAATGTATGATTGCACGTGAAATTTTATCATCATGAATGACAATGAGCCCAAAGTAAGTGAGCTACCAATGTCACATAATGATGAGCAACATATAACCATTAATGCTATTTAAAGACATGATAGATTGAAAGAGGTATTTGAATTTGACATGTTAAATTCTCTACTATAAGTGAGATTAAAAACATGTATAAGATGATGAAGCTTTAAGGGTCTTTAGAAAGAGATAAATTTATAGGAGAAGAATAGGCCACTAAGTCATAATTTTCTTCCACACAAGAAATCTGAGGAGAGGGATAAGTATAATTCATTAGAGCATTATTCCTAGAAAAAGGGATTTTACAATGAGTAGAAGTTAAAGTCTCATAAGTGGGATTAGAAATCTCTTGAGGAGATTCATAAAGAGATTTGTTCATCACCAAAATTTCCTTATGAGGGGGATGAGTCTTGAAAGAAGTAGAAGATGATTTAATTGAGGTGAGGTTATTATCACTACTAAATATAGCATTAACATTGACAGATGGTATTTTATATGCTTTGGTGGGCTTAGAGGGATTATATCCAAGTCCAAGTGAAGCTTCATGTGTAAAAGGAACTTTAATTCCTTGTTCATTTGTGTCACAACCATTGCCATCATAGCCACTCTTAGCTAATATATGAAAACCAAGACCATAAAGGGATGTCAAATAAAAGCGAGATGATGATACCTCATAGGTATCAATGCTATATGAATTAGAGGAAGGATTTGAAGAATTATTTGAATTAGAAGAAGCCACAAAGTGGTTACTTAGTTGTTTAGACAAAGTAGGTTTCTCTTTAGGTTCCTCCTTAGATTTCTCCTCTCAGTATTACATCCTTTCCAAGATACTCTATATTCTCCTACAAATGTAGGGTTAAAGTCTAGAGATCCCCAATCATCATCTGAGAGCACTCCTTCAGGAGAAAAGATATCCTCAAGAGGAGATTCTTATTGAGTAGAAGAATCAGGAGTACTAGAAGGAACAACATCATTAAAGGAAATAGATGTATTTGAAGAAGTAGAAGGATTGGAAGAAAAATGGGAGGTAGTTGAACAAGAAGATCCAAATTTTAATGGCTCTTGAGGTTAGGCAGTAAACAAGGTGTATGTCATATTGTTATAAATGAATTTGACTTGCATGCTATGAATCCAAGGTCTCCCTAATAGAAGGTTATATGTCAAATTACCAAGCATAATATTAATAGGTGTAGGTAACGTGCAACAGGATCTACCCTAACAGGAAAGGTAATGACATCTAGACATTGTTTAGCCATATTATCAAAACCTCGAATAGTAAGAGAAGAAGGTTCGATGAGAGCATGATCCACTTTAATCTTATCCAATAAATCCACACCACAAACATCAAGGACATATCCATTGTCCACAAGGGTTTGCCTTATAGCATTATCATGGATAATAACCATAATAATAAGAGGATCGTATTGATTTTGGATTCCAAGAGAAGGTAACTCATCTTGTGTGAATATAATTTGAGCTTTAGGTTTGTTCATAGGATCAATCAAAGTGGAGATGTTATTAGGTGTCACCACAGGTGGGACATCTAAGTTTTTCAAAGCATCTTGTAACATCCGATGATAAGAAGGTGAAGTTTGAACCAAATCGCAAATAGAAATTAACAGGAGTGGCCTTAAGTTGTTCAATGAGATTATACTCCTTGCTAATCTTTTATATATGAGGTGCTTGCAGAAGAATAGGTTGAGAAGGAGGAAATGAAGTTGGGATAATTGGAGGAGGACTAGGTTGACTATTGTTTCTTGTGGTGTAGGTATGAGCAACCGTAAGATAACTCTCCAGTAATTTTCTTAGCATACTCATAAGGGCTCTTAGTAGGATAACCTCCTTGCACAGTAATAATAGGTTTCTTAGGAATGCAAAAAGAATCATTAGCATAACCACCTTGAACCACTAAGATAGGCTTACATGGGGAATTTTGAGAAGGACAAGCACCTTGAACTATGAGGAGGGGCTTATTAGGTATTTCATTCACATGTATCAAGTTGATTGAAGATGGTTTAGGAATATCAAATGTGTCCTTAGAAGAAGCATGAACAAGATTGTTGGAAGAATTGTTGATAGTCTCTCCTTGCACTAAAATTTTATCATGGATAAGATCAATTTTAGGAGGGAGACTAGGGGTAGGCATTGATGTTTTAGGAAAGGTCATATCATCCTCTATCACCAAAGGATCTACATAGGGAATAAAATCTCTAGGAGAAGGATCAACATTACTCTTTAAAGTATCACCTTTGAGAGGGAGATCTTTGAAAAAGATGTTAACCATCTTATCTTGAACTATGATATCCTTATGAGTAGAAGAAAGTTGAAGAGAGGGAGAAGCTATACCTTTAAAGAAAAAATTATTCAAATTCATGGAAGGTGAGATTATATCAAGGGAGTTATCAATCATGATTTCATCCCCTTGGGATAGGGTTCTCTCATTTGGGAGAGAATAATCAATGTCCTTCTTCAAATGGTTCATCCCAAATAGTGAGGTCATTAGAAAAATTATTAGAATTATCTTGCACAAAGATGTCCTTATTTGTATTGCCAATTTTGTGAGAATGGAAGATATTCTCCATTAATTATTCATCCTTAGGAAGGAGAGCACCAATACATGTGTTTACATCATCTTCTTGCCTCAAAATGTGTTCAATGGGATCTTTAGGGGAGATAGAATTAAGGAACTTGATAATGATTTCATCTTCTTTCTCTAAGGCATATTTAGGGGTAAGACAAACTTTAGGAGAAGGCCAATCATTTCTCATTAATGCATCATCTCTAGTGGGAATTTTGTTGGAATCAAAAGAGGAAATGACCTCACTAGGAAACATAGGGACAATACCATCTTCTTGCACAAAATGAACCTCTTGAGGGGAGTACTCTTTAGGAAGGAGATGAACATCTTTCTCCAAAGATTCATACTTAGGAAGGAGATCTTTGGAAGAAGTGCTCATAACCTCTTGTTGCACTAGCATGCCCCCATTGGTAAAACTAAATTTAGGAGAAGATAAGTCAATGTGCATTGATAACTTTTCACTTAGAGAGGCATCATGTAAGTAAGGTAAGGTAGCATTAATAAAAGTGTTTATTATATCATCCTCTTCCTCTAAGATAGCTAGATGAGAAAGGAACATTTTAGGAGAATTGTCAAGATCACTCTTCAAATCTTCATCCTTAGAGCATGGGAGAGTTTTGAAGGGATTGGTAACAACTCTTTTAGCCACTAAGATGTTGTCATAGATTGGAGGAGGTTCTCCAATAGATGGAAAAATATAAGCAATGGAAGCTAACACATTATCACATCTATGAAATGAATGCATCATGACAAAAAATTTCCTCTTTCAAATGATAACACATAAAATAGAAGGAAATGTTCAATTTTAACCAATGAAAGAACTCTAAATATTGATTTAGAAAATGAAATTTATGAGTGAAATGTGTTCCTAAATCAGATCTGAAATTAATGATCCAAATTAAGCTATCCACAAGTTCAATTTTGAATTGAAAAATTAGGGTTTCAAGAAAATTAACCTCTAAATTTTGAAATTTCCAAGGAATTAAAACTTGTAAACGTAAATTTGAAATTGGAATAGAAAAAACACTAAGATATGAGAACATAAATCATAATTGAAGAAGCTTGAATTTGATGAATAATAATGAACAACAGATACCCCAATCATTACTGAGAGGGGGGGGGGGGTGTGAATCAGTACAGATAAAACCTCTCTTAACAACTGATCTTGCTAAAGAAAAACTAACTGGTTATCACCATTACTGAACTTAACCATGGTAATACTAGTTAAAAAAAGTAAGACACCAAACACCATAAACTGATAGGTCCGAATACTTCAAATATGATCAATTATGCAACATCAACTTCACCCATAAGCATATGCATGTGGTATACTAAATATACCATAACCTATTAGCCCTACATGCATAATTCTTCAGCCAAATACTTCCTAAACATCACATGAAAAATGCATAACACATAACACAGATTTTTCACATGGAAACCCAAATGGGAAAAACCACGGTGTGGATGAATACCCACAAGCTTGTTTTGAACTCTTTCGAAGCTCGCCCTGTTAGGAGCCTAGTACAGTCAAAGAAATTACAATAAGGTTCTGCTAGGAACTGATCCTGTTAGAAAATCACTCGGTTAAGGGATGGCTATATACCCTATTAAAGTTTGAAACCTTGTTAAAGGTTACCTAGCTAGAGGATTCAAAGAACTCAAAGATCTTGAGTCACCTGGTTATAGGTTTTACAATAAGCCTATTAAAGCTACCCGGTTAAAGGATTTTCCATCTATTGAAATGATTAGAAGACAACAAGAAAAACTACGATCTGATAACAACACTACATGCCAAGGTAGATCCGTTTCATATCCTCTACTTTGCAATCACACTCTGCAGTTTACCTCTTACTAGTCTAGCAAGTATCAAGTATCTCTTCACTTGGATACATACATACAATATTTGCCAACAAATTTACAATAGAAAACATCATCGACCTTATAGACAACAGATAGGTTGATAACATAAACCCTAAAGCCTAAGTATCTTAAGTTTACAACATAGGTGGTCCAATCCTGACCGTCCAAACATATTGCATAGAGCATAACAATTTCAAACAAATCACAAGACAATCTACATCGTTCATTCATCACTGCTCATGGGAATCAGTAACCCATCACACTTTCTTTCATACCATTAATAAGAATGATCATTCCCGAGGTAGACTTCAAACACACTCGATCTTCTTATGCCTCAATCTTTCATGCACACAAAGTTGATGTGGCACCTCGATCACATCTCTTAGCTAATTCATCATAGAGTATCATCGGTTCATCACACAAGCTAGATCATCAAACCGATAACCATAGAGCTGAGACTACCAATCAATAATCACACTTATTGAAACGCCGACACTGGTTCACTGAATCTCTTCATGCCACTTCATATCGGTTCACCAACTTCTTTAGTTTGCATACAGGTTCACTTACACTTATTGACATCAATGACAACATACATTATCATCATTTCAACATACCAGTTCATCATATGCCAATGATATCCAACAATCTCCCCCTTTGGCATTGATGGCAATACCTAGTATAGCATTGCAACTGAAAAACTTCATAGGCAAGTGTATCTACATTATCAGATATCTTCTCCCCATACATCTATCATATATCTTCTCCCCCTTTGACAACAATACCAAAGTGGAGGCACAAGCTTCCAAAATATACTATGTTGCTCCCCCTAAGGAGTAGCATCCTTCAACACATCTATCCTGAAAGATTTGTCACTTTAGTACTTGACTGATCCGAAGCACACCACCCTGGTTGACTTCATGAAGGGTTAGAACCCCTAATTCACCTCTCAAATAGGTAAATGTAGTCTTCGGTAAGGGCTTAGTGAATATATCTGCTAGCTGCTCCTTACCTTATTCTAAACTTTCTCTCTCATGAAATGATATTTAAGCTCAATGTGCTTAGTTCTAGCATGCAATACCGGATTTCTGGGAATGTTTATTGCACTTTTGTTATCACAAAATATGTTCATCGGTTCAGATACAAGTACCTTGAAACCTTCCAATACATGCTTCATCCAAATTGCTTGAGTGCAGTTCATAAATGCTGCCACATATTCTGCCTCAGCTATAGATTGAGAAGTAAAACTCTACTTCTTGCTTTTCCACAATACTAATCTTCCACCGAGAAAGAACACTCCACCAGTTGTGCTCCTTCGGTCATCCATATTACCTGCCCAATCACCATTGGTATATACTTTGAGATTATAGTCACCATTATATGGATACCACAATCCATAATCAACTGTTCCTTTCAGATATCTAAGAATCCTCTTCACAAATACCAAGTGGGATTCTCTCGGATGTTTTTGAAAACTAGCTACTATGCCCACTGCATGAGCAATATCTGATCTGTTCTACACCACACAGTGTAGTTTACTAATCATTGATCGATACTCCTTTTCATTCACCAGTGTTGAATCATCTTCTTTAGTCAGTTTACAACCAGTTACCATCGGTGTACCAACCGGTTTGCTTTCCTCCATGCCAAAAGTATTCAATACCTCTTTTACATACTTGGACTAGGTAATAAAGATACCCTCTTTCATTTGCCAAATTTGTAAACCAATGAAGAATTTTATTTCTCCTATTACAGACATCTCAAAATCTTTCTTCATTTCATCTGCAAATGCATAACTCAGTCTATCATCTCCTCCAAAGATGATGTCATCCACAAATACTTTACAAATTAGAATCTGATCACCTTTTGATTTCAAGTAGATGTTGTTATCTTCACTTGTTCTCTGAAATCCAATCTTCACAAGATTAGAGTGTAGTCTTTCATACCATGCCCTAGGTGCTTGTTTTAGTCCATACAGGGTTGTTTTTAATCTACATAGCATGTCACTATCTTCTCATAAGGCAAACCCTTCTGGTTGCTCTATGTACACTTCTTCTTCTAGGATTTCATTCAGGAATGCAAACTTCACATCCATCTAATAGACCTTAAATCCATTAAATGCTGCAAATACAAGTAGCATTTGAACACCTTCTAATCTAGCCATAGGAGCAAAATATTCTACATAGTCTTCTCCTTCCTTAGTATATTCCTTATATACAAGCCTAGCCTTGTTCCTGACAACTATCCCTTCTTTATTTAGCTTATTCCTGAAGACCCATTTGGTACCTATGACATTTTTATGTTCCGGTCTGGGCACCAAAGACCATGTTACATTCTTTTCTATCTGATCCAGCTCCTCTTCCATTGCTTTAATTCAGTCTTCATTTGTAAGAGCTTCTTTTGAAGTCTTGGGTTCAAATTCAGAAATCATGCAAGAGTTTTCTTTCACTTTTCTTCTATTGAGTATCCATGCATCTTTATCTCCTATGATTTGCTTTGGATCATGGTGCAGCTTTACTTATCTAGGAATGATTCTAGCCTGGTCTTCTATCTTTTCTTCTTCATCTTCACTAACCTCTTCTTCTTCTCTTACTTCGGCTTCTACCGGTATAGGAACACTAAGATCTTTGCAAGTTTCTTTCTTAACTGGTTCCTAGAAGGCTATACCCAATTCATCTTCTACTTCTTTGTTGCATGTTACCTCAGGTTCCTCAGGGGATTCATCAACCCTGACATTGATACTTTCAACAATCTTCTGTGTTCTATTATTGTAGCACTTGAGAGCTTTGCTCTTAGTGGAATTTCTCAGAAATATTCCTTCATCACATTTTGCATCAAATTTTCTCAAATGCTCACCTATCTTGATATAGTACTTACTACCAAACACTTTAACATAACTCATAGTGGGAGTTTTCCTGGTCCAATACTCATAAGGGGTTTTATCTTTGCCTTTCTTGATGAGTACCTGGTTCATAGTATAGACTGCAGTGCTCACCACTTCTCTCCAAAAAGTGTGAGCAACCTTTCCTTGGATCAGCATTGTTCTTGTCACTTCAACTGCAATCCTATAATTTCTTTCTGCTACGCCATTTTGTTGTGGTTTCCTTGGGGAAGACAACTATCTCTTGATATCGTTATCTTCATAGTACTTATTAAATTTATTAGAAGTGAATTCTCCTCCTTGATCAGTTCTCAAGCATTTTATCTTTTTACCACTTTCTTTCTCTACTAATGCTCTGAAAGCTTTGAACTTTCCAAATGCTTCAAACTTGTCTTTCAAGAATGTGACCCGCATCATTCTTGAGAAGACATCAGTAAGAATCATAAAATACCTATCTCCCTGAATACTTCTAGTTTTCATAGGACCACACAAATTAGTATGCACAAGATCAAGTAAATCTTCTGCTGAAAAAGACTTACCTTTAAAAGTTGATGAAGACATCTTTCCAAGTTGACATTCTCTACACAAATAATTCTCGGGTTTGTTCAGCAATGGTAATCCTCTTATCGCCTTGATCTTTCCGACTTTAACAATGTTATCAAAGTTCATATGACAAAGTCTTCTATGCCATATCCAACTATCATCAAACTTAGCCATTAGACACCAACTTATCTTGGCATTCAACTGAAATAGGTTACCTCTAGTCTGTTTACTAGTGGCAATAGCTTCACCATTCTTCCCAATTATATTGCAAACTCCACCTTTGAATTCCAGAACTAATCCTTTGTCATTCAGTTGAGCAACACTCAATAGGTTCTGCTTAAGATCTTCTACTCAGTAAACATCATCTGCACTTCTTTTACCATTCAATGAGATGGGTCCTTTTCTTTTCACCAAGCATGGTGCATCGTTCCCAAATCTAACAACACCACCATCATATTCTTCCAAAGACAAAAACTTTCTCTGGTCACCGATCATGTGGTGAGAACAACCACTATCAATTATCCACTCATTAGAGTTATCACTGTGGGAGACAAGAGATTTCCTATCTGACACTTCCTCCTTTACTACTACAAACACTATGTCTTCATTTTCTTCATCCTCTAATTCTTCATCAGTGACACCTTCATCCACAGCAACTAGACAATTTCTTCTATTTTAACTTTTATATTTTTTGAACCTCTCTGGTTTATCCTTATTGTTATTGTTAGGACAATTAACAGCTATATGTCCTGTCTTGTTGGAGGAAAAACATTTCAAATGAAGTTTACCTCTATATTTTTCGGTTCCCTTCGGAAGTGTTTTAGCAAGAAGAGCTTCGAACTCCATCAGAATCTCTTCATCATCCATATCTTTGCATTGTCTGGATGGTACAGTAGATGCTTTAAAATCTGACTCACTCTTCTGAACACTACCATCATAGCTATTTAGCTCATATGCAGTTAATTTTGCAATAATAGAATCTAAGGCTACCTTGGTCTTATCAATAGACCTTAGTTCCTAGATAGCAGCAACTCTGATGGCATAGACTGGTAACAATGATCTAAAAAATTTACTGACAATAGTAGCATCATCAATAGTTCCACCAGTGCTTTTGTTATCACAAACCACAGTCTTAATCCTAATACCATATTGTTGAATGGTCTCTCCTTCAACCATCCTCATATCTTCAAATTTTCCTCTAAGGCTTTCTTCCTTAGCTTGCTGTACATGCTCATCACCACCATAAATGGTTTCCATTGCATCCCATACTTCCTTAGGAGTGTCCTTGTATTTAACATCAATGAACTCAATATCTGACAGGCTGCTGATAAGGGCTTCCATGACTTGCCCATTTTCCTGGATTTCTCTCTTTTGATCATCAGTCCGAGTGCTAGTGGGAATCACATAGGAATTCTCAACATAGCTCCAGTGTTGAACACCCATACTCTTGATGTAAATCTTCATTCTATCCTTCCATATCTTAAAGTTATCTCTATTGAACTTAGGACCTTCCCTCTTCATCATTACAGTAGGATCTTTTACCTCAAGCGGTTAATCTTATATCACCGAGGACCTAGAGGCGCTCTGATACCAATTGATAAATAATGATGAACAACAGATACCCCAACTAGTACTGAGAGGGGGGGTGAATCAGTATAGATAAAAAATCTCTTAACAACTTATCTTGCTAAAGCAAAACTAACTGGTTATCACCATTATCATACTTAACCATGGCAATACTGGTTAAACATAGTAAGACACTAGACACAATAAACTGATATGTCTGAATACTTCAAATACGATCAATTATGCAACATCAACTTCACCCATAAATATATGTATGTGGTATACTAAAAATACCATAATATATTAAGCCTGCATGCATAATCCTTCAACCAAATACTTCATAAACATTATATGAAAAATGCATAACACATAACACACAGATTTTTCACCTGGAAACCGAAATGGGAAAAACCACGGTGGGGATGAATACCCACAAGCTTCTTTTGAACTCTTTCTAAGCTCGCCCTATTAGGAGCCTAGTCCGGTTAAAGACTTTACAATAAGGTTCTGCTAGGAACCGATCTTGTTAGAGATCACCTGGTGAAGGGACGACTATATACCCTGTTAAAGGTTGAAACCCTGTTAAAGGTTACCTCGCTAGAGGATTTAAAGAACTCAATAATCTTGAGTCACCTGGTTACAGGTTTTACAATAAGCTTGTTAAAGCTACCCAATAAAGGTATTTTCCATATATTGAAATGATTAGAAGACAACAGGAAAAACTATGATCTAGTAACAGCACTACATGCCAAGGCAAATCCATTTCATATGATCTACTCTGCAATCACACTTTGTAATTTACCTCTTACTGGTCTGACAAGTATCAAGTATCTCTTCACTCGGATACATACACACAACATTTTTCCAACAAATTTACAATAACAAACATCATCGACCTTATAGACAACAAATAGGTCAGTAACATAAACCCTAAACCCTAAGTATCTTAGGTTTACACCAAAGGCGATCCAATCGTTACCATCCAAACATATTGCATAGAGCATCAAAATTTCAAACATATCACAAGACAATCTTCATCATTCATTCATCACCGCTCATGGGAATTAGTAACCCATCATGAATTATTCTCATACCATTAAGAAGAATTATCATTCCCGAGGTAGACTTCAAATGAGGTCAATCTTCTTATGCCTCAATCCTTCACGCGCACAAAGTTGACGTGGCACCTCAATCACATCTCTTAGCTAACTCATCACAGAGTATCATCAGTTAATCACACAAGCTAGATCACCAAATCGATAACCATAGAGGTGAGACTACCAATCAGTAATCATGCTTAGTGAAACCCTGACACCGATTCACTGAATCTATTCATGCCTCTTCATACCAATTCACCAACTTTTTCATTCTGCATACCGGTTCACTTAGACTTATTGACATCAATGACAACATACATTATCATTATATCAACATACTGGTTCATCATATGCCAATTATATCCAATAGGATTCATGTCAGGATCACCAAAATGTGGGGGCAGGAAAAAGCAAGATCATGTGACTAGGACCTAATCCCACTTTTTCCAACACATTTGGAATATGAAAAATCCTAGGGTGATAGGTCACTTTGGCTACTTCTTGTGATAAATAGAGAGACAAGAATAACCTCTTAGGGTTTCTATTCCTCTTGTTGCAAATGATGAGAAAAACTAGGGTTTGAATGATCAACTAGACTAGGAGATAAAGAATGAAGCACAAATGAACTTGAAATTGAACAAACTTGCAGATCTAAAACTGAGATACCAAAAGAATAAAAGGGGGAGGATTCTAGATATGTACCTAGTGCTTCAAATTGAACAAAATTGACCTGGACCAGGGTGCCATGCCACTGTCCTATTCCTACAAACAGGAGGCTACAACTGATACATTGTAAACTAGAGATCCTCAATCTACAACCTATCAAATTAGACTACAAAATTTAGGGACCAGGGCACCATTCCCCTATCCTAGGGAGGACCAGGGTGCCATGCCCCTTTCCTTGACAAATTTATCAACTTCTAAGACTTCTGAGTGTTTTTAATGCCTTTTCCAAATCTGAAACTACCTTTGGATGCCTATTTCTACACCTGGAACTGAAAAGGGAAGGTTTGGGTCGCTATATGGGGTTTTTCCTTATTAAAACCCCTATATTGGTGATTTCCACCTCCACAAATAGCTGATAATTTACTAAAATGTGTGTGCTAGAACCTTGTATGTATGCAAGATCCCAAATGATAAGAAACAAGAGCTACCCTACACATGAGAATAAACCCTAAAAGTAAATGTGAATGTAAATGACAATGATTCAAACTAAATATGATAAATGATCTAAAGCATGAATTTAAATATTCAAATTGATGTAAAGAATCTCATACAAAGACATGAAAATAACATGAAGTCATACCAATCCCCAAGGGAGAGATATTGCCACTAGATCTCCTATTATTCTTCAATGTCTTCAAGGCTCCTAGTTGATGTGAATGCTTGACAAATGCTTGATGAATTTTGTTGAATTTTATTGAATGTTGTTGAAGACTCCACATAGTCTTCTCTTTCACTACATAGAAGGCTCCTTGTGCTCCAAAAATCTGCTCTTAGATTCTTAGATCCAATAGATAGGTAGTTATTAATTCCTTCAAAGAAAGAAGGAGAGCTCTTATGTATGAAACCCTAGGTTTTAATTTTGACTTAATTCTACCTTTAGGCCAACCTACGAATTGAATTTACTACCAATCTTTTGGGGTTAACCAATATAATATCATAGAATTTTTCTCCCAAAATTTTGGGAAAAAAGTCGAGTACCATGTGCATTCTCGCCATGGTTTGACCAAATTTTCACTAAATTTTTAGGGCCGTTAGATATGATGATAGTAGAATGAATCCCAAAGTTATAACTTATTTCAAGGTGTTTTGATATGTGAAATCGACCCTTAAAGGTTGAAATAGAACATAATTAGGGTTTATGATTAAATGATTATTGGAGAAATAAAATAAAAAAGGGCACAGTTAGGGTAAAGGGCCCAATGCTATAATGTATGAAGTGATGAAATATGACTTTAGATTTAATTTAATTAATTAATTAAGTGCTTAAAGGGAAATAAGAAATGCAAGATCCAAGACACACTAAGGCGGGTGCTAACCTAAGTGTGAAATTGTACCACCCTAACAAGGGTGTACAATTTACGACACTATAGTTAGTTAATAGATTTCTCTTCCAAAAAATAATTATAAGAAAATCTCAATATGCCCAGCATGAAAGACAAACAAGAAACTAACAGTTGGAGAGATCTTTGTTAAACATATGATCTTCCTCTGAATTTTGGAGGTACAACTCCCTCATATGATAGATAATTCTAATTTTTCAGGGGTATGAGTTTAACCAAAGAAAGGGACAACGCTTTCCCACATTTCTGATAGAGTAGAACTAAGGATGAGTCTAACAACCAGGAATATGAACAACACACAGTTTGCCCACAGTGCAATTAATTGCAACAAAAAAGAAGAAATGCAATGTAAATAAACTAAATACTGAGCATGTAGAATTAAAAGTCTCTACACCACCCATTTTAACCATGTCAAACAGATGAGAACCAAGTGAAACTATAGAAATTCAAAGCTTACTTCTAGCATGAAAGAATATTGCAGACTCAAAGGTTTGATATAAGTATTAAGTCATTCAAAAAGGTATTCAAAATATGGTTCAAATTCCATCCACACTACAAAACATAGCTAATCATCCAAAATATTAAAGTACCTTTTCTTATCTTCCTCCCCCCCCTTTTAATCTATGTTCTACTCATTTATAACTAAAGGCCCTTTTTCGTTTCCAAGAAATAGTTCTTTAAAGTAACAGTCTTGAAAATGACTAATTTAAACATGATTTTAAAGAAAATAAAAAATTATCGGATAAACCCTATTAACACTAAACTCTTGAACTATTATTTTCATGCTCCTTCTTCATCGAGCATTGGGTTCTGACTTGCAATCTGGTTGTTGATTCTTTCAGCTATTGTCTCCTCTCTAATTAGCACCTATAGGACTATTGTAAATTCATCTTCATCCCTTATGATTGCCTGAGAAAGGTGGCTTAAGTCTAGGAGAATATCATCTTGTGGGTGTTTAACATCAGGTTGGATCATAGGACCTTTACCTTTGAGTACCATCACATGTGTTGTTTCGAAACTAATTATCAAGAACCCTTTCTACAACGAGCTCTTCTTGTAGATCTTGTTCATGATTTTAAGCTTGCTTAGTGATTTTCTCTAATAGAGATATGGCCTTTCTATATCCACCAAAATTGGCTCGTTGTTTCCATGCAAAAGAGCATAATTCTCAGATGATATTTCCTTGTTCACTTTCTGGCCAATTTAAATATGGATTCTCAAATGGCAGCTCTCCATCATGGCGTAAGACGATTCTGATAGAGGGAGCTCATGCTAACATACATTTCTTCCACCAATTTTAAAGGCGGTATATTAAATTTTATTTGCAAGGGTGATAGTATAAATTGTTACAACACATGTTGCCACCTTTATGTGTCCTTAACTACGTAACCTGTCATTAATGTTTCTACTTCACAAATCTTATTTGATTTTCTCCTTAGAGACTGTTTGTCGCATGGTGACATGACTAATTGAAGTTGGTAATGGCAAAGGCGGCTACCTTTACTAGGTAGATAAACTTAATCAATTTATGTCAACGATTAATTATGACTCACCCTCTATCAATACTCATGTCGCCACCTCATTAGGCCTACTATATCAACCTTTAGGTCATTTTTTGAGAAACCCACTAGCTTCTAAGTCAAGTATGTTTCTTCCCCTTGAAGGCTTCATGAATAACCAAATTTGATGACAAAACAAAGTGGGTCGAGGAATCAAATGAATTCATGACTTTCGAACTAGTTCAGAAATCAACTAGAAACCCGACCTTCTATGAGTCCTCACGAAGATCTATTGGCATTTTTTGAGTTTCTATAACCATGTCGGGTAGTCTGGAACTTTTGAAACCTCAGAATCCTATGAGAAGGTTAAAAAAGCAAGGGGCTAGCGACTAAGTTTTGAAAATGCATAAAACCTGGGACCCAGGATTCAAATTATTAAAGAGAATGAAGGGAGACCCTAAAGAAAAACCTAAAGACATGGAAATACTTGTGACATGGTGGTAAAATTTAAATTTAATGGATAAGATTAATTATTTGTAATATTTTTCTACTATACTTGTGGGTACATATCTTAGAAAAATCCATTTCTACTCTAGTAGTCTTCTTAATATTTGGGCTCTAGTACTCTATATAGGAGATATGATTATTTAAATGAAATATAAAATATTACCACATTAGCAATTTCATTTCTATCTATGCACTAGAATCTTATTGTATGTGAATCCCCATACATCACTTTCTTGAAATCTTTTAGGTGAAGGTGGCCCAAGTTGATATCTACAACTTCATAAAGTTTGGAAGTGATATTGGAAGAAGGATAACCCCTTGAAATACATAATTTTTGGCATTATATATATATAGAACCACTCCATAAGCACAAGAATTTGTAAGACAAAACTTTAAATTCTCCTAAATTTTAAGAATTTTTAAACTTTGTGTTCAAGTGGATAATATATTTATCTTTTTGAATTTGTAAGTTGGGAATAGGTCCATAAGGACTTCAAAATAATGAATTATTATCATATATTCATAGGAGTGCAAAGAGTCAAATTTTATAAATGCCTAATATCTTTATAATTCTAAATATTCTGAAAGGTTTTGACATTATGTATAGGCATATAAATCGAAAGGAATCAATAATTTTGGATAATATTCATCTGTAATAAGAGTTCATTCTTATAGTCAATAGTAATAATGTAGAATGGATGATATAAGAGTTCATTCTTATAGAATGGTTTCGAATTATTTTATTTCAGCTTCAAGAATTATAATATAGTGAGATATCATGCAAACAACTTCTATAACTACATGCTTCCTCCACTTGTCTATTTGAGATGCCACAAATTTCTAATTTTATACGACTCCATTACTCTATGATTAATTTCATTGTAAAGCTTTTTGAAATGTATAAGCCAGCAAAAAATGTTAGATTACTCATTTGACATTATGAGCATAAGTTAAATTTAAATCATAAGTACATGAATTATATTTTTCATGAAATAACATAGTGTTGTCAAACTATAAAATTATAACAAATATTTATCTTAAGAACACTCTCTTGCATGGAAGAAACATATTCAAACATATAATTATGAATGTAGAAGAAAACAAATTATAATATTCAAGCAAGAGAAATTTTAGCTAATTAGATTTCATTGAATTTTAACCTAGAACAAAACCATAAGTACACAAGGTTACAAAGCTTTAAATGAATTAGAGGTGGTACATGTGAGGCTTGTATATTTAATTGTGTATGAATTTTTGTCATTAGATCCAAAAATGTCTAATTAAAATATTATGAATTGTCAAAATTCAATATATTTGAATTAAAATTATAAATATTAATTACTAAAAAATGTGTTGAGCTTCTCATTCCTAAAGCATTTTTCAATACATATAGACAAATAGTTTTTATATCTAGAAATATAAAAAATTAAATATAGAAAACCTCTTAATCACAGTTCATAACACTTTCACTTTCCTATTGTTTATCGGGACAAACTAATATTATTAAAGAATTATACATAAATTATAAATCCACTTATCCATTGTAATTTGAAAACCATATCATGCAAATATATAGACATCCTTTTTATTAGAACATTGAAAAATAATTTTAAACCAAAACCATTTGTTCACATGATATGATATCGTCCAAAAATATGGCACAATTCTAGGATTGTTATTATTACATATGAAGATAGTTTGAATTCTTCAAAAGAAAAACTAAAGGAAATGTAATGTAAGAACAATCATATTTCTTTGATACATAAACTGTAATAAAATGCAAGAGGACATTCATGAACAAAATTAGAGCATATAGTAGACACAATATAATTTGCAAAAATCACTCAAGAGAACTATCAAACCTAACATTAAACCATCCAATAGGGAAATCTTCTGGACAATGATTTTTTTAAATATTTATAAAAATAGATCAACTATAATAAATATTTCGATTTTATTTAAATTGCAATAAAAATGCAGACCCATAAGAATAAAAATGAGGACTTGAATTAAATATAGACCTAACACATCTAATTTCACCATTTTCCTCACTGAAACAAGGCAACAAAAGATTCACATAGGATGTTAGTCAACTGAATATCAAGGAAACACAAACCATAACACTATAAGCTGCGAAAGCAAAATAGCAAGCTCCAAACAATTAGCGAGACAGAAACAAGGCCTACATCCAGCCTACTGAACAGATCTATAAGAACTTAATATATAGAATTTGTAAAACAAAACTAAATTAAGTACATGCTATAATAGCAACTTTGCCATACCAACGTTATAAAATTCAAAATTGAGAGGATTAGGCCATAGTTATAGCCTCAGTACAAGGACAAATTAACTTGCTTTTAGCTAATAAGAAACAGGTAACCAATAAAACTTGAGTTTTACGTCCTGTGTTTCTTGTAACTGAAGAAACCTATCAAGAAGAAAATGTATTACCAACTAAAACTTGAGTTCTTAACCATGCGTTTCTTGCAATTGGAGACATCAATCAAGAAGAAAATGGATTATCTTAAGGCAGACGGCATAGGTTTGAGGTAGAAGAAACTTCTGGAAAAGGGGGCACTGGAATCTCAACTGTCCCTTCAAGCATTTGAACAACTTTTTTCATTGATGGCCTCAGAGAAGAGTCTTCTTGAATACACCATAGCCCCACCAACACCATTCTTTCCAACTTTATTTCCTCAATATCTCTGGAATCTTGTTGCTCCACCAATTTTACAAGTTGACCATACTTGAAGCAATCGTATACCCAATCACACAAAACCATTTCATTTTCTGGAACATGCAACTCGAACATTTTCCTGCAACAGATAATCTCCAAGAGCACCACTCCGAAGCTATACACGTCCACTTTGACTGTAACAGCACCACTCTTATGCCACTCAGGAGCTATGTAACCGATGGTACCGCGGGCCGCAGTAAAGGTTCTCGTTTGCTCTGCGCCAATCAATTTGGATATTCCAAAGTCGGCTATCTTAGCACGGTAAGTTTCATCTAGTAGGATGTTTTGAGGCTTTATATCACAATGGATGATAGGGGTTTCGCACTCTTCATGCAAGTAGAGAATTCCCCTTGCAGTTCCCAAAACAATCTGAACACGCAGCTCCCAGTCGAGATCTTGTGTACCCCTAAATAAAAACTTGTTGAGAGACCCATTGGACATGTACTGGTATATCAGAAGCCTGTGTGAGCCCTCGCTACAGAAGCCATACAGTTGAACAAGATTTTTATGATGGCTTGCCCCGATGATATTCATCTCTGTTCTAAACTCCTTTTCTCCCTCTTCATGTCCTTCTTGCAAGAGAAGATCGTCAAGTTTCTTCACAGCAATTGCGCGTCCGTCAGATAAGACGCCCTTATAGACCTTCCCGAAGGCCTCTCTCCCTATTTCTTGCTTTAAGCTTCTAGTCGCACCGTCGATCTCTTGATAACTGAATCCCTTCACCCCAACTGGATCAAACTTTCGATGCGCTTGCAACTCTCCCAGCTTGGGTCGGCATGTATACAACCAAATTAATAAAAAAATTGCTGCAAATACAAAGAAGCAACCCAGAAGGATTGCGCCAATAACTGTAAGCGTTTTCCCCTTGTCGTTTCTTTCCTCCGACGTTTTGGGGGGAATTGTGTTGGAGACTCCGCTGTAGACTTTCATATAAACGGTTCGTGCGTCGTTTGGTAGGCTGAATCTTACTGGCGTTGCCTTCTTCCAACAAGTTTCTGTGGTGTTAATAACGCCGAAGATAACCACTGTGTAATAGCAGTCTTCCATGCATGCCTGGCGGCACGCAGATTCATTCGTGGATAACAACCGCGCGTAATCATTCCCAGGAAAATCTACTCCCGCAAGCCTCTTCATTTCTGCGCCACTTGCACTGCAGCTTTGTAGCTGCGATGGATTCTGCACACATCCCTTTGAATGGTTACGCTTGTCGAGAAAGTCGAATTCCGGACGACAACTGCAATAGAATGAAGAGCCGAAGACTCCACAGATTCCATTGAACCCACACACCCCAACATCATGATCCACGTCTGCAGGTAGACAAGGGTTGTCCTGCTGCTGTGTGACAACGCTGATGACGAAGAGCAGATAAGTAGCATATGCCAGACGGAGGAGGATACTCATAAAAGCCGAAGCCATTTAGTGAATCCGAAGGCAAGCTAGTACTAATGAAATGAAACAACAGATGTATTTTAATGGGAGCAGAGTCCGTTGTTGCAGACAAAATGAAGTTTCCGTTCAAGTGTAGGGTTTGCTGTGGAAGAAAGACTCATGAGCCGTGAAAGTATCTACACGGCAAGTGGGGTCTTTGGTTATACACGGTAAGTGGGTCTTTGGTCAATGGGTCTTTCTTAAGTGCGTCTTCGAGGTCAATGGGTCTTTCTTCAGTGGGTCTTTGGTCATTCGTCAATGGGTCTTTCTTCTCTCCTCAATGAGTGTTTATGAAATTGAATATCAAACTCATTGAATATTTAGAGATGAAGCTTTCTTGAGTGGAAATTCTTAATATCATACCAGATGAGCCGAGGATCAATGACTCAATAAAGTTGGTGGAATAAAAATTTCTACATATATAATAATTGAAAGGTAGGTAACAAAACGAGAATTCATTGTATACTAATTAGTTTCAAAATTTCTACACAAAATAACAAGTGATAGCTAGGTTACTAAGCAAGAATTCATTGTATACTGTGTGGTTACACAAAATAATGAGTGAAGTTAGACAAGTAAGTGAGAATTTAGTGACATGTGTTATCTATCATACAATAATTTTGAGACATTTTCGTGACAATATATATATGACAAATACATCATTCATAAAATTTTAACTTTTAAAAACACACACACACACACATATGTATACATACATATGTATATATATATATATGTATGTATATGTATGTATGTAGATATGTATATATATATATCTACATACATACATATACATACATACATATATATACATATCCACATACATATATATGTATACGTATATAAATACATATACATATACACACACATATGTATATGTATATGTATATGTATATGTATATGTATATGTATGTGTATGTATACATACATATACATATATATATATATATATATATATATATATATATATATATATATATATATATATATATATATATATATATATATATATATATATATATATATCTATACATACATATATATACATATACATATGTATATCTATACATACATATATATATACATACATACATACATATATATATATATATATGTGTGTGTGTGTGTGTGTGTGTGTGTGTGTGTGTGTGTGTGTGTGTGTGTATAGATATACATATGTATATATATATGTATGTATAGATATACATATGTATATACATACATATATATATATATATATATATATATATATATATATATATATATATATATATATATATATATATATATACACACACTCATAAACAATTAGAAATATATCAATGTTGGATTATTTTATTTTATTTTAAAATTATTATATTGTTTATTGAGAATTTATTATATAAAAACAATAAGATGTTGTAATGATTAGCGTTACCTGTCCTTTTGTGACATATATACAACAAGTATATACTTAAAATAAATTTTTAAATCTCTAAAAAAGACACAAAAATAGAATTAAAACATAGATACAGTAAATATATTTATTTAAACAATTAGAAAGATAGTAATGTTGGAATTGTTTTATCTTATTTTAAATAATATATTATATATTTTTTCATTTATTAATAAATTGTTTTATTTATTCAATAATTATTTTATTTATCTAGAAAACTATTTTATTTTAAAAATATTTTAAATTTATTAATTCTTATCGACATAAAAAATATTATTAATATGTTTTAAATCTTGCATAATTATAAAAAATTAATAAATTCTGGTAAAGCTTATATTACATTTTTATTAGTTTTTCAATTAGTTAGTTTCACATATTATTAGTTTGTGAAACATTTTCTAGTAAATTAATTTAAATATTTGATTTTCAAAAATAAGAAAAATAAAATAGAATAAATTGAATGACATGCAACAAAAAATAAAATTATTTCCTAATGCTTATGACTATTGATGATGTAGCAAAAAGTTAAACGATTGTCTAATGCTATGAAAACCACATGTGATGTGACAAAAAAATAAAAAAAAGTTATAAGGCTTAGTCACTTCATTGGACTAATTATATGGTTAGTTAGTATTACAATATTAAAATTTTATAATTATTTTATTTAATTAGTTGATTACTATTATATTCTATTTTTTATTTTCTAGAAGATTCTTTCATGTAGAATCATCTTTGTATTTCTTTAAAGGGCCTTTATAAGCAATAATTTCTCATCTAAATTTTATGTTCTTCTTCACTCATATTAATTGGTATTAAAGCAAAGGAAATTGGTCTTAGCTCTTGTATTCGCAAAGAATTTATGAACCTTTTTTCCTTGTTTTGGTTCGCATTAATCTATATTCCTTGATGGATTCATTTGACACTCCCTTGTATTCTTCATATGTATACCAAGAACTTATCTTCTTGATGGTTTCACGGTTTAAACCTTATTATATCTATACTCTCTTTCATCTTAGGTATCATATTTTTAAAATTTGTAACCTATGTTTAGGTTCTTTAGAGTGAATTTTGAGAATTTTAATGAGTGTCATTTTTCTATTTCATTGATAAATTTAAATATCAAAATTACCATTATAAAAAAGTGGATCAAAATTTATGCCCTTTGAAAGGTACTCTATTGAAAATTTGTCAATAACAAAGACATTTGTATCTAGATGTTTGAGTGGCTCCTAATAGAGATTCTTGATGACAGTGGAATTTTAAAGATTTTTTGAACATCGAAACTCTCTAGAATACAATTTACAAAACTTAATAGAATGCCAAAATTATGCAATGCAAGATCTTATTTTAGCTTGTCAAATAACACTACAATGTACTATATCCAATATAAAGCTACTAAAAATCCTACCTTCCAATTAGAATTAAAGGTTTCCATTCTAAATTTGATTGAATATTTTATGGGTAAAGTCTTGGCTCGACAATATTTCAAGGAATGTCTCAATCTAGTTAACCCCCCAAAAAACAAATTGTTGAGGTCAATATATTATTTTCCACTCTATATTGGTGGAAAAACCATAGGTGATGCATGTATCAATAGGATAGGATATTAGTAAATGGTCTAAACTAAAATAATCTCTTATGTAAAGATTCTATAAATGTAGATATTTCTAGAGTATATTAGTTCAACCAATACAACTCAAGCAAGACCAAGGTCAACCAATGTACTAATATATTAGTAACTTCAATAAGATTTAAGTCAATCTCAATATTTTAGATGCAAATGAGGTACTTTTTATTAATTGGATTCTTCGTTTATTGCCTCTCATTAATAAGGAGCAATCTATAATTTAATTTGAATATTTAAATGGGACTTTACATCTTGAAATGGCTACAGAAATGAACTTAGGGTTTAAAATACTAATGCAATAGGATACCTCTAGAATCTCTATTAAATTAAGTGGCCAATCTAAGAAAAAAAAATTATAGTAATTAGTAATGATGTGGTCATTCCACTAAGGAGTGTAAGGTACTCCAATGCAAGAGAGAAGGAAAATTACTCTTTGTGTAAGAGAAACAAATAAATTTGGAGGAGCTGGAGGACCCACTTTTACAAATCATTGATGATCTTACATTTCTTGACTCTTCCCTTATGTTTATGGACAAGAACAAATTTTAGATGTCTCATGAGTCAATTTTCAAATAGATTTATCAAATCAAGAATACTATAGCTCTTTTAATTATTGATAATAGAAGTGAAAACAATCTACAAAATGAAAAATTGGTCAACACTTTTCAACTTCCCATATACGATCATTCTCAATCATCTCATCTAGGTTAGATATAGGAACACGATCCTCATAAATTCATTAATAAGTTTTATTTACTGACATTTTCTATTAGGTGTTTCTAACATGTAGTTAAATATGATGCAATGACATCTGATAGTTGGGATCTCCTTCTTAGATAACCATTCCATTCTGATCATAGTTAAATTTATGATTGATAGCTAAAGAACTATCTACTAAAATTTGACAATAAGGTGTATAAGATTACTCCTATCTATAGTACAAAATCATACTTTAATTTAGGTGAGCCTACTATTAAAAGGGTCAACTTATCCAAATATTTAAAACTCTATAAATTTCAAGTGACCTATAAATTTTATTGTTAAGGAAAGAAGAAGGAAAAGAATATCTACCTTGCAAAGAGAAGATGGTAGTAGGAGAGAAACTCATAGAGGTTTGGAACAAAAAGATTTTCCAAGTGAGCAACATGCATTGGAAGAGGTGAAGGCTCATTGTGGATGACATGCGGAAAAGTAATAAATAATGGATAGAGGAAGAAGTGTTGGAAGATTAAATTGAAGGGAAAAGTAAAGAAGAGAGGAAGGTCAAGAACAAGACATTGAATTGATAAGAGAAGGGGAATGAAGTGAACTTGCAAAAACAAATGAATATAAAAAAGAGAGGAAACAAGTTGCAAGAGTCTACCAAGATGACCTAAGGAAAAATTTTGTAATAGAGGTACATTGCAATCATGGGGTCTTCACTTAGTGAACCTAGGTTATAGAACATCTGTTCATTGCATACTAAAGAATTCCCCTGTTTTCCAAAAATATTGCCCTAAATTCCTTTTTTTTCACCACCTCCCAATACACAACTTTAATTAAAAGCCCCCTATTTTCACCAAATATTGTATTTTTTCTTAGTGAAAATTAAAACCCCCTATTTTCATTGATAGGAAATATATTGCACCCTCTTTTTGGGGATATTAAACCCACCAATATGAATGCACGTGATATAATATTGCCTAGCCAGTGAAGCCCCCATGATTGCAATGCACCTAAAGGTGAAAATGAGAATGAAATTGAAGGTTTTCATCTTGGTAAAGAAGCTTTCAATGATGCCCTAGAGTTTTGTGATGTCATAGAGAGTGTTTCAAAAGAAAGGAAGAAGGCCTACAAAACGGAAGAATTGACAAGAAAAGAAGTCAAAAATAGAAGCATGCTAAGACAATGGGACATTGAGTCAGTAAATGGAGATAGAAATGTTTATTTTGGTTATATATGTGAAAATAAGAATATATACATGCAAGCTAGTAATGGGAAGAGTAAATTGGAAGATCATGGATATAAAGTGTAAACAAGACAATGGCTATGAGGGATTTTGTAATAGAAAATAGGTACAAAAGATCAATGATATGTCAAAGTTAAGGGGGGTCTATATCACAAGGAAATATCTCATAAATAATATGTTTTAGTGTAGAAATTAGACCATGGATTATGGAGAATAAGTGTAGACATAAAGGGACATCGGGCCAAAGCTATGGGAAACAAAATCTAGCTAGTGAAAAATTTGGCAACAAAGAATGAATGTGGTGTTGTCAGACATGGTGGTAAGAAAAAAATTTAAGAGAGTAGAAGATATGAAGAAAATATTAAGTTCAATGAAGAAAGAAGCATCATAAAGTCATCAAAGAATGACAAAAGGACACTACAGGAGGGTGGACAACAAAGGAAAACTTATGAAGAATAATTTAAGAAGAGAGAAGAAGCATTGGCACCACATGAAGATACCATAGTTGTAGAACTGGAAGGAAAAGAAAAGATTATTGGCACACTTTTAAGAGCATCAGATTGCAATAAGATAGAGGAGAACACATGCAAGGTCATGGTAAGAAAGTTGATGATTTAACTAATGATTGTTTTGAATCTTTGAATCAAATGGTTGTAGGGAATAATTTTAAAGGGGACAATGATAAGGATATATAATCAAATAGTGATAATGATATTTATGAACATGAGATGGAGTTTTGGAGGTCTGTAGATGAGAAAGAAAAAAGGAGGCAATAGAATCAAAAGAAGGGAGTCAAGCAAAAGAAGATTGGAAATATCTAAATGAATGAACATAAGTATGGAGTAGACCCAAGGAATGGGTTGGAAAAGAGTAATGGAAATTAAGAGTGGGCAGTAGAGGCATGGGTTGGAAAAGGCATGGAGAGTGAAGAGGAGAAAGAAGGTGCAACAAAAAATGAAGAAGCAAATGTTGGAGTAGCAATGATTAAAGAGGATGAAGGAAAATAAAGGCATGATAAAGACATTGGGAAGATGAAATTAGAAAGAGGAGAAACAAACAACATTAGTGAGGAAAGTTTGTAGACACAATTTTTGGTAATAAATAAAGAGTAGATAGAAACTTACTGGAGAAGGTATCAAGACAATTGGGACAACAAAAGACACAAAGAGGAGGATTGCAGCCTATTATAAAGTGGTTATTGTAGAGCTACAAGGAGAGGTAAATCTCTCGGTTCTATATGAGAACATTGTTTTGCATTATTTTAATATGTTGAGTTGTGACAAGTCTTGAAAGAAATATGGAGTAGGATATGTAAATTTTTCTAAGGATATTGCAAGTTTTAATGTGTATAGTTAGTTCCAAGGCGAGTTGTTGTCACAGGATGATTTTGATAAAATTGACAGACACGTGGATAGGGTGTATGAGGTTGAATACATGAAAATTTTAAATTTTCATCAAATCATTTATGTTGACTTATACATGGATGAGTGGGGAATAAAAGTTTGGAGAAGAACTGTATATGATAGGACTAAACCTATGAAGGAAATTCTCACTACATCAAAGAAACATGATGACTTCTCAAGAGAAATGTTGGAAATATAGAAAGAAAAGAACATAGGAAAATAGTAGCTGATTATTAACCTCATGTGTAGAAGCATGCTACCTCTTTTGACTCCTTAGGAGTCTGATGTAGGAACATCAAGTCATTTTTGGTTTTCCTTGTTGGTGTGGTTTAGTTTTGTGTTTTGGTTATTTGTTTATGGTTGTTGAGTTGTTAGGAAGAAATGTCTTCTTTTAATGTCATATTGAACATGTTGAAGTTAAGAGTGTGTTAGTTAAATGACAAATATTCCACCATATACATGTTTATCTTATGAAAGAATGTGTTATGATAGTTGGTGGAAATGATGGAAAACAAAAGAGAAAATCGAATTATGGGGGAGAAGCCATAAGAGGGATGCCATATAGTAGAAAGCTGCATTGATAAAGAGACCTATTGAGTTGAAGATCAAAAGAGGCCAATCCATGTGTAAAAAGAATAAAATGGGGAGGAACAAAGGGATTGTGGGTGGTTGGTTAGTAGAGAAGAGAGGGTAGAGAGGTTGATGGTTGAAAAGTGGCATTTCTTAAGAAATAAAGCATAAGATAGAAATGGAATAAGAAGAAAAATGATCTCATGGACAATTTAAAGAAGAGGAAAGCTTGAAGGAAGAGGTCAATTGAGGAAGAATAAAGAAACTGATGGACAACTTGTGAAGATAGTAAAATTAAATTCAATGTGAGACCAATTGGAGTAGTAGAGAAAGGGGAGAAGATTGGGTTGGAAAATATTAATATGTAAAGCTGACCATTATGAAGAAAAAAAGGAAGGAGGTAAATTTATGATTGACAGAGAATAGTTTGGAAGGAAAGAAAAGAAGGTTTGTCAAGAAGTAAGTCAACAATGTGAGAGAGAGTCAAACACTTGAAGGATTGACCAAGGTTTGTAATAAAATATTGATGAAATAAATGTTCAAGAAGATTGTTTTATTTTTGTATGCATTTTATTGATTATTGATATTGTTACAAAAACTATTTAAGGGACATATGTGGCTTGATTCTTGTCAAGAGTTTGTATTTAGTATGGAATGTAAGTATATATTTGTCCAGGTTCCTGTCACCTAAACCTAGGATATTTCATATGTGGTTTGTAAGTGACGGTAGTTTTTAATGGTTCCTGTTCCATTCTTGATCATCCTATCATTGTTATTTTGCATTTATAGTTCTTGTCATTATGCTGATAATAAGTTGTAAAGTGAGTATTTTAGGAAGATTTGAAATTTCTAAATATTGTAAATCTTAACAAGATTTAATCACAATATTACTACCATATTTTAAATGAGTTCTAGCCAATAAAAGAGAAGTTGATAGTTGGCTAATTTATCATCAATGCATGGAAGCTAAAAATATTGGGTTTAAATTAACAAATTTTGGGGGATGCATTTTACCTTGATCTATTCGACATCTAAAGGTCTTCATCAATAACCCATGGCATGGTTTATTTGAACCAAGATTGAATGGCTATTTCGAATCTAACCTTTTCCAGATAAAGCATTATCATCCTTAGAATTCAGTAGATGGTGATTTATATATGTTTTTATGATCTAATATGTCCGTTCTATTAATAGTTTACATTTAAAAATTGCATATAATGTCCTCTGTCATATCACAGTTAATAGTAGAAAATAATAATAATATTTTCTGTTAGGTATGATGCATTTTATATTAGTGAACTGTCAATGGTATTTGTTTCGAGGCTTTGTCTTTGTTTCAGCAACAGCCTCACTAATACTCCTAAATAGAGATTTCATAGTCTAGTTTCACGCTAACGGAACCTTAATATTTCATGGGTTTTGTTCATAGATACGGAATCTTATGATAATTTTCGCATACTACTTAATTTTCTTATCATCTTGTTTAGTAATTTGCTTGAGATCAAGGCATGACTGCCCGAACTATGAAATTTAAGAAATAGGCAAGTCGAAATTATCATTATGATTCCTAACTATATTTAGATGGAAGGAGTGGTAGACTAATTTTTTTAAAGGGTATTTAAGTTGTTTATTTAAGAACTCTAGCATTTATCCATCTTAGAGGATTTGAGCATAAATGAGCTAAGTGTATTAAATGTTTGGCTAGGTTCCTTTGTATTAATGATTATATTTTAACATTGTAATAAGAATTGTAATTCAATTTTTTGAATGTTTTTATAAAAATTAGGCTATTATTATCGTCATTGTTATGGTTATTAGGTTTGATATTGACATATATAAACAAGGATAGGATGATAGAGAACAAGTTAAGGAAATAACTTAGCAAGCTTCAAGCTTATATGGAGGATGGGTTGTCAAAAAGTTAGTTTATTTGATGATCGAAGGTATTTGTACATTATCCATGTTGCTTCTATCCTTTTGTTAAACCAAGGGTTATGAGGAGATCAAGATATAGGTTGAGTTATCAATTTTGTGACATAGGGACAATAAATCCTATTTTGACTCATGAAAATATTGATATTCTAATATATTTGAAGCATGACACATATTAAAATATAGTAGTAGAGGGACTTACTATTAATGAAACGTTGAAGTAAAGATTCATGTTCTTCTCACCATATCATGCAAATCTACATAGTTACTATGAAAGGAATATTGCAAGTCAATTCTCTAAGAAAATAATATCATTATTTGATAGACATAGTGTTCAAGTACCATAATGGGGCCATTACCTATCTTATTTGAATTATTTTCTTATCTATCATTTTAATCATATGAGGGTTTGTCATACATTTTATGGTGGTGTATATGTACAAATTATGTGTGGATTATCTTATATTGTCTCCCTATATATATGTTTAGATTATTGATCGACAACAAAACATTGAAAATCAATGGTCCGCAATTATAAGTTTTTGGATAAGGAGTTGGTTATCAAACACCTATTAATGTTGTCATGTTTACAATTGGTTCATAGAAGAAATATTATTCAATATATTAGTTTAAATGTGAAATGGTTATCTATGGTCATGTTACTTGTATACAACTTCTTTGATAAGCTCAAATGGATGTTTGATCAACTTATGAACTTAGTTGTTTTTGTAAAATTTGTGCTTTATTTGGTTGTATTCTATAGTAAATTTTGTTGGTTTCATATTCTTATGTATGTTATATACATCTTCTATGCTCATGATATCATTACATTAGTGTTAGAATGTGGATATATCATGTAGCACAAATTCCAATACTCTTGCAAGTATCACATTGATAGTCTTCCTTGTGTTGGGTTGGGA
Organism: Cryptomeria japonica; assembly: GCF_030272615.1. Lineage (NCBI taxonomy): Eukaryota > Viridiplantae > Streptophyta > Pinopsida > Cupressales > Cupressaceae > Cryptomeria > Cryptomeria japonica. The sequence goes on along the minus strand of NC_081411.1, from coordinate 292,483,908 downwards.
ATCTTTCATGTCATGGAGTATTTTGGGAAAGTGTATTTTTTGGTAGGGTGTAAATGTGCTCCAACAATGTTCTTGCCCATGATGCACTGAAGAAAGACAGAAGTTGAGAGTTCCTGTCAAAGTGCTCTTTATGATTTGTTCCTATGTAGATAATGTATTTGACCTTGTCATCTATTGTAAAGGTATATATTTCCCTATGTTTAGCCTTGTTATTATTTGCTTACTCTAACTTTATGTTAAAATATGTAATTACATGTCTCTATCTTGTGTCTTTGAACACATGACATTAATGAATGCTTAATGATGTGTAATTTGTGGATTATGTTAATTTGATATTATTATGGTGGACCTTACCACACAAAAACCATTGATCTGCAATGAAATCCAACACAATATCAATGAAGAACCATAAAATATGAAAAATCATGAAATAAATTAAATGACACCCTTCACACATTCAATAGGTTTGATCTTCATTGTTTCTTATTTTAATTGATCTTGCTTTTGATATTGCTCTCAGATTTGTATGCTTGTGCAAGAGATCAATGGTAAATGAATGTGGTTGTGACGATGTATGTTTGATGTAAGATGAAGTCAATTTGGTCGATTTTAGGTATGCTTGAACTTGAGAGATATCAAAAGAGAGGAGAGGAGGTCTCTTATATAGAAAAAAATCCTAACAAGAGAGGGATAGGATGAAGAGGTGGGATAAAATATGGTTGGCTAAGATTGAAGAATTGGTAGAGGAAATAATAAAATAAAGGGAGTAGTTAAAATAAATATGATAGATAGGATGGTTGATCAGATTGATAGAATTTGATTGTTTCCTTAGGTAGGGAAGGCTAAGCAACAATTGACAAAGTTAGATTAAAAAATGTGATAAATACATGCTACTGATGAAGCTGATAAAGAAAAGAAAGGTGATGAAGCTTGCTAGGATAAAAGTTGATAAATCTTGATAAGATAGAGCTGATAAAGGCAATGTTGATGCAATGTATTTTGTGATTGCAAGTTGACATAGCATCATTGGATTTGTGGGAGAGATTCCCTCAGACACAAGGACTGAGACCACAACTAAAAAAGGATCATCATGTTATGCTAGGTCATTTGGGATCTTGGCATGCTACCTTCATTCTTGATATTAGGGAAAACCTTGGAGTATCATCTACACTTGTTGAAAGATGGTACAATGAGTAGTCGATGTTCCACTTACTAATAGGAGAGATGTGCATGATACTAAATGTATATAGGATTCTATGAATTCCTATTGTCGAGGAGCTAGTGGTGTATGATCTGGATCATCTAGATATGGGAGCTCTCCAATGCGTATTTTATGATGATGATTTAGAGATCTGGGGAAGCCATGTGAGCTTCGATGAGATGGCTGAGGCTAGAGTAGCAAGTGCAGTACTACCTATAGTGGTAAGGGGTTTGATCAACAAGTATATTTGCCTTGACAAGATGAGAAATGGAATTTCTATTAGATGGGGGACATCTCTAGAGATAATGATCATTGAGGGTACATGCCTTAAATGGGGACCCTAACTACTAGCCTAGACCTATATCATCATCTTCATCAGTTTGTGTATCTAAGTGGTTGTGGATTATCAACAAGTGTGACATTATTCTAGATTTGGGCATATGAGCACACTTCAGTGATGAGGCTTGAGAGGGGAGCTGAATCAATGTTCTACAATTTGAACCTTCATTAACTGATTCTTAATTCACTTAAAGAAACTGAAAGAAATTAAGGAGCAAAAACACAAAGAAAAGAACAACAACACCATAACACCAATATTTTTATATGAAAATCTAGTTAAGGGAAAAACCACTACTGGATTCCAACCCACAATATTAATATACTCTTCCAAAAGTATAGAAATATTACAAGAGGGGAATGCACATGCATTCAGGCACACTACCTAGAGCACAATGCTCAATTATAAATAAGCGCTACAACTCGGAAGGTTCACTGCCTTACAAATTCTTGTTAGAGATTACAATAAAGTTAAAACTATAAGATAGCATCTAAATGCTTGAATATAGTTCCGGTTAAGTGCAAAATACTGTATCTCACTCAACTCTACAATACTGCCTTTATTTGATACTCTAATTCAATCTGGAGCACCAATCTAGTACTTGTGTACATGAAACTGTGAACAGTCGACCAAATCCATCTCTCACACCTCCACACCACACCAAAATGATCAATTAAACCTTTCTTATATATCCACATCACAAATTAAGTCATACCTCATGTCGGCTTCAAGAACACGTTACAAGAAATGAAACATGCAAATGAGTCGGCGCAAATCCACCTTCAAGACATATGCAGACCAAAACAAAATGTCCACACGCATCCCACAAGACAACTCATCAAACTCAAACATGTAATCAATGACTAAAAGTAATCTCCAAGATTTGTAAAGAGAATCACCATATGCTACGGCTGTTATGCACTATTCATACCAAAAATATGATTATCGGATCTTCTAATTTACCCGAAACATATCACTAGAGGCCATAATCTAGGAATTAAGCATATTACATGTCCACATACATTCTCCAAAATCTGTATAGTAAAATCTACTACCAAAGTACTTCGCCATCCAAAATTGTTCACTACCGGATGTCCTACTCTTCTTATCGGGTCATACCAGACTCAATCAATGTTCACACAATCTACCGGAATGATGAAATCATGACGTGCAAATACCAAAACTAATATGAGTTGCATCAATGACAACATTTGATAATACCTGCAGTATCTCTTACCAATACGGTGTGTTACAAGGGTCACAACATGGGACAATTGTATGTTCATATGTACAACATGACCATCTCACAAACACAGGTAGGGAAGATGGAGTATTGGTGGCAGCTTATCGATGTTATTGACTCAGTTATCTAGTGTCCATATCTAGATTCCAAGAAATGGGAGGATGATGAAACTAACCTCCCTTATTTATACCAAATGAGGTGTATGATTGGATGGTAGATGTATGTCATAGAGTGAAACCTACTAGATACAGTGTCAAGATAGTTTGGATAGATACAATGTCAACCAATTGGTTTTAATGATTTTGTATAGACATGTCAAGAGGTACTACTATGGGTCCCTTGGTTATCTTATGAAACTATAGTAGCTGAGTTCATGGAATTGACTCCTATAGTGTGGGATGTAATGTCTGCCACAAAAACCCTAGAGAAACTAACACATGAAATAGAAAAGTGGAGATAATTTTTTTTTGAAAAATATAACAACTACTCATTAAACTACATTATTACATTGCTCAATACAAATTACAAATCTAATTTTAAGATGAACAAATTAAACTAAAGTACTCAAGTGGAATAACCATATAACAAGGTCCTATATGATAACAAATGACATCCAAAAATAATCAATATTTATATATCTTGTATATTCATGTCTCTCTATCAACATTACATAAGTCATCATTAAGTTACATATTACATCATGTACAGATATCCTGTCACAAATATACATCATATGTTATAAATAGGTAATCATGAAATACAACTACTTCATAATACAAGGTCAGGAGAAATGGAAATATCCAACATGCTCACAAACATCCAACATAGATAAAATTCCCCAATGGAAGAAAGGCATCAACCACCAAACCATGTGGAATGAAGAGGAACCACCCCCCGTGCCCACAGAATGATATAAGACCCCACACACACTAAGATTAGACTAACACCTATCTCCCATGGATACACAACAAGACATCATAAACAGAGTCTATCAACACAAGAGATAGGCTCAAATGTAAATAAAGACAATTTATAGAGACTTCTATGAAATAAAAGTTGAGCTCGAGAGCACGTTTAGGGAAGAGTTTCATCACATGTTGTCATCAAGGTTATCCTGGTAGTCTCTCTAGACCTCGGTGCCAAGTGACACCCATGTGCAACCAACTCAACCTCTCATGAAGACAAGGGATTGCATTCATGCCATCAAGGCCTTCCCAATCTCATCCTAATCTTGTACTAGCACTCTATGCCATGAGTGGGGCACCACAACATACTATTATCGTATTAATGTAAAAACTACCCAGCCCCTAATTAAATTTATTAAGGTTATCACTTATTTAAAAAATTCCAACGAGATCTCCTAGAAGCCACACACAAGCCCTGACACTCACTTGGAAGCCACTTTCCCTAATATACTCCTACAATCTAGGGATAAATACAAATCATAAATATAACTTATAATCATTTGTAATGCATAATCCAATAATTCCCATATCACAAACCAAACCATTACAATAAGCTGATTTTTTAAAACATGATATAATTCCAAGAGAGCATATATTGTGCATCATCAAAAATATCACAAAAATCCATCAAAATTCCAATTAATCAATTTTGAAAAACCAACATGAATAATATCAAGTGTGAAACAAGTCTTTGGTTTGACTCAAACTAGAAAAAAATGGAAAAATAACTCAAAAAATGTTAAAACGCACATATAACACAGAATAACACATATATAACACGATGTAGTACATATATAACACGAAACAATGCATATATAACACAAAACAATGCATATATAACACAAAGTAGTGCTTCTATTACATGGTTTAGTGCTTTCATTGCCCAGTCTAGTGCATATGTTGTGCAGGTTGGTGCATAGGTAAAATAAAATAGCGCATATAAAATATATAATAGTGCATATGCGAAAACATGAAATTATTGTTGGAATCCAAGAACAGTGAGAGGGGGGGTGAATCACTGTTCTACTGGTGAATGAATTTCTAAACTTATAGTTGATTAACCGGATGACAGAATATAAAATTAAAGTGCATAGCCAAATGAACACACAAAGCAATACCATAACACCAATATTTTTGCGTGGAAAGCCCTGTAAAGGGAGAAACCAAGGTGGGGCTGATACCCACAATATCTATATACTTGATCAAGGTATATAAATATTACATAAAGGGGTATGCACATTCATATAGGCTTACTGCCTAGAGTTCACTACTCAAATACACAAATATGGAAGTCTCACTGACTTAGAGATCATTATATAACGATTTATAAAAAAAATGAACTTAAGTAATGCATTTGACCATAATGGATAAGTTCCGATTATAGCTTCATGTTCCTCAATTGAACCAGTGAAACTGATATTTATTATGCTGCCAGTTAGGATTGCGCACATGCAACTGCGCACATACACTAACACTCACTCATCAATTCACATACCATCAATCTCTAACTCATTTTCTTCTCAAATCGCATCATATGTAAGTGTATAATCCATTGCTAAGAGCTCTCCCTTATATATCCTTATAACTTGTTCATTATGCTGACCTTCACATCAAAACTAAACTTGTCGGTTTCCAGATCATAAAGAGTATTACAAATTATCCCGATGATCTTTCTTGATGTCGGCCTTGTACGCTACCTTTAATTCCTCCAATGACTTTACTGAGTCCCATAATATGAATTACGCGTACGAAGAATAACCAGTTAATAACTATAAACCATAGGGTGTATATCAGTTGGCCTTAACTAGAGGAAATGATAAAGTAATGAATCTGGATGAATAAATACTATCCTATGAAGATGAGTTTCCATCAATGACAACACCAAATGTAATTCACCTCAGAAAGTGACTAGCGGATGAGTGTCAATTGCCAACAATTATGACATGGAAACCAAATAAAGACTTATAAAAGATCTTAGAAATTGCGAAAAACGAAAAACCCAACTCAGAGAAATTCTACCAAAGGGAATGAAACCATAACAATAGAAAACTAGACATATTGCAAGGAGACAAATATACACAAAAACTATTCGACAACTACCACTCATAGAGACTCCCAAAAACTTCCATACAAAGGCCATGATATAGAAATTAGAATACTGAGATACGCTCCCAACAAAAATTGAATCAATAATCGAGAAACAAAGTACTAAGATTATTCATAGAGAACAATCTTCCAATACACAAGGTTCACATGCGGAAATAAACCTCAACAATAATTTAGAAATCCCCACACATAATAAATACTGTTTTGATTATAATATTTTCCCGATTTCTCCTCAAAACTCTAGACAACAATTCCAAATACTGAGAAGACAATATTTCCTCTCTTTTTGGGTTGTCATTATAATTGTTAACATGTTTAACTGCTTGTCTCAAGAGCCATTTACTTCCTTTTTAGTATTATTTCCCAAAACTAAGTTGACAATTATAGCATGAATGTTGACAATGTAATTTGATTATAATATCTAAATAGAGTGTTTTCTACTTAAATCCTACAACTGTGTTGTCCAGTTAAAAAAAAAAATTGCTTCCTAATGATGCATGATTAAAATGACTTAGGGAGATGCCTTCTAACTACTAGCCCCATTTGACAACTCAATCAGAGGCAACAGTATACTTCTGCTAGTTATCAACCACCTCTCTCGATGTTAAGTATGATTATCATGTTTCAATCTACCACTCTTTCAATCATTAGGCTACCAAAGTTTTACACCATTATTAAAAAGCTTTAGAGTACAACACTATTCAACTAGAAATCATAATTTCTACCTTATTCTAAATATTTTACCATTTAACCAAGAGGATGTATGAGTACATTTCCAGATGAATACAACTTTTATCACCATAGCTTTCCTAATGGAATCATTCCATGACTATGTCAAGTTTATAGTGATTTATGGACTATATTGTGTTAGTTATAGTTGGTGTAATTATTTATTCATGTTGGATATAATTAAACTTTACTTAAGTTTACTTAGGTACATGCACCACATTGTAGTTTTCATATGAGACGCTTAGGGGGATGTGCATACATTTGGAGTGTGTATGTAGGAGAATTTCCACGTTTTATGGTGTGATCTTGTTTTATTTTATCATATCCACTTACCATGGAGTGATAATTCCACCTTCAGTGGGTGATCCACCTCATGTGGAATATTTTACTATTTCTCCTACCTACCCTTGCATCTCATTGAGCACATGTCATCATTGTGTTCTCTCTTGTCTCTTATCGTTGCCTATATAAGAAGGCTCATCTATGTTGTATGTAATTTTTAATGATTGAGTTGATCTTATTTTGCTCTTAATTAGAATACAATTTATTCTTATTAAATATTTAGTCTCTCTTTTGTGCTATTCAATGTGCTCTTAATCTTGTCTATTTTCAAAAAAAACTTACATGGTATCAGAGCCATTAGGGCTTCATTGAGTAGTCATTTTGGAGAGCTTTCAGAGCATTCATATTTCGGATCTAGGGAGCTGCATTCATATTTCGGATCTAGGGAGCTGCACAAACTGGACACATCCTATGATGATTTCAACCTCACCGTTGCATCTAGGAGGTGGTTTCCATGAGTTTTGAGTATAAATTCACCTATGTTTGGTGAAAATTTCATTTAGGGCTTCAGAGGAAATTTTTCCCCAATTTGGACGTATGGTATGGATTTTCAAATAAAATATTTTTTTATTCTGCCAACAATTTATTGCAATTATTTTAAATATTTGTAGAATGTTATTCTTGTTGTAAAAGTTTTATTTATCTCAATATATATATATATATATATATATATATATATATATATATATATATATATATATATATATATATATATATATATATATATATATATATATATTATTACGAGGGGGTGTCCCGTGACCCCACCATCGTACTCTATTGTCAATGCCATAGAGTTTGTAGGCACCATACCTAGCAGCCTTGCCAGCAGGGCACCACCATACCCTCCCACCACCTGAAGTGCATCACTGCACTCGATCGACAAATAGCTCCACCATAAGCTCTCTCCTCTCTGACCCCCACCACTAGAGACCATCGCCTGCATCTACTACAACAACCACAGACTGTCCATGTAGCATACTAGCACAAGTTTATGATACTCTCTGACTCATCGGCGATGCCACATCATTTTCCACATGGCATGATTTAGTTTGGCCCCACAACCCATACTCTACCCAGTCAGCGACAGATCACCAGCCATATGGCGATATCTTACTTGGCCACACCAGCATTCCTTTTACTAAATCAGCGTAGAGTTGGCATCTACGAAGCCATATGACGTGCCAACTCATCCTACCCAATCATTGGCCACACAACATACATATTAGCCAATCGACTACCATGTAGTAGCCACGTCAGCAACAAGTCATTGGTCATACTTGTGCCACATTGATTGTCTGTATATTCTAGTCAACTCCGTACATCTATGTGGCATTTAGCTATTACGCCACGTCATTGTCTGTACTATATGAATAGTACACATGGGCATGGAGGCGAAGTTCATTTAACAGGAAGATGGGTGTAAAATTTAAGCTCGTGAAATACTAACATCAGCACTACATCAACATTATTGAAAATTTTATGACTCCCTCTCATTGATCTTTTTGGTTTTGAGGGCAAACTTTAGAGGGCCATAACTTGCTCAATTTAGCTTATTTTTTTGTACAATTTTTTTTTATTTGGGCTAATTTTTCGTTCTCTTCATAGTGGTGGTGGAATTTTATAGTTTTTATAGATAGATATTTCACAATTTTCAGTTTTTCATGAGTGTACCTATCCAATCCTCAATTCTGCAAATTTCGAGGCTCCGTTCAGGCTCATATGAACTCCTTTTCAGGTGTCATTTTTTTTAGGTGCATAAATTTTCATCTACTTTTGCATAGTGCTATCATATTTTTATCACTTTGAGTAGAAATTGTACTTTCAATATTTAGTTATTTTTGGCCTATTTGGTACTTTTATTTTTCTTGGGTCTCACTTTAGATCATTTGCAGTATTTGTTGGGGTCTCTTTTAGCCTATTTGAGGTAGTTGTAAGGTTGAAATCAAAAGTCTACTTTTCCCTTCTTTGCAAGTGGCCCATTGTAATTGCACTAAGTATAAAGTGCTAAATCATCATTTTCTTTGGGGGGGGATGTCTTGTGTGATTGTGCCTCTCTTTTCTTCATACTCTTTCATTTTTTTTCTATGGGTTCCCCTAATTTTCCACTTTTAACTCCTCATAACTATGCTTCATGAAAAATTGATGTATGGAGTAAGCTAATGGAAAAAGGATTAACTCACTATATTGATGGAACTATAACTACAGCAACTGATCCTAAAGCTAATCCTCATTCTCACAAGGAATGGCTCACTAAAAACATTATGGCTATTGCCACATTGAGGAAATACATATGAAAGGATATCATCTTTCACATTAACAAGTGCAAAATAGTTAAGGAAGCATGGGATGTCTTGGAAAAATTGTATGGGCAAATTGATGAGATTAGAGGCTATCAACTTGATAATAATCTCATCATGTTGGATCCCAAGAACTTTGATACAATCCAAGATTATGTTACCAAGGCAAATGAGCTAAGAGTGTAGTTGAAAGATTGTAGCATTGATAAGAAGGATGCACGATTGGTCTACAACCTTTTGGGAAAGCTTCCATTAGAATATACAACATTTGTTTCTAGCTTCCAAACCCATCACTTGACAGTGGGTAGTTCATTCACTATGCCCACATTTGATGCATTCATAAAAATGTTGATGTTAGAACAATCTAAATTGTTGAGAATGGAGACTCACAAGCCTTCCAAGTCCAAGGCTTTAGTAGCTAATTAAGGTAATCAAGAGAATCAAGGAAATAACTCCAACAAGAAGCAAAATTAGTTGAAGCCTAAGACACAACAAGATGGAGAAAAATATACCTCTCTACAAGAAAATGATTCTACTTCATCACCTAAGGGAAAATAATCTAAGGGAAGGTTTTTTTCATATTGCAATAAAAGTGGTCATGATGAGAAGTGTGTTGGACCCTTAAAAAAAATTTAATTTGTAAGGTTCCAGATTCATCCTAGGAAGTAAATCTCTCTCTGCAATTACTTAGATCAAGTATGTATTCCACTCGGAGTTCCTTGCAACCTACTTTTATGCATGAACAAGGTGGTCGATTTCCAAGTATGTATATGGTTGCAAAGGCAAAATCATTCTAGGATGACAACATTGGTCAGGAGCTCGTTTTGGAGTTTATTATCTTTTGGCTTCATAGATTTCTTATCAGATGAATTGGTTTTTGTGATTCTATGTATGAAAATGAAGTCATGTTTTAGGTTTCAAACCTTCATCAACCCATCTGATATGTTTTTGAAAGCAAGACCAAAGGCAGTTTCCAAATGTTTACGCTAGTGAAATTTTCAGAAATGAAAAGTTGTCAGCTTTGGTGATCAAAATATTTGCATTCAATAATGATCTCAATAAATCGGTTGGTGAAATGTTTGTTGGTATATGGGATTATGACTCTGAGCGATTTCCCAAGGATCAAAGAAGTTCTGATATGCTATTTAATTGTTTCCTGATTGACCCTGACATAAAAATGCGTCGGAAAAACGTTTTGAATTTGAACAATCGGAGGACAACCCACCTAATATTTTTATGTCAATTGCTTGCAATTTATTTTTTACAGAGATCAGAGGTTGTTTGATATATTAATTTAAAATTTATATTGCCTGCCACTAGCTCCAACAGGCAAGTTTACAAAGCAAGTACCAAAATTTAGCGAGCTAATTGAAATTTGAAATAAAACCCATGTTTTATTTAAATTATCATAACTTTTGGTCAAGTTTTGTGGTAATTAGATGTCTGGTTAGTTGGCAATGAAATTACTCCAAAATAGACCGGAGGAGAAATTAAATTTTTATTTTCTTGCATAGTTTGAAGCATTGACAAAGCCAAAGGAGAAGTCTTCATTGTCATCGGGCATCGGGGTAATAAAAAAATACCTTTCCGATAATAGAAAGCTATGCCGATGGAGATCATTAAGGTAATATTATTTTAAATTATCTTTGCCATTAGGTAAGTATTATTAATTAAATATTTTAAGTTTTGATTTTTTTGAATTGCAAAATTCAAAAAAAAAATTACTTAGAGCAATATTTTGACTATAGTAAATTATTAAAGTTATATTTTTATAATCTTTACTATAGCAGTTTTATTAATTTAATTATTTCATTACGAAGAGGTTTATTGTAATGATTTTATATTATTTAATATTTAAAATCATTATCTTGAAATGGCGTTATTACATTTAATCTTGCTATGTAAATAATATTCCAATATTATTTATTTTTTGTTATCTTTAGAAAATTGAAGAGGAAATTATTTGCTAATATGATGAAAGATATTTATTTCGAAAGTGCTTTAAGTAAAATCATGGATAACATTGGATTTTGGTATTATAATTTTTCTTTTATCCTCTTGTAAATATTTTTTACCTTTAATCAATAAATTTAATATTTTAGGGAGAATTATATTTATTGAGATGAATAAATATCTAATTATGTTTTTTATTGTGCAGAAAGTTTTCATTATTTCTTCCATGGGATAGGAAGTATTCCTTGCCCTAAGAACTTCATATATTTAATATCATATAGAGAGGCATAATGATTTTTATTTTCTAGAATAGCACTTTGATAAGGATTAAAATATTAATTTATTTCTTGTCTTTCAAAAGTTATAATTATAATATTTTTATCAAAAGGGAAAAGTGTATGTGGTATATGATGACCTAAATGGGTTTTGATATATTATTATGTCATCTTATATTCCCTTATTGTTCTTTTCACCCTAAGTAAATAAATTGAACATATTCATTAGGGTAATTTATTTACATCATATGATAATTATTTGATTGATTTTTGCAAGTATATATTCTATTGGAATTGCCCTAAAAGGGTGAAAATGCATGTTTATCACATGGTTGGAATATTGATTCATGGATGTCATTTCCAAAAGGGAAGTATATTCTTATCATATCACACTACCTTATGTTATTATTTAAATGCACATCAAGATGAAACTTATATATGTTATTTACCCTAAATAAGTACTTTGAATATATATATTAAGGTAAAGTGCTATTTTATATAAATGGATGTTATGTTTGCAAAATTATTTTCTTAAAATGTAAATAATTTGGTTTTATTGAATTATTTTAAATAGGTATTTATATAAATATTATTGACTTTTCAAACTAAAATGTAAGGTGGAATATGTTTAATATTTAAATCAAGGAATTTGATTTGCTTATCTTGTGTGCAGGAGATATTGAGAATATGATGAATATTTGCCGAGGAATTTTATCAAGGCAGAGAATAAAAGACACATTATTAAAGCATCATTTATTATTTTTTAGGATTCTCATTTGTATTTGTTTATTAAACTAGAGGGTGTGTCCTTTGGAATGCAACTGTCTATAATTCCCTTTTGTGTATGAAAGGGTGTGTCCTTTCATATATGCCTTTTGATTTACATACTTATGGGGAGTCATTCTTATATGTAAAAGAGGGAAATACTGTTGGGAAGGACTGCAAGTCATATGTATTAGGGCAGTCTATAGCAAGAAGAAGTATCTTTTTGTGCAAACAGACTATATTGGAGTATCTTCAACTGCATCTTATGTATGCAATCATTCCTCAAGATTAATATACAAGGTTCGTTGTTTCTTTTCTAACTATTGTGCATACTTTTGTGTTGATGAGTTATCTTTGTCCTCTTGATAAATCTATTATTTGATTTTCTATGATGTACCATCACATGTTGTTACATTAAATGTGAGATTGGATTTTCATTATTTGTGTAACACATACTAAAACCTTCATAGTTGATGATTAATATTGTCTCTGGAGTTGATAAGATCTCTTGTCCACAAAGTGTCATAAATATCCCTAGATAGAGGCATTGGTTTGTTATTTATCTTTTAAGGTCTTGGTTTGTTATGCATTTAAGTTCCTTGATAGAGAAACGTTCTTCCCAAACCCTATATGAACTGATGTTTGCATATTTCTTTTAAGTACTAAAAGAATTCTTATTCTTAATATACAATCAAAATCATTTTCATTTCTTTTCAAAAGCATTCACTTAAAGCACATAATAAAGCATAATTGTAGAACAATCATTTGCCTGTTTTGCATTTGCTACCCATAAAGCTTAAATCTACTTTAAATAACTCTTTTTGTGCTTGAGAGGGAGGGGTATACCCACCTAGGTTCAGTGGAGCCTTAAGTGCAGAGGGATTTGGTCTTTGACCATCCCTGTTTGTTGGCCAAGGCTAGTTGGATCAGTTAAGGGCTTGGAAAATCCTTAAGTTTTCCAATATGTGGTTTTGGGAACCAACAGATTGGCAACTCTATTGGGGAGTTGTCATACATAGTTTGACATTCACCTAGAAGCTCTGGTATTTTTTCATTGAAGATTTAATAAGTTTTGTTTTCCCCATCTGATTCACACAACAGATTGGCGACTCTGTTGGGGAGTTGTCTGCAAAACATCAATTCCAAAATCTCATTTAAGGTGCTCTACTAGAAGGAAGAACCCAGAAGATTAATAAGTAATTTTTCCTCCATAGGAGGTGGTGACTCTACCTAATAAGAATTTTCATTTCAATTGGTGACTCTACTAGGGGAAGAGACCCAGAGGGAGATGAAAAATTTCCTTTTTCAAAATGTTTCAAAGAAAGCCTTTTATTCTAGATGGCATCAGGCCATTGGATCTTAGTAGCTTTCAATATATTCCAAACAAGTTATTCCCTAAACTTTCACAGCTTGTACCAAAATTACATGGGGAATATGATGAATCAGTAATTGATCATTTGGATGTATTCTATACATTCATAAAGGATTATGAGATTTATGCAAAAGATTATGTGATGAAACTATTTGTTAGGACATTGAAGGATAATGCAAGAGAAGCTTATGAATCACTCCCTACACAAAGAATCTCATCATGGAGGGAGTTGGAGCAATGGTTTCTTGATGTATTTAATGATGTAGGTGAAGAAGGAAGCATGTACTATGAGCTAGAGGAAGATCACAAATACACTATGGAAGTAAAATCCTATGTGTCTCCCTTGGATGAATTTCTAAATATAAAAAAATAAGAAGATGAATCTGCAGTACAGTTCTTCATAAGGATTTTCAAATTTTATCAAGAGATATCTTCAAATGTCAAGCCTCCATTTTATGATTTATTAAACAAGATATAGAAGTTAGGGTATGACTCTTAGTTGTATAATTTGCTCAGGTATCTACTTGATGAAATGGTTGTGGAAGATAATGAATGCAGGATAAAAATTACAGAGGACCGTGATGAAGAAGGAAGTCTGGATCAGATTGAAGAAGATTCCATTATTGATGGGACCTGTATGGAAATAGACAATATGCTATACCAAAATGATGAATCTCTGAGTGTGGAAAAAATTTCCGAATTATTAGACATAGAATATGAAAGATATATTCTGAAAAACGGTCCAAATATTTTTCAAAATAAATAGACAAATGGATTAAGGTACATTCAGTGTGTGTTTGATGAAGTAAATAATGATTCCCAGGGAGATAATATGTCAGACCAAAAAATCAATGAGGATAGTCTTCGTGTGGATAAAAAAATGATGATTCTCAGAATAATGAGAAATACATACACACTGAGGAGTGTAATGGGGAACATGTGCCTGAAAATCCTTTTGAATTTTTTTTTCTTCAGTATCATGAGACTTCACAGGAATGTGAGGAAATTATTTCTAAATGTGAATTCTTTTTTAGTCCCTCTTATGAAATTAACACTGACCATCTAGGATGTGAAGATGAAATGGATTTACATTTGGTATAAAGATTTGAAGGAGCTTCAGCAAAGAACAATAATGAGGATTTTCAGGAAGATACTTTTGGTAAAGGTATGTATTGTGATTTGCTGTATGATTTCTTACATATTGAAGCATAGGAAGATTCCCAAGGAGATAGGAAGGATTTTCCTATGTTCTTAAATAAATCAGTTAAAGAAAATATAGCGAAGGTCGTGTTTGGAAATAATTTTAATTTTTCAAAAACACTATATAGTGAAACTATGGGGGAAAAGGAAATAATGTCTCTGCATGACATTATTGAAAGGGAAATGTGCCCTGAGTCTTTATGTGAAAAGGGTAAGTTATTTCCAAAACACAAGGAAAAATAAAATGTGCTTAAAGATGATATAATTTTTTTTATCAAGTTTACATTATAGTAAGATCATATGTGATGGGTGACCTAATCTACTATTTGAGGAAAATAAGATATTTTTCAAAAATGAGGATACGGTAAAAATGAACTATATGGAACATAATCCCAAAGGAATAAAAAGTTTGAAAAATTGCAACATACGTTGTGTTAATCCCAATTTAGACATTTTATTGGGAGGCACGAATACTTTGCAAGAAAAAGGAAAGGAAAACATTTTACCAAGTATTTTCCCTCAAATGAATGTTGCAGAATATAAAAATGGGAATTTTGAATGGTGTTCTAAAACTCATATGCAGATGAAATTCACATATGACAAAAGAGATTTCAAAAATTTTCAGGAAGAAAAGGAATATAAAAATAAGGGTAAAATACTATTGAGATATAATTAATTTCAATTAAGCTTGATACAAGTGGATGAAAGAGATTATGTGTATCACATTTTAACCCAAATAACAAGGAAGTTAATTAAATATATTGGAAAAAAGTTTTATAGTTGGAAAAGGAACAATATATCAAGTAGTGGGAGTGGTAAAGCAAATAGTGTTTTTAGAAGGTGCATATTACTGCATGACCAAAATCAGGTATTTGATAGAGGAAAGGTAATATCGTCAATTTTGGGGGGGCCTCGGGCCACCAATTTTTATTCAAAGGAGAACCTACAAAAGGGGTGCTATCTAATGGTATTCTTTTCCAAAACTAATTGAGATCTTGCTATGCTCACAGGGAGCATACGTCCCCAGAAAGAGCCACTGTTGGACCCTCTAGATTCATTCTAGGAAGCAAATCTCTTTCTACAATTATTTAGATCAAGTATGTATTCCACTCCGAGTTCCCTGCAACCTACTTTGATGCATGAACAAGGTGGTCGATTTCCAAGTATGTATATGGTTGCAAAGGCAAAATCATTCTAGGTTGACAACATTGGTCAGGAGCTCTTTTTGGAATTTATTATCTTTTGGCCTGATAGATTTCTTATCAGATGAATTGGTTTTTGTGATTCTATGTATGAAAATGATGTTATGTTTCAGGGTTCAAACCTTCATCAACCCATCTGATATGTTTTTGAAAGCAAGACCAAAGGCACTTTTCAAATGTTTACGCAAGTGAAATTTTCAGAAATGAAAACTTCTCAACTTTGGTGATCAAAATATATACACTCAGTAATGATCTCAAGAAACCGGTTGGTGAAATATTTGTTGGTATATGGGATTATGACCCTGAGCAATTTTGCAAGGATCAGAGTTGTTCTGATATGCTTTTTAATTGTTTCCTGACATTTATATTGCCCGTCGCTAGCTCCAACAGGCCAGTTTACAAAGCAACTAGAAAAATTTGGCGAGCTAATTGAAATTTGAAATAAAATCCATGTTTTATTTAAATTATCATAGGGTTTTATTTCAAATAGCATAACTTTTGGCCAATTTTTGTGGTAATCATATGCCTGGTTAGTCGGAAATGAAATTACTGCAAAATAGGCCAGAGGAGAAATTAAATTTTTCCAATAATAGAGAGCTATGCCAATGGAGATCATTAAGGTAATATTATTTTAAATTTTCTTTGCCATTAGATAAGTATTATTAATAAAATATTTTACACTTTGATTTTTTCGAATTGTAAAATTTTAAAAAAAAATTACTTAGAGCAATATTTTGACTATAGTAAATTATTAAAGTGATATTTTTATAATCTTTACTATAGCAGTTTTATTAATTCAATTATTTCATTACGAAATATGATATTTTAGCTTTGCTCTAATGTATATACGAAGGTGGAAGCATGTTTATTTGAGGGCAAAGATTATTTTTATTAACATTTGCATAAGGGATTATTTTGTTAAAAAAATTATTTTCTAATTATCCCTAATGTAAATGTTTATTCATCAATAAATTGATTATGTCATAATGTAATTTTTTATTCATCAATAAATTGATTATTACATAATGTAAATTTTTATTCATCAATAAATTGATTATGTCATTTTGTGTGCAGAAAGATTATACTTATTTTCAACTAGGCAGTAAGTATTTCTCACTTGAGGTTTATTGTAATGTTTTTTATTATTTAACATTTTAAATCATTATCTTGAAATGGGATTATTACATTTCATCTTCCTATGTAAATAATATTCAAATATTATTTATTTTTTGTTAACTTTTGAAATTAGAAGAGGAAATATTTTGCTAATAGGATGAAAGATATTTATTTTGAAAGTGCTTTAAGTAAAATCATGGATAACATTGGATTTTAGTATTATAATTTTTCTTTTATCCTCTTGTAAATATTTTTTACCTTTAATCAATAAATTTAATATTTTACGGTAAATTATGTTTATTGAAATGAATAAATATCTAATTATGTTTTTTATTGTGGAGAAAGTTTTCATTATCTCTTCCATGGGATAGGAAGTATTCCTTACCCTAAGAACTTCATATAGTTAATATCATACAGAGAGGCATAATGATTTTTATATTCTGCAATAGCACTTTGATAAGGATTAAAATATTATTTTATTTCTTGCCTTTGAAAAGTTATAATTGTAATATTTTTATCAAAGGGGAAAAGTGTATGTGGTATATCATGACCTAAACAGGTTTTGATATATTATTATGTCATCTTATATTTCCTTAATGTTCTTTTCACCCTAGTTAAATAAATTGAACATATTCATTAGGGTAAATTATTTACATCATAGGGTGAACTCACAATATTGGTTCCCACTTTTTGACCAACTTTGACACTTATATGAATATTTTGAAAAAAAACTTCACTTTCCGACACCTATAACTTTTAAACCGTTAAGAATTTGAAGATGATATAAACTAGTGATTTTTAAAATCTTGTTTGTAGATTCTAAATATATTTTTTTCAAATTTGTTTTAATAAAATTTTATTGATTTTTCCATCTCCCTCAAAAGGTAATTTTTTACAGCAAACAACATTTTTTAAGAGTGATGTGTATCCCGAAACGCATAATTTTTTTTCTATAAATGATAAATACTTAATTCTTTTGAATTTTGGTTTGTAACATCAATACCCAGGGCATGCAGTTGGTTTGATAGTGATATGTTGAATATTTTTCATTTTATTAAGTTTTGAAGTTCAACTAATTATAATTTAGATATAGTTGTACGTTTGAACACATAACTTGTTCTATATATATCAAAATTGAATTTTCTTTTTTTTGTTAGAAAGAAAACATCAATACCTAGGGCATAGATATTTTTCAGAATTTTTTTGAATTAGTTTACTATTTTTCCCAATGCATTGAACAAAGAAGTTCATGTTTGGTGAAAAACCTACATTCATAAGAAATAAAATAAAATTATATTAATGAAATTAAATATATTAAAATTTATACTATTTGGAAAGCTTATAATAAGGACTAAATACTTTAAAAAAATAAAAATTTAAATGAATTAATTTGACCCACCAAAAGCTAATGTAAAATTGGTTTTTTATCAGCATTTGATAGATGCAAAGGAGACTCCATTACAAGTATGATTTAGAAGTAGAGAGGTTCTATACAAGAAATTTTGATCTAAGAGCCTTTGATTTAACTCTCTTCAATTAATTACTTAAAATGGGACCTCTTAAAGCTTAAATCATTATATTTTCTAAAAAATGTATGATTTCAGCAAAAATCAGGATGTACCAAAAAGTGGGAACCAGCTTTGTGAGTTCACCCCATATGAATGATTTGATTGATTTTTGCAAGTATATATTCTATTGGAATTGCCCTAAAAGGGTGAAAATGCGTTCTTATCACATGGTTGGAATATTGATTCACGGATGTCATTTCCAAAATGGAAGTATATTCTTATCATATCACACTACCTTATGTTATTATTTGAATGCACATCAAGATGAAACTTATATATGTTATTTACCCTAAATAAGTGCTTTGAATATATATATTAGGGTAAAGTGGTATTTTATATAAATGGATGTTATGTTTGCAAAATTATTTTCTTAAACTGTAAATACTTTGGTTTTATTGAATTATTTTAAACAAGTATTTATATAAAGATTATATTGACTTTTCAAACTAAAATGTAAGGTGAAATATGTTTAATTTTCAAATCAAGGAATTTGATTGGCTTATCTTGTGTTCAGGCGATATTCAGAAGATGATGAATATTTGCCGAGGAATTTTATCAAGGTGGAGAATAAAAGACACATTATTAAAGCATCATTTAGTATATTTTAGGGTTTTCATTTGTAATTGTTTATTAAACCAGAGGGTGTGTCCTTTGGAATACAACTGTCTATAATTCCCTTCTACGTATGAAAGGGTGTGTCCTTTTATATATGCCTTTTGATTTAAATACTTATGGGGAGTCATTGTTAGATGTAAAAGGGGGAAATACTGCTGGGAAGGACTATAAGTTATATTATTTAGGGAAGTCTATAGGAAGAAGAAGTATCTTTTTGTGCAAACAGACTATAATGGAGTATCTTAAAGTGCATCTTATGTATGCAATCATTTCCTAAAGATTAATATACAAGGTTCGTTGTGTCTTTTCTAAATATTGTGCATACTTTTGTTTTGATGAGTTATCTTTGTCCTCTTGATAAATCTGTCATTTGATTTGCTATGATGTGCCATCACATGCTATTACATTAAATGTGAGATTGGGTTTTCATTGTTTGTGTAACACATACTGAAACCTTCATAGTTGATGATTAATATTGTCTCTAGAGTTGTTAAGATCTCTTGTCCACAAAGTGTCATAAATATCCCTGGATAGAGGCACTGGTTTGTTATTTATCTTTTAAGGTCCTGGTTTGTTGTGCATTTAAGGTCTTTGATAGAGAAACATTCTTCCCAAACCCTATATGAACTGATGTTTGCATATTTATTTTAAGTCCTTAAAGAAATCTTATTTTTAATATACAATCATAAACATTTTCATTTCTTTTCAAAAGCATTCACTTAAAGCACGTAATAAAGCATAATTGCAGAACAATTATTTGCCAGTTTTGCATTTGCTAACCATAAAGCTTAAATCCACTTTAAATAACTCTTTTGTGCTTGAGAGGGAGAGGTATACCCACCTAGGTTCAGTGGATCCTTAAGTGCAGAGGGAATTGGTCTTTGACCATCCCTGTTCATTGGCCAAGGCTAGTTGGATCAGTTAAGGGCTTGGCAAATCCTTAAGTTTTCCAATCTGTGGTTTTGGGAACCAACACAGTGTTGTCACACTAAGAAGATTGATGAATTGACCAACCTCCTCAAGAGAAACAATATTGATTTACCATCTTCTTATAAGAAGAAGGATTCATCTCCTTCCCCTTCCTCACAATCAAAGAGTAAGGCAAAATATCTTTGTGCTACTACTAGTCATGATTTAGGGAGATGCCTTCTAGATTTAGGGTTTTCTCATCATATGGCATCTTCGTAGTCTATGCCTTCTTCATTTGAGCCTTGTGTTGGTTCCCAAATCAATGCATCCTAGAACCTAGAGGAATTGCCACTAACTCATCAACAAACTTAGGATTGGTTTTGGCCAACGAACAAGACTCAACACAAAGGCTGCAATCTTCTACTCTTTAGGCCTTGCAAGACCTAGGTGGGTATCCCTATTGCAATGTTTCACGACATTTTAACTTTACATGTATAGACATTACAATGTTTTAGCAGATGTTTTCAATTAAAATATACCAAGGAAAAGTAAGATATACTATGAATTCTGGCATGAACCTTAGTTTTTGTTACTTTGCTTGCATTGAAAACCAATTCTAATCTATTCTACTCATAATGTAGAAGAACTAGAAAATGCAATATAAAAGGTGAAATAAGAATGTTGAAATGATCCTAAAACCTAGAAAAGTATGACTAGTCTCGATTTATGGGAAATACAGAGTCAAATAAAAGGTCTAAAGATACACCATATTGTGATATCAATGTTAGCATCCAATACTAAGAAGAGTCAAATAAAAGGTCTAAAGATAGACCATATTGTGATATCAATGTTAGCATCCAATACTAAGCACTCCAAACTTTCTTAAAATGCTCAGACTGAGAATCCATTCATTGACTTCCTCACAAAACCTCTCACACAAATGTTGCAATATTCAAGACATAATTTAATTCATTTACTTGAAATGAAACCTATCAAGATATACACATTCTCCATTGAAGAAGACAAATTGAAAATGTCATTAACATAACAAATCATACAACACCATACAATAGATTTGAGAAAGAAAAGGATATTCTCTTTGTTGATTTTCAATAGAAAATGATACATTCATGATAAAAGGTTGTGCTAAAAATTTGTAGAAGACTATTTGTCAATATATTGCTTCAAAGCTATCCTAGTACATTATAAACAAAAAAATTCAGAATCCTTCTTCTTGGCCCTGAATTCCTTTTATAACACAAGGGATAAAAACAAGCTTTAGGCCAAGAAGACACATGTCATAAGTACAAGTCATTACAATTTTCTATAAGGCGCATTCTTGTCCTTGTCAACATGCATGCAATATTCCTAGCTTCATTAAATGCGGGCAACTAGGAAGTCACCATCTTTGAAGTTCTAGACTGTAGGTCCACAAAGTCTTCTTCTTCATTGGTTCTTTGACACATGCTTCTATCAGGATATTAGGTACATATCAGCATCTGGCAATATGTAACCTGGAGAACAGTCCTTGATGATTGAAAGTCTTTGCTAGTCCTCAAAATTAGCAACCTTCACAAAATTTCATTTAACAAAGAGAAAGGTTGTGGCTAGTCTTCTTCCTTAGGTTTCTCCTCTTCCAAGGAGAAGTACCTTTTATGTAAATCCTCTATCTCATCAGCTAGCCAGGAAAAATCCCTCAACCCTTGCAATTTGTTCATTGTTTCCTTTGTTTTATGGGCCTAGGTACAACTGCAGCTCCCAAGGCAAATCTATGGTACATATGATCTACCTCCATGATCTTGTCAATTATATTAAAAGAGGTATCCCCTTGGTTTGGATCAGTAGCCAAAGTTATCAAAACTACATTAATTGCATTCTAGAAGCCCTACCTTCACTCTTCTAGGCTCTTGACATGTCCATCATCCATCAAAATTGTGGGGACATGTGATGTAGTCAAGGTAGGGATATCCAATGAAGGACATCTGATCCTTGCAACCTAACACAAAAACTATGCAAGATATATCGGTAACTGGTAACATCACACTAGATAAAGTAGAAAGAGCAATCAGTAACATCAGAAAATACATAAATGGTAAATAGTATGATCAACCAGTAATAGTATGAACAATTCTGATAACAGTTTGATGAATTAAACATGAGAAATGCTTGACCACAACCTAGGATTACAAAACATGCTTACAACACAAATATAAGATCTAGAGATCATCTACACATCAATTCGGCCTCCGAAAATAGTCTGTCGAACCCTAATCTGGACCTCAACTTTCAAGCTTCAGTCCTACCAGACTAGAATCTTGCTGGTGTCTACATCTTCGCTCAATCTCAAACTTCTATCTTATATCTTCTATCCCTTCAAATGATTCGTAAAACTTCTCTTTATATAGTCTGCAAATAATAATAACTTGATCAAGTTGGTCCAAAGACCAACCGGTTCATAATGAAATGTGCTAATGATAACATGTCATCTCAAATCACTAAGAACATCATAAAAAGGCATAAAACAATGTGTGGACCTCCAAAAATACTAGCCAAGGCCCAAAAAACATCTCCTGATGATCCACAAGTCACAAAAATCAACCGCAACCTGAAATCATCTTTGCTCAATACACTACAAGACTAGCCAATAAGAATGCATCAGTCAGGCAAATACTAGAATCGATATCTCACCAAAATTAAATCTAAATGCCATGAATCTTGAACATGATAAATAAAATTAACTCAAGGTAATAAATCCAAATCCACAATGCTAAACTCTCAAACCAAAAGAAATGCCACGATCTCCAAGCAACTCTATAGTTAACTGCTCAAACTGGTATGAACTACTCTAGTGCTCCTGCATCAGACTCTCAGGGTTAATTGAAAAGTGAGTCCCATCACTTGATTTGGTTCGGCGATCTATCATTAGGTACTTGTAACTTCCTCAGGGGTTTCACGATCTGACTTTAGGCTCTGGTTGCCTCTCTTCATCGATCTAACGGTCCAACTTGTAACCTACCTCAATCGACAATCTGTTAAAGTCTCCACCCACTAACACCCTCAAGCTCAAGCTCTAGGATCATTGATCTACCTACAAACCTTTCTCTTCCTCACATTCGGTGATCTAAACAAGTCTACAAGCTACCTCAACTTCTTTCCAACCAACTAGTGCATAACCAGGTCTTCCTCAATAAACAGGTTCACAAACTAGCTCTAATACCATTTGATGCAGTCAAGGTAGGGAGATCCAATGAAGGACATCCCATCCTTGCAGCCTAACACAAACACCATGCAAGATATACCAGTAGCCGGTAACATAAGAAAATACATAACTGGTAAATAGTATGATTAACTGCTAACAGCATGAACAATTCTTATAACAGTTTGATGAATTACATATGCCAAATGCTGGACCCCAACCTAGGATTACAAACAACGCTTACAACACAAATATAAGATCCCCAGATCATTTACACATCAAATCGGCCTATAGAAATAGTATGTCGGTTCAACCCTAATCCAGACCTCAACCTTCTAGCTTCAGTCCTACTAGACCAGAATATCGCCAGTGTCTACATCTTCGCTCGATCTCGAACTTTTTTCTTCTATCTTCTATCTTCTATCTTCTATCCCTTCAAATTATTCATAAAAATTCTCTTTATTTTATCCATAAATAATAATTTGATCAAGTCAGCCCAGAGACCAATAGGTTCATAATGAAATGTGCTAACGATAACATGTCGGCTCAAATTACTAAGAACATCACAAAAAGGCATAAAATGATGCATAGACCTTCGAAAATACTGGCCAAGGCCCAAAATAACATCTCGTAATGATCTACAAGTCACAGAAATCAACCGCAACCTGAAATTATCTTCACTCAATACACTGAAAGACTAACCCGTAAGAACACATCAATAAGGCCAATACCGAAATCAGTATCTCACCGGAATTAAATCAAAATGCCATGAATCTCGAACATAATAAAGACAACAAACACAAGGTGATAAATCCAAATCCACTATTCTAAACTCTCAAACCATAAGAAATGACATGATCTCCAATCAAATCTATAGTTAACTACTCAAACTGGTATGAACTAATCCAGTGCTGCTACATCAACATGCCACTTTTTAAGCCCCTAAAAGGAGTAGATCATTCCCAACATTGATTTCTTCTCTTCTTCTATGTTGGATAACTCCTTAGTCAATAAATTATAATTTTTCGATGTGACCCCAACAATTTGAGGTGGCTGGGCCACATTTTTTATTGCCAGCATGACCTCTTTCAACTGTTGACCCTTTGGTAACCAAGTGAATCTTATTGGTTGAAATAATTAAATAATATCATCCAAATGACTTAGGAGCTGAGATGTCAAAGAATATGAAGAACAAATTTCGTCTAATTTATCAATAATCTTATTTGAAATCCTCAAAATTGAATCTCTCCTAATTTCAAAGTAATTATTTTCAGCTTCATTCTTAACTCTCTACAATTCTTTATTCATTCTTTCTAATTCTTCAAGCCTAATTCCTCCTGAAGAATCTGCAGTCGCCTTTTTTATTTGTTCCTTGAATGCATAATTTTCAATGAATAACTTGTTGTAATTTTCATTGAGAGCCACATGCATGTCCTTTCATCTTAAATGGTTTTTCTCAAGGTCATCCACTACTAATTGAGCAAATTGGACTACATGTGAGGTGATTGACACAACCTTCGATGCAGTGGTGTCTTCAAGGGTCCTAATTACTAAATCCTCTATCTTTTACTGTCCACCTTTTAGAATGTTGGTGTAAATAATTATTCATCTTGGATATTATCACACCTTACTTAAGTTTACTTAGGAAATGCATTACATAGTAGTTTGGGTATGAGACACTTGGGTGTTTGTGCCACATTGGGATAGTGTGTGTAGGAGAATTTCCACCTTTTATGGTGTGATCTTGTTGTTACACTCCACATTCAGTGGGTGATCCACCTCATGTGGAATATTATATTGTTTCTCCTACCTACCCACACTTATTTCCTACCTACCCTTGTTTCTTATTGAGCCACATGTCATGTTTGTGTGCTCACATATCCATATAGCCTTGCCTATATAAGGAGACTCATATTCATTGTATGTAACATCGATTGACAATCCAGTTGATCAGTATTTTCATCTTGATAGAATACAGTTTATTCTTATCATATATTTTGTTCTCTCTTATTTGTGCTTTCCATTGCCTCTTGATCTTGGCAAAATCTCATATGGTATCAAAGTTGTTCCATGTCTCACATGGTATCAGAGCCTTTAGAGTGTCATTGGTTTGCTAATTGAGAGAAATTTGATGCTATTTGGGGTTTGCATTTTGGATATTTCTATTGCAAGTTATTATTGAAGCTTGATGGATCAAATCTGAGGTTACCATTGGATTGAGGAGGTCCAAGAAAGTCAGTTTTGCCTTTTGTTTCATCCAAATCAGACTTCAGAGGCCAAATCTAGAGGCATTTGAAGTTTGAAGCTGCGGCGGAAATTTTCCAGAAATTATATTTTTGCAGGCAATTTTCAAATAGCGAAATCACACTCGTCTGGACTCATTTTTTCGAGCAATTTTTTTTGTTTTGGGGTAGAATTTCATGATTTGTACAATGGTGTAGGATTTTTCTGTTTCTCGGATATAGGTTGTTTAGAAATCGTGAAATCCCAATTTTTACAACTTTGGAGGCTTCGTTTGGGCTCATATGGAATCATTTTCAGGTGCCATTTTTTTTGAAAGTGCATATTTTTTCATCTACTTTCATAATCTGCCATCTGTTTGTAGTGATTTTAAGTAGAAGTTGTACTTTCAGTATTTGGCCATTTTTGGCATATTTGGTACTTGCATTTTGTTTGGATCTTAGTTTAGATCATTAGCAGTATTTGTTGAAGTCTCTTATATCTCATTTTGAGAAGTTGTAAATTGAAATCAGAAGTCCACTTTGCCTTGTTTTGCAAGTGGCCCATTGTATACGCACTAAGTATAAAGTGCCAAAATCACCATTTTGGGGGGATTTCTTGATTAAGTATTTTGGGGGGGTGTCTTGTGTGATTGTGCCTCTCTCTATCTTGTGTTTTTTCATTTTGGTGCTATGGGTTCTCCTAAATTTCCACTTTTAACTCCTCATAATTATGCATCATGGAAAATTAAGGCATGGAGTAAACTAATGGAAAAAGGACTCATTCATTATGTAAATGAAACTATAACAACACCACCTGATCCTAAGGCTGATCCTAATGCTCAAATTGAATGGCTTACTAAGAATGCTATGGCACTTGGAACTCTTAGAAAGTATGTATCAGATGACC
The DNA here is from genome assembly GCF_030272615.1 of Cryptomeria japonica. Classification (NCBI taxonomy): domain Eukaryota; kingdom Viridiplantae; phylum Streptophyta; class Pinopsida; order Cupressales; family Cupressaceae; genus Cryptomeria; species Cryptomeria japonica. The sequence continues at coordinate 292,457,385 of NC_081411.1, read as the reverse complement.
TCATTTTTCACATTGATAAGTGTACAACAATTAAAGAGGCTTGGGATATTTTTAAGAAATTGTATGGTCGAGTTGATGAGATTAAGGGCTACAAGCTTGATAGTGAACTTACAACTTTGGATCCCAAGGATTTTGGTACAATCCAAGATTATGTCACAAAAGCAATTGAGTTAAGAGCAAAGCTAAAGGATTGTGGAATTGACAAAAAGGATGCTCAATTAGTTTATAACTTGTTAGACAAGCTTCCTTCAGAGTATACAGCCTTTGTATCTAGCTTTCACACCCATAGGTTAGCTCAAGGTTCCTCATACACTTCTCCCTCATTTGATTCATTCACGGAGATGTTGATACTTGAGCAATCTAAGTTGACCACGATGGGGATTCTCAAATCTTCAAAGTCACAAGCTTTGGTGGCTAATAAAGGGAATCAAAGTAATCAAGGAAAAGGCAAAAAACAAAAGCAACCTAAGTATAAACCACAACAAGATGGAGCACAATCTTCCTCTCCACAACAAGTTGATTCACCATTCTCACCTAAGAGGAAATCATATAAGGAAAATCTTTTTTGTGGATATTGCAAGAAGTCAGGACATGATGGACATCATTGTTATAAAAAGGATATTGATGAGTTGAAGAATCTTCTTGAGAAGAATATAATCAACCTACCTTCTAGAATGTCTACATCAGCTTCTTCTTCTAAGGATAAAAGAAAGGATCACTCTTTTGGGATAGATAAAGGAAAGGGACAAGCTCTTTGTGCTACTCCAAGTCATGATTCAGGGAGATGGATTCTAGATTCAGGGGCTTCTCATCATATGGCATCTTCATAGTCTATGTTTTCTACATTTGAGCCTTGCCACATGCCATAGATTTTGATGGGCAATCATACATACATGGATGTGATTGGGAAAGGATCTATTTCCATTGGGGATAACTCCTTCAATGATGTGTTGTGTGTACCCCACTTGACAAATAATCTTCTTTCCATCTATCAAATCAAACATGGGGCAACTAGGAAAACTATGGAGTTCACACCTGATTCAGTTATCATTAGAGACTTGGAGAGTGGAGCTATCATTGCAGCTGGGGTGGTTGATCATGCATCTCGGTTGTACTCTTTTTCACATTTTTGTCCTATTGATGAGGTTGATTCTTACTATGTTGATGATTCAGATTTTGAGGAGAACATTGGGCATTTGAACTTGGGGATTCTCACATGTGAACCCATTCTTGAGCCTTTCATTTCATCTCCTTATATTGATATCACACCACCTATTGGACCTGATGATGCAGCAAGTGCGATAGTTTTGCCTTCTTGTGATTCAGTGCAGCAGGATATTTCATGTCTTCCAGCTTCAGTTGATTGGGATGCCTACTTGACAGACATTGCAGGTTTGTTTATGGAGTCCTACATTGCAGATTTGGGAGACACTGTTGATGGCATTCATCTTCTCTTTGATGAAGATGATCCTTCTTTGATTGTTGCGAGGGATCACTCCGACCCTCTTGTGCATTCTCTACATGATCAATCTTTAGAGGTTGACATGATTGTGGATACTTTTGTACAACACTTGGAGGAGGTCTCTTTATCTTTTGAGGAGACATATGAGTCTTCGGATATTGTTCTACATTCATCTTCACTAGATCTTGGAGTTCCTTTTTTGGTAGTGTGGCACAGTTTACCACCTTTGGAGGGGGTATCTTTCAGCATCGACATGGGGACACTTGAGCAGTTTTCAGAGATTCCTTTCATCATGAGTATTTTTGCTTCATCTTCCCTTCATGATTGGGGAGACTTCATGGATACACCTTTGATTTTGTTTCTTCCTAAGGGGAGGAATGTTGTTCGACGTTCATGGACTAGTTTCTTCATCTTAGAGCTTCTATCATTGGTGTAGATTCCAGATTGAGGGGGGGCTTCCTAGTCTCTCTTCTTCTTCTCTCATATGGGGGGGGACTTTTTCCTCACATGGGGTTTTGTCCTTCACATAATTCTATGAGTTATTTGTATCTAGTTTTCATCTTGCTTTTGGGGGAGGGTTTTTTCTCATTGGGTTTTTCTCTCTTCCCCTGCTTTGTGAGAGATTTCCTTGCATTGGTTTTCATGCATTTGCATTTGTACATGGGTACCTAACATGGCCTAGTAGCTGGGACTCATCTTGCATTGTTTAGTTGAATTGTAAACTTAAGTGCATTCCCCTAAGTTGCACTTAAGGGGGGGTGTTGGTGTAAATAATTATTCATCTTGGATATTATTACACCTTACTTAAGTTTACTTAGGAAATGCATTACATAGTAGTTTGGGTATGAGACACTTGGGTGTTTGTGCCACATTGGGATAGTGTGTGTAGGAGAATTTCCACCTTTTATGGTGTGATGTTGTTGTTACACTCCACATTCAATGGGTGATCCACCTCATGTGGAATATTATATTGTTTCTCCTACCTACCCACACTTATTTCCTACCTACCCTTGTTTCTTATTGAGCCACATGTCTTGTTTGTTTTCTCACATATCCATATAGCCTTTCCTATATATGGAGGCTCATATTCATTGTATGTAACATCGATTGACGATCTAGTTGATCAGTATTTTGATCTTCATAGAATATAGTTTATTCTTATCATATATTTTGTTCTCTCTTATTTGTGCTTTCCATTGCCTCTTGATCTTGGCAAAATCTCACATGGTATCAGAGTTGTTCCATGTCTCACATAGAACCATAGGTGTTTGAAAATTTGGGGCACTTGACCATAGAGAAAAGGCCTATAAGTCTATATTCCCCTAGAGCCACGGTCATTGAACTCTTTCTGCAAAAATTGGCTTCGTTTGCCATATAATTTGATCCAATAGATATATTTTCTCAAAATCCCAGCCTGGGACAATAAGCACGCCGCTATCTTTAATCATATCCCCACCTTTGTCAAGGGTGAAATTGAAGTGATTTCTATCAAAAAATTTGATCTCCTCATTAGATAGGTCCTTCAACTTTTCTCTTAGCCAAAATGATTTGAACTTGGGAGAGTTCACGAAATTATCATCTGCTAAACAATTCTTAGAGGCAATTATCCTCTCATCATTTTCCTCCTCAATAGGGATTGTACTTAGGATAATGGCTCTATCTGAGTCATTTAGGACCTTAGCAGCCTCATCTTCACGAATTTTTTCTCGAGGGGGAGCAAGGGGTGGCACACTTGTATCAAAATCCACCTAGACATCTATTAAATTACACATATTTTCCTTTCCCTTTTCAACTCTCCTAACCTGTTTAGTTTCCTACCCATAAGTGCTAGGAGGTGTCTTCTCAGCTATTACTGCTTGCCCTCTCATTTTGTAAACTATAGGGGCAGGGTCTATAGGCCTTGTCTCAATTTTAATCCCTTTGTCCTTGGCATCCCTTCTTTCCATTTCCATCTTTATTATATCATATGCCTTTCTAATAATGAAAGACATTCTAGCAAAATCCATTTGGAACTCCCTATAAAAACCTTCAAAATTGGCATCCTCTTTCTTCCTTTCTCGCTCAATCCTTTTCATGAGCTCCCATTTCTTCCTACATTACTTTGCCTCAATGAAGAGAGCATTGATTATCAGATCTTCCCGCTCATCAAAAGAATGAAAATAAACCTTCTCTTTCAGCCTATTTTTTCTAAGGTGATCTATACATCCCTCGGGATCAAAATCTTGAGCTTGGGCAACCTTCAACCTATAATATTTAACAAGGAAATCCTACACCTTTTCTAGTGTGTCACATCCTATAGTAAAATCTTCAAAATTGAGAAACTTGGGGAGGAGTCTCCCTTTCTTATTTGTTGGAACTTGTACCCTCTCCATCCACATTAGTTGCCAAATTAGTTCAATGAATGCTAGTCTGGGAGAGACAAAGGGTGGCAAAATGTGGGGTGCTTTCTCACAACCGTATACTTTGGTAATAGTGCAGTTGCCATAAAAAAAGAAATCTCCAAAATTGTGGATCAAGGCTCCTTCTGGATACACCACTCCTTCACCCCTACAACTCCTTATCCTCAAAATTTTGATAATATTCTTTGGCAGCCTGGTTAGCCTCAGTCCAAGCCTTGACAATACATTCATGAGAAAGTGATCAAAGAAGGTAGAGTAATTTCCACACCTGGATCCTTTGTCCCACACCCGAGCTCATATTTGTATTTCTCATGGAAGACCTGTGTGTGGATCATTTGTCCTTATTGTCAGTTTTGGACCCCAATAAGCCCTGTTCTGGTAAAGAATCATATGAAACAACAAACAATAGCATCTCAACTCTAGCTTTTCTTTTTTATTCTTTGTTATTATCAATCCTTCATGGAGCTTATCATGGATTATGTTTGCAAAATCATACAACTCATTTATTGTAGGGTTCTAAATATTAATGGCAATCATCATAAAATCTATGGGCATTTGAGTTAGCCCATAGTCTACTCCAAGAACCTGTCCTAATGCATAGTAGGTTTTGACAAAATAGGGCTCAAAGTATTTTAATCTAAAGGGATCCCTCTCTGATGGTAGGACATAGTTTTGTAAATTTTGATAGAGCTTCTTCATATAGTGTGGAATAGATTCCTTTCTATATTTGTCCTTTTTATATTGGTAATTCCTTTCCAGATTACCTTTGTTGATTTCCTTGAGGGAAAACCTATCTAAACCAAAACATTCTACAATAATCCTCTGTGAAATGTCCAAAAGGACATAGCCATCCTCTGATCTTACAATCCTCCTCTAGGGGTCATAAGCAATAGCTAGCTCCCTTATAAACATTGGTTCTACAAAGACATTTGACACCATTGGATTCACTAAGTTTAGTGTCCAAAGATTCGGCACTAGGATAGGTTTTTCCCTATTGCCATAAAAAGAGTAGAATACATCCCATCCTCTCTCCTTTGTAATTGCATCCAACCTCTTTATCGTGGAAGGCAATTTTGATTTTTTCATTCATAGAGGACCCCTCAAATGACTCTAATAGGTCCCGGTGGAGGCTCCTCATATGTCTAGTTGGTCTCTTTGCAGCCTCCTCTAATTTCCTTTCAACTTTGTGTTGCAATTCCTCTGTTGTCATCTCAGGAGCAAGAGGGGTAGTTGGCATTGTCTCTAGTTGCTTTGCCTGAGTTGATGACACACCTCTAGATGTATTTCTAGGTCTCTTGGGATCTCTGGAAGCTGGTCTTTTTACGAGAGCCATTTCCCTCACTTGTTTTGTAGGAGTAGTTTCCCTCTTTGTAGGAGCAATTTCCCTCTTTGTAGGAGCACTTTCCCTCTCCTTTTCAGCAGGGTTGTCCCTCTACGGGGCTTTCTTTTGAGGAATTAGGGTTTCCTAAGTGGGCGAGTTTTTAGTACCAGGGCCATTTTCCATAGGATGATGAGCTTTAGTGGTAGATGTTTCAATAGAATTTTTATAGATAATTCTTCTCTTATTTTGAATTGGTTTCCTAACTTTAGGTGGAGGGGCAGGGTCCTCTAAAGACTCACTACCATAAATAACAGTGACAATCTTTTGAACTATCTTCTTCTTTCTCTTCATGGATTCTTCTTTAGGAGGGGAACTTGCTTCAACATTGTTAGACATTTGTGGGGCAAATTCAAAGCTTGGTTTAGTAGCGGGAAAGTTTGAAATTACTAGCACAGGCAGGATTACATCAAGTGGAATGTCATGGGTAATTTTGGCATTGCAGAGCTAGTGCTAGCTTCAAGGGTAATCTCAGCAGTGGGAAATGCAGGGGAGGCCATTATAATTTCTAAAAAAATAGAAGAAAGAATATAATGTTAAATACAAACACAAACCCTATAGACTCTAATGAACACACACAAAATCTCTATGTATTATAACTATAACAGCCTAGCAAATGCAAGAGAATGGCAGAAAATTTGACTTACTCATCTTTTGTTGGGTTGAATTTGCTTGATGGCACTTTGCTTTGCTAAAATTTTCTTTCCTTCTCGCTCAGGGATGCTCTATATTTCCTTCGGATGCAAGTTATGAGAGAAAATTGATGAGCTTCTCTTTTATGGTGACGCCATTAATTCCTTGGGCACCAAGTTTAAATTTCATCCATCGATCAGGGTTTGAATGGTCAAGATTATACGACAACCTTTGAATGATGATGTGGAATTTATTAGAATGTCCTTGGCCAACTCAGATTTCTCAAAATTCATCTCATTTGGACTTTTCTGTGATTTTGTACCATTTACCATCTCTACAAGATAAGCCTTCCTTAGGTTCCTACCCATTTCCTTATCATACAACACCTTCTGCTATCTTAACAATCTTTGCAGGATAAAACTTCCATGCATTTAACTTTTTTTCTTATCTCGTGGCACCCAGAAGCATTCTTAGCACTCTTGCAAGATAAAGCCTTGCCGTCTTTTCTTTTTCGACACTTTTATTTTTTTCTTGCTGCACATTCATCAATGTTGTCTACTCTCATGAAATAAGACATTTGCATGCTTTCTCAATATCCTCTTATCCCATGATGCTCATAAGTCATATTTTTCATCTTGAAATTGCCCTTCCTTTTAAATTTTGCACTGTGCTAGATAAGCATCTTAATATTTTCCTCTCTTATCCCGCGATCTACCTCTTATCCCCCTGGGAACATGCGAGATAAGAGAAATATCAATCTTGCCTTAAAGTTCTTATCCCACGATCACTATTAAGTAAAAGAAAACCCTTGCGAGATAAGGTCCTTTGTATCTACCTTGCTACCTTTTATCCACAACACCTTTGGTTCAACCTATAAATATTGTGGGATAACTTTACCCTTTGATCCTAAGTTGTTTCTTATCTTGTGGACCTAACAAGGCATCTTAAAACCATCGCAAGATAAGACCTAGCTCTCTTCTTCTTTATATTATCTTATCCCGCATTGACACATTACATTTCGATAATTGCTAATACACCTACAAATACTTCTTATCTCACACGAGCCTTTTGTTTATATGAAATTGTCATGGGATAAAGATCTCTTTGTTATCTCTATACTCTTCTTATCTCATGGGGCTTCACCACGGCTTCAAAAGTATCATGGGATAAGGCTTGTTCTTTGAGTTTTGCAAATCCCTTATCCTGCAAGTTTGTGACCTTTCACTAAAGGACTAGTGGGATAGTATTTTCTCTATATTTCCTTTGTCATTCTTATTCCACACATTTGTGAGACTAAAATAGGCATTTTTAGGTAAACCATTCTAGTAAGTGGAGATTAGACAAGGGTAAAGTGATCGTGCATGGGGACCTTCCTAGGGAATTCTTTAAAAGGAAAAACCATGGGAACACTCTGATACTTAGGCTTATAATATAATTTAAAATGACAACCTCAAGTGGTAACTCCTAGTGTGAGGGGGGCGATAAAAGAATGACAAGGGACCCATCCAATGACAACTTAAAACTAGGTTACCGGTAGATATAAGTCAACTACAAAATATAACATTGCCTGGGTCAACCAGGATAAACCTTAACAATTCTAAAATCTTTTGCAAAAAACCCTAAACCCTTAGCTACAACACATAGGCAGGGACAAATCAATATTAATTTTAAAATCTTCCAACAGTGGCTCTAGCTAGGGGACATTTGGCCACTTGGGTCAAAGCGAGAATCTAGATCTCTGGGGAAGAAGACCAATAAAAAATACTAGGATATTTACAAAACCCTAATCTAACCTATACACATAACCTAAAACTATTGTGCATAGAAAATATCAAGCAAAGAAATTCTTCAAGAACTATCCATGCACTGGCAGTTCTTGTATTTCACCATTCATATCAGTGAGGAAGTATTAATCCTCACGATTCTTTACTGTAATAATAAACAACCCCAGCCATAAGGCTTCAAATTTTCCATGCTTGCCTTTATCTTGGGCTCTAGAATTCAAAAGCAGCACCAAATCATCAATTTCAAAATTTATTTTTGATGTCCTTTTTGTCAAATAAGTACTTACTTTTTGTTGCAGCTTCAGGTTCTTCTTATGAGCATCTTCTCTGCTTTCGTCTAATTTTCCAAGCATCTCTATTCTTTCTTCCAATGGATCAGACATTTCCATGTTGTTCTCATGTATGAACTTGTACATAGGCAGTAGATTGATTATTGGCATCCTTACTTTAAACCCATATACCAGCTCGAAAGGAGATGTTCCTATAGTCTTCTTAATAGTGATCCTATCTGCCCATAGTGCCATTTTTAACTCAGAATCCCAAGCTCTCTTGTTTTTCCCAAGTGTTCTCAAGATGATCTTCATGATATTTTTATTGTTGGATTCAGCTTGTCCATTTCCTTTTGGATGGTATGGGGATGCATATGAGATGCTAATCCCATATAATTTACAAAAAAATTTGAATTCCTTAGACCTAAAACACATGGCATTGTCCATAATGAGCCTTACCGGTACTCCAAATCTGGTCACAATATCGCTCATCCAAAAATCAATAACCACCTTACCGTTTGCTTCTCCTATGGGGATAGCCTCCACCCATTTAGTAAAATAATTTGTAGCAACCAATATCCATCTATACCCACCATTGGACTTCTCAATGATCTCTTCGATGAAATCAATACCCCGCTGATAAAAAGGGGCCTCTACTTGTATAGACCTAAGAGGTAATGCTCCAACATATTTTAGCTTACCTGGAAACCTTTGGTAGAGATCACACCTTCTTACAAAGGTGTGTTCATCCTTGAATAAGGATAACCAAAAATAACAAGCCCTCAATACTTTGTGAGTTGTGGTGTTTTCTATAAAATATCCTCCACACACCCCATCATGTATTTCTCTTAACACAAGCTAAGCCTACTATTCATCTATAAAAAATAATAGAAAACCATCTTTGTCGCTATAATATAAATCCCCAACAGTAAACACATACCTTTGTGATCTTAGTTTTAAAGTTCTTTTTTGCCTTTCTGTGTAACCTTCTAGGTATATGGAGTTTGTGAGAAAAGGAATAATATCAGCATACCACAAGGTTCTTTATAGGTTGCAAATGATACCTCTTGAATCTCATACAACATTTATCCTAGCAACTTCCAAGTTCTCCTCAGCCATAAGCTTAGCCAAGCCCATTCCTCATACCAACTTAGTGATCTGAATGTCAACATTGAATTCCTTGATCTTGTTGATCCACCTACATCTCATACCCGTGGTCTCTAATTGGACAAAGATGTCCTTTACTGCAGCATTTGGCACATAAGCTATTACTTATGCACCTACTAGGTCTAGTGTCATAAAATTGCAACCCTTTCAATTTTTGACCATATTAGGGTCTTCACATTGGTGAATCGAATCCCCAAGCCTGATCGGAGATCAGACACTTGCTTAATCCTCAAAAAATGGACTTTTTCTGCACTCCGCACTGCCTAAACTTGCTTCCTATCCTGAATCTAGGACAGGACAGGGACGTGGCACCCCTGTCCTTGCCCTATTTTAGGCCCCCTTCATTCAAACTGTGCATTGAACTTTGCATTTGTAGCAGGAAAACTTTCCCTATGTTGGCCTATGATGAAAAATCAGTTCAATAACATTAATTGACGAATATATATGTCGCATTTTCTCTCCCATTTGCATAAGTTGGATAAGGTGAAAAGTTGGCATAAGTTCAAGCATTCAAGCACATTCAAGCATTCAAGCATCCTTCTAAGCATTGAGCATTCTCAAGTCTCCCTTTAAGGTTAGGTGTTGCATTCAAGTCAAGGATTCTACCATTGAAGAGGAGATGTCATTCATCATTGAATTTCACACAAGCAAATGTATCTACATTCCTATTGCATCCTCCCTTGAGGTGAATTACATTTCAGTCTTTCATTTACATTTACTTGCAAGTACTTTCTTTCAACATTTGGTTAATTCCAAAACTGGGGTTTGACCTGAATGCAAACCCCCAATCCCAACCCCTTTTCCTCTCTTTTTTATGTGTAGGTTGCAGGTGTGTAGCTAATTTTGTAGATTTGGACTCCATTTATAGAGGTGGAAAAACCCTTTTCATTTCGTAGATTTTTCGTAGGACCGTGTGTAGTTTCAACACAATCCCAACGACTTTTTCTTAAATTCATAGGGTAGCTTCCTCTCAACATATTATAGCCAAATCGAGGTGCACAGCTTCATCCCACGCTTCTATTTCAAGTTATAATCATTTTTTTGCTAATTTTACACTTAGTCTTGAAACACTTAACATAAACGAACTTTCAATTCCAAAAGAGGAGTTAGCTTGTCATTTTCACATCATTATCAATTCATTTAGCATTCAATCTCTTACCTAAGAGATTGGATCTAGTGAATTTTCCTCCTTGTTTTAATGTAATGTGGATGAAGTGTTTGAAGGGAAATCTGCAATGAAACTTTCATCTCTCCTAGAGGGAAGAAAAGCTTTCCTCTTGATCTCCCCATCATTCACTTTTCCCCACATCACATTTTGGTGAAACGGACGTCTTGCATTCTTTCCTTTGAAAATCATTCCATATTTTTCATTTACAAGTTTATTTTTTTTACAGAATTAGTGGTTAATTCATCCAAAACCCTAGTTTTTAAAATTGAAATTGAACTTGTGTTTTGTAAAAATGGATTGCTATTGTCTTAGATATGAAAATTTCTTTGTTTGTCAAATTCAATTTCTTCATTGTTTTGTTCAATTTGCTAATCAAATTCACAAAATTAAGAGGTTAATTGCCAAAACCCTAATTTTCAAAAATCATCTTGCAATTGTGCAGAAATTGAATTTCCAGTTAATTTTCAGATTTGTGACTGTTTTCAGATTTATCCTTTTTCTTCAAATTCAAATTTTCAATTTCCCTCCTGTTTCAAAATTCAAATTTTCAAGAATTAAGTGGTTAGGTCCAAAAACCCTAATTTTCAAATTTAATTGGATTTTCTCTAAATTTCAATCAATTTCAGTTTTCTAAACACTTTTAAAGGTGTCCCTATCCATTACGTTTGACCCTTTTCAAATTTGTAACTGAATTCCTCTTTTTTCTCAAAACCCTAATAGGGTCCTATTTTCACATTCAAGCCTTAATTTCACGTATCTAGAGATTGTAAAATCCACCAATTTTGGGGCGTTAGCTTTAAAATCATCGTAACTTTCATCCCTAAAAATTTCCAAAAAAGTCAAGAGGACCGTGTGCACTTTCAACATGGTCCTCGGCTTTTTTCCCAAAATTTTGGGAGACTATTATGACTGTATTTAATAGCTTAAATCCAAAAAATTGGCTGATTTTGTTGATTTTTGATTCCTCTAAAATAAAAAAATACCTTCAAAATTCATCATTTCAAATTTCAAGAAATTTTTTAAAATTAAGTGGTTAATTATAATTTGCCCTGATTCTAAAAATTTGAATTTTGTCAATTTTAAAATTAAGTGGTATCCCATTGACCCTAATTTTAAAATTCCAATTTCCTTTTACTCATCATAAAACTACTTTTGGAAATTGTGTCATTTTACCATTTCAATTTGTTTAATCATTATTTTCACAAATTTTATATTATTCAATTTTTGTACACTTTGTTCCTATAATTCAAAACTTAAATTCAAAATTTCAAATTTTCCCTCTAGTGAATGAGTTTTACCACTATTAGTCCTACCTATACTATCCCCATCAGACAAAGCATTAGAATTAAGGCTTCCCAAGGTTTAATTACTGGGGAGATGGAGCATAATTTGGGTGATTTATTTAATGAGGGTAATGCTATTTATTCCCATCCTAATCATGTCCCTATCTATCCAATTCATGAATCTCATGATGAAGAAGAAGCTCTAACTAGAGTTTCCATAGATCAACTTTCAAAATTGGACAATCACTTTGACAACTTTCAACAATGGATGTCCCAAGAATACCCTAATAGTGAATCTCTTCCATTAATTGAAGGCATTAAGAGCATGATTCAAAGTGATAAGAATGGAATTGATATATTGCATTGCATTGCTCATATTATTGATTCTAATATCATGGGCCTATAAAGAGTTGTGTCGAAACCCTAGGTTATTCACAACCTTCAACACAAATAAATTCTTCTATTCTTCTGACTACTCCTATGACTAGTGTTCCTACTTTTACATCAAACATCATGGCTACTTCAACTCAAAATATCATTCCTACAACAATTAGTCATGGGGGAAATCCCTCTTCTTCATTATCTCTCAACCAATCAATGTGACACAAGGGGGAAATTCATTCAACAATTTTATTCCTCCTTTAAGTGTCCCATTTCCTACTCAATCATCAGCTATTCCTGCTTATCATAATGTCCCACCACCTTATTCTCAATCAATTCCTTCCTTGAATAAAATCACACCACCTTCTCAATCAACCATATCTACCATCAATTCTTCTACAGAAGCAACCATTAACAATCTTTCTCAAATCGTGTCTTCCTTACAACAGAAAATTGCTTGCATGAGTCAATCCAAGTTTAGTGTTCCCACATTTGATGTTGTGAACCAACTTTCTCTTGATATTGATAAACTCATGCCACCTAAACATGTTGAGGTCCCTCAATTGTAGCTCTATAATGGAAAAGGTGATCCTCTAATGCATGTAAAAACATTTAAAAACTTGTGTACTGACTTTTCTTATGATCAAAGACTGCTTGCAAAATTGTTTACAAGAACACTAAGAGATAAGGATTTACAATGGTATTTCTCTTTGCCTTCTTATTCTATCACTTCTTTTCAACAATTAGAAAATGCTTTCATTCAAAAATTTCAAAACAACATTGGTCCTAAAATCACTTTGACTGATTTAATGCATTGTAAACAAGGTGTTAAAGAAAAAGTGGCTGATTTCATTGGTATATATAAGCATTTGTGTGCTCAAATTTCTTTTCCTATACCTGATAATGATATTCAAAGAATTTTTATTTCTAATTTGCAAAAATATATTAGGGAAAAGCTTCTTTTGTCTGAGTTTACTTCCTTTCCACAATTGTGTGCAACACTCCAGAATTATCAACTAGTTGTGAGTCAAATGTAGCAATCTACTCCTATGGCTCTGAGTGATAAGGGGGAGAGTGTTCAACAACCGTTTTCGAAGTTCAAACCAACAAAAGGCTTCATCAAGTTTAATGATACAATCAAAAACAACAATGTGAATTCTACAACAGGTGTGCCTCCTATTTCTAAATTTTTCAAAAAAGGAAGACAATTTACTCCTTTGAATGAATATTTACATAGTATTATGTCTCAATTATTACAAAGAAATGTTATCAAACTTCCTCCTATAAAACTATTTGATCCATCTAAGATAGCATCCCCTTTTTTTGATAACAATTCCTTTTGTCAATTTCATCGTCAGCCTGGTCATGTTACTGAGAAATATTTTGCATTGAAAAGTAAGATTCACAATTTGATTGATAATAATACTATATCTGTGGCAGGTGTGAATGATAAGGGAAACAAATCAGTAGCTCCTCCTAATAAAAATCTTAAGATTTTTACTGATCCTTTGCCTTCTCATACCTCTAACGTGATGGAGACTAAACATACCTCTTTCTCTCATTTTGATCTTACTACCACAACTCCAAATTTAGTGAATACGGTAGATAAACAAGAGACACCTAAGGATCCTTGTATTACATTTGACCCTAGTGAGACAATTAAAGCACCCAATGGCCCTTTATACATAGTTGTGAAGGTTAAGGACATACCTTGTCGTGGTCCTCTTATTGATTCCTCTTGCATGGTTAATATCATCACTAAGGAGTATCTTTTCACTTTACGATTATATAAACCAATTTATAATGACACTAATGTGGTTGTGAATTTATTGGATGGATTATCTTGTCCTACCATTGACCACGTTCTATCACCCTTTCTGTTGAAGTTCACACTAAATCTATGGATGGCAACTTTGTTCATTCCCTCTTCTGAGCAATTCCATGTGAAGTTGGGCTACCCTTGGATATCTTCCATGAACACTGTTGCTTCTCTAATTCATAAGTGTTTAAAATTTCCCCAAAATAGAGAAATCATAACTATTAACCATAGCTTATTTCAACCATTTGAAAGAAGACTAGGTGTTCCTCTTGATTTCTTTTTGCCTGAGCTATTTCAATCTCTTCCACAAAGGAGCGATGCTCTTTCCCAATCTTATTAAAAATGGAAGAAAGATATGATCTTATCCTTAAGTCAACCTAGATCCCAAAAATTTGATATCCCCATCCTTCTTGAAGATCATGTTCTTCCCTTGATGGATAGAACTAATCTTCCTCCTAAGGAAGATCCTCAACCTATTCCTATGGATGTAACTATGTCTTCTCCTAAAAATAACAACAATATTCCTTCTAAGGTTAGACTTGTACCACCTCCTCATGATGGACCTGGTCTCCTTTCTACACCCAATATTCCTCCTTTATATGGTGCAGTTCCACCTCCTTCCTCTTATAAAGAGAAGAGGCATGCCTCTCCTCTTGTTCAACCTAAAATACCTCAACCTAAACCTTCAACTATCAAAGAGGAGAATATTCCTCCTTCAACAAATGTTTCTCCTTCTTCTCGACCTTCCGCTAAGACTCCACAAAATCGTTGTGCGATAGACCTTCGACAAAGACGTTGTGCTCAATCTCGTGAAGTTGTTCCTCAAAACATTCAATATCCCAACACTCCAACAGTTGATATGATTCTATTTTCTCCTAAGTAAGATGTTGAACTTAAATCTCTAAATCATAAATTTCCAAAAACAAGTGATGGTTTTACTTCTATTCATGTGAGAGTTCCTTTTTCTATAAACCTTGATGAAGAAATAGGTGAAAATGTTATTCATGATGGAAATACAACTCCCAATGATTCTGATAGTGACTATGAATATGTTGATGTTGACAAGCATTTATCAGCTAAATTTTTGAAAGCCCTAATCCTAGCTCCTAGAGTCGAACATAGTGACTTACCACATGAGAATAGTCCTTATTTGGATCTTGTGATAGGTCCATCTATTGTGCTCAATGTCGCTCCTCTAGCATTTTGTTCGCCTTCCCAAAACGGTGATCAATAAGATCAGGAGGTGGATGTCATGCTAGATTAGCAACATTAGCACTATAGATCTTCTTGCTATCTCTCCTTTCTTTCTCTTTTGTGACTATTCTTCTATGTGTATCCCTGTTCTTCTATTTTTCCCTTAATATCTACTTGAGGATGATGCAAAGCATTGAGATCTCTTTTGGTCTCTTTCATGTTGACTCAAAAGACATCTTCTTTTCCCTTTCTTCCAAGGTAGTTTCCTGTCTTTGGGGAATGATGATTATTATATGCACATATACATATGATATACATGAGTTGTCATACAACATAGTGACCCTGATGAAAGCAAAGCTACCTCATGTTTTGTGTTCATTATCCTTGGGTTTATTCCTCGATTGGGGGCTAAATCCTTGCGATAACGTGCTCCCTCTCTTTTCTCTCTCTTGGGTGTATCCTACCTTAAATAAATCTTTCTCGATAAGAAGTGTGCAATCTCTTTAACATGGGGGCATACACTCCACTCATATTTTCCTTCTTTATACTGAATGTTACTTAGTGAATTGGGCTTTTCTTTGTAATTTTTGCTATCATTTCATTTCATGACATAGTGAGAGGAACCTTGCTACTTGCAGTCATGGATCTTCCCTTATAATCCTCTCTTTTACTTTATCAATCAAAGTTGTAATATCGTAAGTCCATTAGGGGCTTAGTGTATCTTGCCTCATTTACATGGTAGAAGTCTTTCAATCTTGTTTCCTTGTACTTTACAAGTAGTATTGGCGTACACTTATACTCCCGCTAAAGTAGGGGCTAAATGTAGTGTCATAAAATTGCGACCTTTACAATTTTTGACCATATTAGGGTCTTCACATTGGCAAATCAAATCCCCAAGCTTGATGGAAGACCCGAGACTTTCTCAATCCCTGAAAACTATACTTTTTCTGCACTCAACATTGCCTAAACTTGCTTCCTATCTTGAATTTAGGGAAGGATAGGGGCATGGCACCCCTGGTCTTTCCCTATTTTAGGGCCCCTTCATTCAAACTGTGCATTGAACTTTGTATTTGCAGTGGGAAAACTTTCCCTATATCGGCCTATGACAAAAAATCAGTCCAATAAACCTAATTGATGAATATATATGTCGCATTTTCCCTCCCATTTGCATAAGTTGGATAAGGTGAAAAGTTGGCATAAGTTCAAGCATTCAAGCACATTCAAGAATTCAATCATCCTTCTATGCATTGAGCATTCTCAAGTCTCCCTTAAAGGCTAGGTGTTTCATTCAAGTCAAAGATTCAACTATTGAAGAGGAGATCTCTTTCATCATTCAATTTCACACAAGCAATTCTATCTAAATTTCTATTGCATCCTCCCTTGAGGTGAATTACATTTTAGTCTTTCATTTACATTTACTTGCAAGTACTTTCTTTTATCATTTGGTTAATTCCAAATCTAGGGTTTGACCTAAAGGCAAACCCTAAATCCCAACTCCTTTTCCTCTCTTTTTTGTGTGTTGGTTATAGGTGCATAGTTGTTTTTGCAGATTTGGACTCCATTTACAAAGGCAAAAAAACCCTTTTCGTTTCACAGATTTTTTGGAGGACGGTGTGCACTTTCAACATGGTTCCGACAAATTTTTCTCAAGTTCATAGGGTAGCTTCATCTCGACATATTATAGCCAAATCAAGGTGCACAGCTTCATCCCATGCTTCTATTTTAAGTTATAATTAGTTATTTGATACTTTTACACTTAGTCTTGAAACACTTAACATAAACAAACTTTCCATTCTAAAAGAGGGGTTATTTTGTCATTTTCACATTATTATCAATTCATTTATCATTCAATCTCTTTCCTAAGAGATTGGATCTAGTGAATTTTCCCCCATCTTTTAATTTAATGTGGGTAAAGTGTTTTAAGGGAAATTCACAATGAAATTTTCATCTCTCCTTGGAGGAAAGAAAAGCTTTCCTCTTTATCTCCCCATCATTCACTTTTCCCCACATCACACTAAGTAAGGCTTGAAATTCTTTACAGCCTTGACTAAAGCATACTCTTTCTTTTCCACAATATCATACTTAAGTTCAAATACTTGAAGGGATTTGATATAAAAGGAAACAAGTTTCTCATTCCCTTCTCTATTATTTTGTAACATATCATCCACAATGTGAAATAAAGCAAAGGGAAAAACCTAGAAACGTTGCTAAAATCTGATGCCTTTAGAATATGAGCCTAATTAATGGCTCTCTTGATAGATACAAAGGCTTCCAAAAATTCATTTGTCCAGTTAATCACAACCCCTTTGTTCAGTATCCTTGAAATAGGTTTTACTATCTCAACAAAATTAGATATAAACCTGCAAACAATGTTTATTTGACCAAAGAAAGATTGGTTGGCTTTCACAGTTTTGGGAATAGGTATCCTGTCAATAGCAGCCACTCTCTAAGTATCAATTCTTACCCCATCTTTGACACAATATCTCCTAATAGTTTACCCTCAATCACAACAAAATGACATTTTTTAGGATTAAGAGAAATCCCATATTCCAGTGCCCTAACAAATATCTTCTCTAAGTGCAAACAATGTTCCTCTATCCTTTTGGAGAATGTTGTCAAATCATCCTAATAGACAACCATAATGATTTCTATAATATCTTAAAAAGAGCATTCATATCTCTTGAAATGTTGCTCCTGTATTAGTTAGTCCAAAAGGCATTTTGACATAGACATAAGTTCCCCATAGGGTAGTGAAGGAAGTCTTGTATTGTTTTGATTCTCTGACCTTCACTTGGTTGTAACCAAAAAATCCATCCATCATGGATAATAACTCACAACCGGTGACCTTTAGTAGCATTGCTTCCATGTTGGGTAGGGGATAATTATTTTTTAATGATGACACATTTAAATTTATGAAATCCACACACAGTCTAATGTCACTATTCTTTTTTCTAATAGGAAAAAGATTAGAAACCCATGATGAATGTCTGATGAGTTTATTAATACCACCATCTTTGAGCTTCATCAATTCTTCTTGCATTTTGGGTCTAAGCATTGGGTTAATTGGCCTTTTCTTTTGTCTAAAAGGCCTAGCCATCAGGTCTAAAGGGATTTTAGGTTGGAATAGATCCTCCCTATAGGCTTTCAAGTCATCATATGACCATGAAAAAACATGCTTATATTTTCTGAGCAAAGTGATCAACATGATCTTGATCGTTGGACTGATCATTTTGCCAATATAGACCTTTCTAGGAGATGAATCAGTTCCTAAGTTAATTTCTTCAAGGTCTTCTTTCTTTACCGGGGATTGCTTCATTATTTGACTATCTTGACTATAAAACAACCTTTCTAGGGCCACCAATCCTTTTGGGACTTTGTTTGTCTTTAGCTGAACTATCTCATTCCCAAAAATAGTTTCTTTTCCATCTACAGTCTCCATGAAAGCATTGAAATCAATTTCTTGATTCTCAGACTCATATATGCAATGCAAGAACTTTAGTAGGTCATCATCATCATTAAAAACTTGCCAATTGCATACATTGTCAAGTATGGCTGGCCTATTTTTAACTTCTACCCTTGAAATTCTGGCTAAGGTGATATCACCACTATTCAAAGAAATATTTTCTAAAAAATCATATATAATGTTCTTTGGTCTTTCTATCAATTTGATCTTAAAGGCATCAAAAAATTCCAGTGAATCCCAAACAGCTAATCTGTACCACTTCAGTCTATCATTCTTGGAGTAATAAACTAACCTAACCTGAGATACAATCAATTCAGAATATCCCCATACTAAAAATTTCTTTATCCCATTCTTAGTGGTAAGATTTAAGCCTAGTAACAATGCCTCATACTCTTCCACATTGTTAGTGCACTCAAAAATCAATTGGAAAGAATATTTAAAAGTCTTTCCACTAGGTGCAATAAAAACTACTCCAGTACCTGATCCCTCCTTGTTGTGAGCTCCATCAAAATACATGTCCCACAAATCCTCTCTACTACTCTGAATTTCAGCTATAATAGGGTCTGCAACCTCTAGGGATGGTTGAATGGGTTCAACCTTTAATTTCCCCATATCGAAGTCATAGAACATCACCATGTTATTAAGGTTGGCTTTCTCAATAGTAGTATCAGATCTAGGTTCTCTTTGTAACCTAATAGTTTTTCCATTAAATTGGATAGTAGCATAGGATAAATCTAGTTGAGCATTTCCCCTAACCAGTGTTGTCCATTGTCTTAACAAAAGCATACCATAATTTGGGGGGACGTCTACAACTATTACATACACTCTCTAAGAAGCTTCTAGGCAATTTTCTATCATGACTCTAAATTTTTAAGGATGCCTATCATAGGAACGGATCTATTATCCATGGCATAACACTTCCCATAATTACAGTCAACATTCAACCCAAGTTCCCTCATGACCCCCACAGGCATGATATTAATGGTAGCCCTAGAATCAATCATATACTTTTTTACATACCTACCATTCACTATCAAAGTCATATAAAAGGGATCCACTTGTGAAGGGACATTAGTGATAGTACTTCCTAGATAGACCTCAATAGCTTGCATTGTTTCAGAGTGTTCCTCTTGTGTACAATTATTCTCATCTTCTAAAATAGAAGTATTATGCAAGACACTTTGGTGCATGGTAGGAACTCCACTTATTAAAGATAAAGCGTTATTTCTATGCTCAGGGATCTTCATCATTTCTAACAAAGCAACATAAATTTTTATTTGACACAATGTTTGCATCATATCAAAAGAAGGTACTATAGAAGTACCTAGATTAACCTCTTTTTGGACTATCGCCTTTGGTTGCTTTTCCTTCTCAGCCACAACTTCCTTTAGAGGAATTTTAGCTGTGACCTCCTTTTCAATTTTCTTGAATATTGTGCTTCCTTTTCGCACATACTGTTGGGTAGGGATGGTCTTTACCACCTTGATCTTTTCTTCTTTAACTGGTGGAGGAGTTTGCTACTTCATTTCCGGTTGCTTATCGTTTACAAACATTCCACCAGGTTTTCCATGGTTGGGAAAAGAACCCCTTGGCCTTAGATTGTACCCACTCTTAATCGAAGTAATGACAACCATGATAATTCTTTCAATTTCCTCCTTAGAGGGTCTTCTCAAACTTATATTTTCAAGTTGGTCATTAGAAGAATTGACCCTATGTTCCTCCCTTCTTTCTTCATCATAAAACATCTCTTAATGATGGTTGGTACTCCCCAATCTCTAAATATCTACATATATTTTTTTCTCATTTTCTTTAGAAGCTAAGAACTCAGACTCATTATCATCCTGAAAAGAAAACATATTCACCAGGTGATCAGTGAATCCATTTTCCTTGTAGCTACTATAGACATCATCATCTTCCTCCATGGGCTTTGCTGCTATGCATCGGGCTGGTGTATGTGGCAAATTACATGTCATACACCACGAAATATCTTCCACAAGATGAGCACCTGGCCTTTTCAATGGATCAAGTGTTTGTATATTTGTTGGCCTTTGGTTACCAACCACAAACCGCCCATCTTTCCAATTTGTGTTGTAGGGCATGTTATGCAGCTTAGGTCTGTCATGCCTTTGAAAGTTAGGCCTATCATTCGATATTCCTTTCTCATTTCTAGCCACTTTGTAACTCAAATATTTTAAGGCACTCATGACTTTATCCAACTTATTCTCTTCTTTAGGCACTTTTTTGTGATATCCTTTTGGATTTGGCAAAATCTTAACATCATCTCTTCTTCATGTTTTTTCTGAGACCTTTCTCTTTTTTTCAATGGTCTAAGAAATTTTAAAAGTAGTTGCCAAAGTTGGGGGGTTACTTTATCTCAAATCATACCCTATCTTAGGGTCAAAAGAATCAAAATAGAAAACCAAGTTCATATTGTTAGTTGGTTTTAGACTAAGAGGAATCTTGTTGAGTATTTTGATGAATCTGCAATTGAAAAAATCAAAATCCTCATTCTGATTTTTTTGGATACTATTTAACTCATGCAAACAAAATTTAGGGTCTAAATGATCACCATACTGATCTCTAAACATCCTTTTAAAGTATTGAAATGATCTAATAAATAGATCAAGCAAACATTTGTACCACTCCCTAGCATTATCAGTCAAACATTATATAAACATTTTTCATGAAAATGTCTTCACCTTCAACTTCCCCATGATATTGCATTATTTCCTAAGAACTTATGGAGAGCATCTCTTAATTCATTGCTTACTAGATTCGGGAAACCTAGTATCCCAGTGAAATCAATTGGTTGATATCTATCCAGTTGCATTTGTCTCCTAGCAAACTGATTGTGCTTTTGTTGTTGGTGGGTGTTTCCTTGATTATGAACTTGGTTGTTGTTGTTACTGTAGGGGTATCTAACGTTGTCGATATTTTCTTGCCATTTGTTGCTAAAATTTTAGGAATTGCAAATAGTGTTGGTAAGCATTGTTTCCTCCTATTTGGCTATTGTTTTGATGCATTGGTGGGGGTAGATACTATGGGACAAAAGGAAACTGTGAAGGTGGTGGGCCAAAATTTTGGCCTGAAGTGTTGTATTGACCTTGTGCACCATAGTGATGTTGATGAGCTTTGTAGTGTTGACTAGTACTTTCCTAACCAATGTTTCTACTTTGGACGTTAGGGGGAACACTCATGCTAGTAGAGACAGAAGACAAATTAGGCATTCTAGTTGTCCATGCATGCGATATTGACACAACATAGGCTGTAGTACTAGAAGTATTTTCTTGAGTAGAATCTTGGGTAGCAGTTGTTGCACGTTTTGAAACAACACTTGCAGTAGGGGTCTGAGTTGTAGTACTTATGGCAGTAAGGGCTAAGAAACTAATAGTATTCACATGAGAAGATATAGATGCAGAAGTGACTAAAGGGCAGCTGACAATACTAGGGACACAAGATGTCTAACCAAACATTCCATGGGTAGGGATTTGCATCGACTATTCAATGTCCCTTTATCTTCTCACTTGTTCCAACTATCTCTATAACTCTTCAGTTGATCCTCTAGTTGCATTTCCCAAGGTGGAGCATACATTGGACTTAGTGAACTGATTTTAAAAAAGATTTTGTGTTGAAGGGAAGGTTCATAGGCACATGGGTAGCAATAGTGTACTCTGGACCAGCATCACTTTGTACATTATTTACCTGATCAACATACCTAGCCTCAAACTCTCTTTGTAACCTAACCCTTTCAAAGTTTGTGTATAATTTGTCATAAGAAGTCTGGCCTTGAGCAGGACCTTCATAGTAGGGATTTTGTAGATTTTTATCCATATTAGGGGATGTGTGACTAACAAAAAGATTGTCTTTCAGCAGGGATTTGTCACTACTTGTACCTTCTACTTTGTATGCAAATCTATATGTGTCACTATGATAACCTTCTGAAATACTCTTCCCTCTTAAATATATACGCAAATGATTCTCTTCCTCTATTGTAATAACAAGATCATTAACCAATGCTTGAGGAAAAGTATTTTGAGGAATACCTTTGATCTTGACAGTCCACCTTTTGCTTGTTGTAGACTTTATGCCCTCTCTTCTCCCTTGATCAGCTTCCTTATCTGAGATAAACTTAGTTTCTGATGCGTTGCACCTTGCAATGCATTCACTCTTCCTTGTAGTAGTGTTTGTATCCTTCTTGTTGCTCATGTGAGCTTCTCAAGATATGAACTAGTTTTCTTTCTTTTGAGAGTCGTCAACCAAGATGGTAATATATTTTCCTTAGTAACTCTGGTCTTTGGACAATGACTAATAGGGGTGAAATACTCTTTTGACACAACCTTGACTTTGTTTTCCTCGACAGATTTGCCAATTTGTTTGTTCCCAAATCAATAGACCCTAGATCCTAGAGGAATTGCCACTAACTCATAGATAAACTTAGGATTAGTTTTGGCCAGCAAAGAAAACTTAGCACAAAGGCTGCAATCTTCTACTCTTTAGGCTCTGTGGGACCTAGGTGCATATCCCTATTGCAATGTTTCACAACATTTCAACTTTGCATATACAAACATTGCAGTGTTTTAGCAGATGTTTTCAATGAAAATATACCAAGGAAAAGTAAGATATACTATGAATTCTTGCTTCAACCTTAGTTTTTGTTACTTTTCTTGCATTGAAAACTAATTCTAATCTATTCTACTCCTAATGCAGAAGAACTAGAAAATGCAATATAAAAGGTGAAATAAGAATGTTGAAATGATCCTAAAACCTAGAAAAGTATGAGGATTGTCGATTTAAGGGAAATAAAAAGTCAAACAACAGGTCTAAAGATAGACCATATCATGATATCAACATTGGAATCCAATATTAAACACTCTAGACTCGCTTAAAATGCTCATATTGAGAATCCATTCATTGACTTCCTCATAAAACCTCTCACACAAATGTTGCAGTATTCAAGACAATTTTTAATTTATTTACTTGAAATAAAACCTATCAAGATATACACATTCTCCATTGAAGAAGACAAATTGAAAATGTCATTAACATAACAATTCTTACAACACCGTTAAACATATTTGTGCAAGAAATGAATGTTCTCTTTATTGATTTTCAATATAAAATGATACATTCGTGATAAAAGGATGTGCTAAAAATCTATAGAAGACTATTTGTCAATATATTGCTTCAAAGCTATCCTAGTACATTCTAAACAAAATTTTCATAATCCTTCTTCTTGGCTGTGAAATCCCTTTTATAACACAAGGGAGAAAAACAAGTGTGCAATATTCCTAGCTTCAATAAAACTAGGCAGTTGGGAAGTCACCATCCTAGAAG
The DNA here is from genome assembly GCF_030272615.1 of Cryptomeria japonica. Classification (NCBI taxonomy): domain Eukaryota; kingdom Viridiplantae; phylum Streptophyta; class Pinopsida; order Cupressales; family Cupressaceae; genus Cryptomeria; species Cryptomeria japonica. The sequence continues at coordinate 292,433,651 of NC_081411.1, read as the reverse complement.
TTCTAGACTAGAGGTCTGTAAAGTCTTCTTCTTCATTGGTACCTTGTCACATGCTTCTGTTAGGATCCAAAATACATCTCGGTGTCTAGCAGTATGTAACCTAGAGAACAGTCCTTGATGACTAAAAGTCTCCATCAGTCCTCAAAATTAGAACCCTGCACAAAATTTCAGTTTAAAAAGAGAAAGGTTGTGGCTAGTCTTCTTCCTCAAGAAGCTCCTCTTCCATGGAGAATTACTTTTTATGTAAATCCTCTATCTCATCAATTGGATAGGAAAAAACCCTTAACCCTTTCAATTTGTTCATTGCTTCCTTTGTTTTATGAGTGGGTATTGTTGTAGCTCCCAAGGAAAATCTATGGTACATCTGATCTACCTCCATGATCTTGTCAATAATTTTAAAAAGGTATCCCCTTAGTTTGCATCAGTAGCCAAAGATGTTAAAACTGAATCAATTGCATCATGGAAGGCCTACCTCCACTCTTCTAGGCTCTTGATCTGTCCATCATCCATCAAAATTATGGGGACATGCCACTTTTTAAGCCCCTGAAAGGAGTTGATCATTCCCAACACTGATTTCTTCTTTTCTTGTATGCTGGATAACTTCTTAGTTAGTAAATTATAACCAAATAATTTAGGGTGGATGGGCCACATTTTTTACTGCCAACATGACCTCTTTCAACTGTTGACCCTTTGGTAACCAAGTGAATCTTATTAGTCAAAAGAATTAAATAATCTCATCCAGCTGACTTAGAAGCTAAGATGTCAAAGAATATGAACAAAAAACTTCATCTAATTTATCAATAATCTTATTTGAAATACTCAAAATTGAATCTCTCCTAATTTCAAAGTAATTATTTTCAGCTTCAATCTTAACTCTTTGTAGTTATTTATTCAATCTTTCTAATTCTTAAGGCCTAATTCCTCCTAAAGAATATGCAATCACCTTTTTATTTGGTCCTTATATGTATATTTTTCAATGAATAACATGTTGTAATTTTCATTGAGAGCCACATGCATGTCCTTTAATCTTAAATGTTTTTGCTCAAGGTTATTCACTGCTAATTGAGAAAACTTGACTACATGTGAGGTGATTGCCACAACCTCTGATGCAATGGTGTCTTCAAGGATCCTAATTGTTGTCCACCTTGTAGAACCAAAGGCTTTTGAACATTTGGGGCCCTTGAACATATGGAAAAGGCCTTTAGGCCTAAGTTCACCCCAGACCCATGGTCATTGAACTCTTTTACAAAATTTGGGTCCTTCTTCCACATAATTTGATCCAATAGATAGATTTTCTCAAAATCCCAGCTCGAGACAAGAAGCATGCCGCTATTTTTAATCACATCACTGCCTTCCTCAGGGGTGCAATTGAAGTTATTTCTATGAAAATTTCTGATCTCCTCATCAAATAGGTCGTTCAACCTTTCCCTTAGCAAAAAAATCTGAGCTCAGGAGAATTCACAAAATTGTCATCTGCTACAAAATTATTTGAGGCAATTGTCTCTTGAATAGGGATTGTACTCGAGATAATGTCTCTATCTAATTCATTTAGGACCTGAGCAGCCTCATCTTCATGGAATATTTCTCAAGGGGGGGAAGGGGTGGTACACTTGTATCAAAATCCACCTAGGCATCTACAAAATTAGACATCTTTGTCTTTCCCTTTTCAACTATCCTAACCTATTCTATTGCTCTCTTAGAAGTGATAGGTGTCTTCTCAACTATTACTGATTTCCCTTTCAATTTATAAACCATAAGAGCAGGGTCTATAGGCCTTGTCTCAATTTTAACGCCTTTTTCCTTCGCATCCCTCCTTTCCATTTCCATATTTATTATATCATCTGCCTTTCTAATCATGAAAGACATTCTGGCAAAATCCATTTGGAACTCCCTACAAAAACCTTCCAAATTGGAATCCTCTTTCTTCCTTTCTCGCTCAAGCCTTTTCATGAGCTCCTATTTCTTCCTATATTTCTCTACCTTAGTGGAGATAGCATTTCTTATCAGATATTCCTACTCATCAAAAGAATGAAAACAACACTTCTCTTTCGACTTGTTTATTCTGAGGTCATTTATACATCCCTTAAGGTCAAAATGTTGATCTTGAGCAACCTTCAAACTATAATTTTTTTCAAGAAAATACTGCATCTTTTCTAGGGTGTGACATCCTATAGTAAACTCTTCAAAATTGATCACCCTAGGGAGGAGTCTCCCTTTCTTACCTATTGGAACTTGTACACTCTCCATCCACATTAGTTGCAAAATTAGTTCAATGAATGCTAGCCTAGGAGAGACAAAACGTGGCAAAACATGGGGTTCTTGCTCACACCCATATACTTTGATATAGTGTAGTTGTCATACAAAAAGAAATCTCCAAAATTATGGATGAAGGATCCTTTTGGATACACTACTCCTTCACCCCTGCAACTCCTTATCCTCAAAATTTTGATAATATTCTTTAGTAGCCTGGGCAGCCTCACTCCAAGCCTTTACAATACTTTCATGACAAAGTGATAAAAAAGGTAGAGTAACTAGCAAACCTGGATCCTTTGTGGACCATACCTGAGTCCATCTTTGTATTTTCCATGAAAGACATGTGTGTGGATCATTTGTCCTTATTGTCAAATCTAGACCCCAATAAACCCTATTCTAGTAAAGAATCATATGACACAACAAAGAATAGTGTCTAAACTCTAGCTTTTATTTTTTATTCTTTGCTGCTATTAACCCTTCAAGGAGCTTATCATGGATTATGGTTGTAAAATCATACATCTCATTTATTGTAGGGTGTTTAATTTTAATGCCAATCATCATAAAATCTATGGGAGTTTGAGTTAGCCCATAGTATACTCCAAGGATCTACCCTAATGCATAGTAGGTTTTGACAAAATAGGGCTCAAAGAATTCTAATCTAAAGGGCTCCCTCTTTGATGGCAGGACATAGTTTTGAAAATTTTGGTAGAGCTTCTTCATAAAGTGAGGAACAAATTCCTTTCTATACTTGTCCTTTTTATATTGGTAATTCCTTTCCAGATTATCGTTGTTGATTTCCTTGAGGGAAAATGAATGGGAGGTAAACTCAAAGAGAGATAATTCCTTGTTTAAGGGAAGTCAGGTGTTGTCTTAGTGCACTTCATTCATTATTCATCTGGTGTGCTAATCAATTTATACACCTCAACTCTCTAAGAATTCTCCCAATCAAGATGTGCTCACTGGTTTCTTAGGCATGGTTGAGATTCACAAGGGTAAATCCAACCTTCCACTCTTGAACTCCTAACAAATTCTTGTAGAGGTTGTAGTAGGTGTTTGTGATGTTTTCCAAGGGTAATCAACTGGTTTTGAGTGAAGGTTTGATTCATTTCCCCATCGCTCCTTACTTTTCCTATTTTCTAGGCCTAGTAGCCTTAAAGCCCCAATTAGCCCCGCCTAAGTGGTTTTTGTGGATTTTCTCATAATTTCCCCAAAGACCCACACAAAATCTTTAATGATCAGGATACCCTTTTGGAAGTACTTTCTAATTTATGAAGTGAGGAATTTTAGTCTAACCGTATAGATACAGAACCTGAGAAATTCTTGTTTTAAGTAGTTTTAGGCTTGTTTTGGTCTTTTTCCAAGGGTTTGGTGTATTCCTTGATCTGCCACACCTCCAGACTTACACATATGCTCTGCCACACCTCACTTGTTCACTCCAATCACTCTGCAACTCCAACCCTTCTCTTTCCTGCAAACACTTGCATAATCTCATTCATTTCCTAGTCGGGCTATGACTGAGCTCGCCTAGCAAATGATGTTGATTGGCCTTTCAACGACCACCAAAATAAAATAAAATATATTTAAACTATACAAAGGTTCCATGGCTCGAGTCCCAAGGATTATTGAGAAGAACTCAAAGGAATTCAAGCGGGAACCATGTGTGGGCCTCTCAAACCCTTACTCAGGCCAAGAGCTTGCAAAATTGAAAACTCAATTCAAACCTACAAATAAAATAACCAAATTGCTTCTTAAGAACTACAAGAACATGTACAAAACAACAAGAAAAGAAAATCAATGTAATGAATCCATTAAATACGGATTGCTGCTCTAATTCTTGAAAAATGCAATGTAAAACTTCAAAAATGGTCTCTAGTTTGTATTTCAATCTACTCCATGCATTCAAAAACCTCATTACATTCATTCTCAGGGAATTTATATGCAATTTTTGGCCTAAATAACTCTCCATTGGTTTCCTAGCCAACACTTTGCTCAAAAATGCAAAAAGTTGTCAAGCAACTTTGACAACTTTTGCCAAAAAGTGCATTTTTGCCTTACATGCTTTGTTTTCTCCTCAAAACCATATAGGATGACTAAAAAACATTAAATTAACATGTCCCAATGCTAAACAAGGCTATTCAAGGCACTTTTCATGTAAATACAAGATTTTTCCATTTTAGGCTTACAAAGGCTTGCAAGCAAAAATTGAGCAAATGCATTGTCCTAAGTACATTCAACCCACCAAAACATTTAAAAAACACATGAGGACCTAAGAGAAGACTCTTATTCACCACTTGAAACCAACCTATGAACAAATACACTAAAATGAATAAATTGGTCTCAAAATTAGGTGCTCTTGCACTATACTCCCCCAACGAAAAAAAGTCAAGTGACTCCTTGAGGCACCAAAGAAAATGGAACTCCATGCTTAGAGAAGTCTGCCTTAGGTATCCAAGTAGCCTTTAATGCTGGAAGGTGCAACCACTTGATCAAGTGATCCATGTAGATGGTATGAGTTATTTTCTTCAAAATTCTTGAATCTAGCACCTTCTCAGCTTGGGGAATGGGTGCAACTGGTAAGGGCGGGTCTGAAAGTGCTTGAGAGACCTCTAAGACTCTTCTTTCTGCTGGAAGTGTTGCATTATACTGCACCAAATCTTCCACATTGAAAATGGGTGACAAAGGCATATCACCGGGTAAGTCTACCTTGTACGGCCTAAACTTTGCAAGTACCTATCCTCCTCATCTAAAGCTTGCTAGGGACACCTTTCTGAAGTCTTGCCTTGTTAAAATTTACCATCATCATGTCACCAATAGAAAATTGGATATCTTTCCTTTTCTCATCCACTTTGTCTTTGATCTTTTGAGTAGTGTCCAATAGGGTTGTCCTAACCTGCTCATGAACCTCTTGAATTGATTGGGCCATGTCCAAGGCATGTCCACTCTATTGTCCCATCTTTGCCACATCTCTGAGCTCCAAAACTCCTCTAGGATGAATTGCATACACCACCTCAAAAGGAATTTTACCGGTTGACCTATTCACACTATCATTGTAGGCAAACTCAACTTGATGGATGATCTGATCCCAAGATTGACCATACTCTTTTGTTAGGCATCTAAGTAGATTCCCAAGTGTTCTATTGACCACCTCAGTTTGGCCATCTATTTGGGGGTGATAGGATGAACTGAAAGACAAATTATAACCTAATCTTTGCCACAAAGTCCTCCAAAAATGACCAATAAACTTTGCATCCCTATCTGACACAATGCTGATAGGTAAACCATGAATCCTAATAACCTCTTTGAAAAACAAGTGAGCAATGTGGCTGGCTTTGTTGGCATATGTGCAGAGTTTGATGACATGATGATATTGTATGTTGTCATTGATGTCAATATGCTGAAGTATGAACTAGTATATTGAAGAAAGCAAACTAGCAAGTGAACCGGTATGATGATGTGAACCAGTATATGCAAAGTTGTGAACCGGTATGTTGGAATGTGAACCGGTAGCAGAGTTTCATTTGATATGACTACCAATTGGTAGTCTCAGCTTCAGGGTTTCCGGTTGATGCATTTCAAGTCTATGTGATTCGACCGACAAAATCTGATGAATACTAAGAGGGGGGGTGAATTAGTATGCCAAAAATCTTTGCACTAAAACACTTACACAGTCTAACGATAAACCGGTAAAGCAGTCTGACAATTAAACTGGTTATCACACATACAAACCAAAATGCAAGTAAAACATTCACCCAAAAAAGCAATACAACCATAACACAAGATATTTGATGTGGAAACCCAACTGGGAAAAACTACAATGAGATGGAACTCACAAGTCACTATCTGTAGAATAGAAACCAGACCGGTTAAGGTCTTACATTGTTCTTCACCAGAACAGATCCTGTTAGGAATCTCAATCTCTGTTAGGAGATAAGTCTGATTAAAGACTACCTTGTTAGAGGATTTTAGATTCACATGTGTGAACCACCTTGTTAGAGGATTTTACAAAGGCTTTGAGGCCTACCCGGTTAAGGGCTACAAACTTGTCAAAGATGTGAGTAAGCAACAAGTGTTTGATCTATCTACTAGAACAAATTGCTTGGTTAGATCCAGTATTTCTCACAGCGAATGCATTCCAACATTACTTCAGTCTCCTCTATCTTTCTCTCAGTTACAACTCGATCTTCTCTGATAAGATCGCTCTCCACTTCCACCTTAAACCCTAGCCCAACATAAACCCTATTCACAACTTCTTCAACAGCTTAAAAAAACCTAGACATGATGTCCTCTTAAGGGAATCTGATTTCATGTCGGTCCAATAGGATTACATTACAATTTCCTAGGTTCAGTGAATCTAGACATATTCAATAACATGACACAAGAATCACCATCAATGTGTCGGCACCGTCAAACAATCAGTGGATTGGTAACTCATCACAAAATGTCGGTTGGTAACTCATCATAGAGTATTACCGGTTCATACAAAATGCTGGTTGCCGGTTTGACAAAAATGAAGACTGGTAAGAATGTGTTGTGCCACTTTGCTTCCTCATACCACTTTTGATCTGTGAACTGCTTGGGGTTGACATGTCGCTTTAGACCGGGAAACACATTCTGCAAAATCACCACTAGTCTAAAGACTAGAATACAACATACTGGTTGGAACAAATACCGGTTGAGCATGAGCTCATACATATAAAGGGGATCTCAATACAAGTGTGTGTCCATCAATGACAATCACAATATAAACATCAAAAATGCCAACAATCTCCCCCTTTGGCATTAATGGCAACACTTAGGAAAATAAAATTTTGACATCTAAGTGTTTTACAACAAAAACTTGCCATTAAAAAAATTGCTCCCCCTAAGCATTTACACTATCCCTTAATCAATAGAGTGTGTAGCAATTTTGCATTTAGAGCATAATCATCAGAGCATATAGCATATATCACCGCATATATCAAAATTCCAAAACAAATACTTCTCCTGCTGATATACTTCTCCCCCTGATATATCAAAATTTCAAAATTTTAAGACCATCAAAATTTTAAAACAATATACTTCTCCCCCTTTGCCAACAATGACAAAGTACCACTGAAAAAAAAACTGTTTCCATATATATAAGAAAATTTTATGACAATAATGAATAATACTTGTCAAAAACTGCTTTGTAGTCCTGCAAAAATTGTTTCATGGAGAGAGACCAAGACTCTAGTAGGGAGGTCGCCACTTCCTTCTCTATCTACATTTGTGATACCTGTTCCTCCATGGCATCGATTGTGCTCAGTTCTTCAGTGACTGTCAGTGCATCCAGGTTCAAATAGCATTTCTAGATAATTTGCAGTCATGAAAGTAATACCAGTTGAAGTTCTTGCAAATCCCTAGACCTTGTGTTGATCTCTTGCTCCATCTTGGCTGACTGGATCTGGAACCGATGAACGGTTTGCCCATATTCTGCAAAGGAGTCATAAGGAGTCTTGAATGTGCTTAAGTAGGACTGTAAGTTCATTTGAAGCTATTGCTTCTTGGCTAGCACATCATCATAGAACAGATGAGGTTGACAGATTTTGTTGAGTAGAAAGGTTCCCTCATCCAAAGCCCTCCTTATGTCCTTTTAATCCTTTGATAGTTCAGTCCTGAGCTCATTCAGTTTCTTCACCAAAGCAACATTAAAAGCCTTTTGGTTCTCTTTCTTTACATTGGCCTTAGTTGCTTCTTCTAGGCTCTGCACCTGATCACCCACTACAGTACATAGAAGTTTGAGTTGTGCTAGTGATGAATCAATGTCAGGAAGATTAGTACCGAGGATTAAACTGGTAAGTGTGTCTGCAACTGCCTGAATGATGTCTTGTTCCTTTTTCCTGCGAGTGATCTCAAGGCGCTCTTGAGCAACCTTGATGCTCTACATAAGCTCCAACTCACTTGCAGATTGGAGATCAATAGGACTAGAGAGATCAACCAGTGAGGGTTGACTTCCAGTTGCCTTCGGAGTCTCCAATTGAGAGCTTTTTGCCTCTTCATGTTCCTTGGCTTCTTCAGCTTTCTTCTTTTCCGCTTCTCTTCTCTTCTCTTCTTCCTTGTCTTCTTCTACCTTTTTCTTCTCCTCTACTCTCTTCTTCTGCTCTTTCTTTTCTTCTTCTTCCCTCTTCTTCTTCTCTTCCTCTTCCTTTTTCTTCTTTTCTTCCTCTTCCTTCTTCTTTTCTTCCTCTTCATTCTTCCTCGTCTCCTCTTCTTTCTTCTTCTTTTCTTCTTCTTCCTTCTTCCTCTTTTCTTCTTCTTCCTTCTTCTTCTTTTCTTCCTTGTTCTCTTCTTCTTTCTTTTTCCTTTCTTCTTCTTGCTTCTTCTTTTCTTCATCTTTTCTTTTCTCCTCTTCCTCTTTCTTTTTCTCTTCCTCCTTTTTCTATTTCTCATCTTCCTCCTTCTTTTTCTCTTCCTGATCTTTTGCCACTTGTTGTGTCACCACCCTAATCAACCTGTTGCCCCTACTCAGTTCCCTCAGAAGGTATGTCCTAAGTGACATCTTCTATGTCCAGGGCATCAACATCTATGGTGTCGATTGGTTCCTCCACCAGGTTTCCTTCCTCATCAAAAACTTCATCTGGTTTGGAAATAACCGGTCCCTTTTCCACTTGGAGGTTGGCCATTCGAGCTTTGTGTGAGCTCATAGCATGGGCCATGTGTTGATGTGTATCCTATTCTACATCATCAACTCTCCCTTCCAACAACCAGAGTCTTCTTCTCCTTGTGAAGAAGAGACCTTTATTTTGATCTAATACCTCAAATAACTCTGAATTTGAGAGTTCGGGGAAGTAATGTGCAAAAACTTTCTCCCTAATCTCTTGTTCCTTTTCAATGGCAATGCACCATTTGTTATCCAATGCTTTAAACAATGAATCCGATGTCTGAGATTTAATCTCTAATGGTGACCGATCATTTTTACATAAATAAAGAATGATTTCCTACAGTACTTCATCTTTTTCCTCACTATTGAATTCATCATAATAATCAATTAAAACATGAAGTAACTTTCTCCTAATATTATTTACTATTCTTTGACAATGTGTCAAAGGTTTGTAAGAGGAGATATCTATATTTACTGGTGCGGATGATGCCAGTTCATTCTTCTTCACCTTCTTGGTTTGTCTAGCCTTCTTTGGCTGTTCATCAGACTCAGTTTCTTCAGAGTCCAGTTCATTTGCCTTAGTCTTCCTCTTTCTTTCGAAGACTTTTGCCGGTGTTGCCTCCATTTTCTTCTTTTCCGATGACCGCTTGGTCACTCTTGGAGTCTCAGTGGTAGCTGGCGCTGATGCCGCAGGCACTGCCTTACCTTTCTTGGCTGCGGGTTCTTTTCCCTTTTTCACTGATGGTTCTTCAACCGGTGTGATCCTCTCCAAGTAGGTTCTGGTTCGCTTCGCCTTTGGATCAAGAGGCAAGGCAATAAGGGTTGAAGCATACCCTTCCAGCATGTCACACATGACCTCATAGCCCATAGGCTCCACTTCCTCCATTCTAGGCTCAATAGCCTCCATTAAACATTTGTCCACCTGAATAGTGAAACAGATGTCATCTTCATACTTCTTCACTATGTCACCTGAGATTCGCATCCTCTGACTCATCTTTCTTCTGAACTCATCAAAGTATTTGTTCAGTATCTCAGGGTAGCCAATTCCAATGGCTTGCACACTTTCCTTTATCTGCTTGGTTACCAGTTGGTCAGGGGACCACAAGACATCTCCTACACCCGGAAAGTAGCCTTGGAAATAGAAAAACAACCCTACTAGTAGTTGTCCAAACTTAAATCTCAGTGAATTATCCTTTTTGATTGCCTTGAGATTTAACAAGAGTTGCCTCTGCATACCGATGCATAGGTCAAATGATTTATCCTCTATAATCATCCGGTAAGCGGAATTTACTGTTGCAATAGATACAAAATTAATCCTGCTGGCTAAGAATGTCCTATAGCCTATCACCATGCAGGCATATTTTACCAGTTCATCCTTGATAGGATTAACTGTCATACCTTGTGAATCACTTGTCGAACTGGTGAGCTTGGTCATTTCCATTTTGCTTACCATTCTCAGGGCTGGTACTTCCCCTGTGTTGCAGAAACTGGTGACTGCATGAATTGCCTCAGGCATGATATCATGTGTTCTCTCCAGGTACATCTTGTCACCATGGACTCTGCTCAAGATGATTCTGATGTGATCCTCTGTGAAATCTTCTAGAAAATACACCGCATTATGGAGTTTCTTCTTCTCTAAGATACTAAGTTCTGGTTTGATCCTTTTGTCCTTTCCGCAAAATAGACCTAATTGAGTATGAATGGCTAAGGACCCTAGGTCTTCTATCTTGCAATCAATATAGTCTAAGATTCCTTCTTCGACTATGACTCTAGCTGGAACTTGTGACAAAGCATTATACTGGACTTCCTTCGAATGAAATTTTCTAACTCAATGGATGTGCTTGAACTGGTATGAGATGCAGAAGCCATTGAAGATTATTTCAAGAACACGAAAAATACCTTTCAAATGCAAATTTAGGGCTTCTTGATTTTGCTTTACTTCGCTCTCGATCGGATGCCAAATCACCGCTTTGAGTTCTCCACTACCGCTTGCAAACTATATTTGAATCTCTTTCAAAGCTCTCCAATTTCTCGAAATCTAAGCTCAAATCACCTTTTCTTCGCTCTGCACTTGAAAACTTTTCTTTGCTCGAAAAATAGATAGTGAGAAATGATTTGAAAATTGCATTTATACATGTCTCTCACCTACCATCATTAATGCTCCTATATTAGGGCGTAAACCCTAATTTGCCTCTTTACCATTTCTGGTCTTCTGCCAAGCGATAGGTGTAGCATACCGGTTAAGGTCTTTTACCAGTGTTAACTAGGGATTTGAAAGCATTTTGTTGTTTGCTCCCCCTAAGCCTTTGAGGCTTAGTTTGTCGGTTCAGATATTTCCACACTGGGTGCAGAAACCGGTTCCTCCTCCAATAATACTGGTTTCTTCTTCCATATTTTCTTCATGTCTTCTTGAACTTTTTCAACCTCTATTTCTCCTTCCTGAGTGACCGGTATATCATCAGATATACTTTTTCTGCTTCTGCAGAATCTTGCAATGTGACCTAGTTTGTTGCAGTGATAGCAAACAAGTCCAAGTGCTTTCCAAGGTCCATTGTACATGTTTCCATTCTTCTTTCTACATGTTACAGTAGTGTGACCATGACCATGACAGATCATACAACTTTCTCTCCATCCGGTTGCCGCTTGATGACCATGGCTTCTTGACTGATGATTGAAGACATTAAACTAGTTGTGGTTCCGGTTCATAAAAGATTCAGGACTAGTTCCTTTGGTCCTCTGAGGATATCTTCCAGTGTTATCCATTACAAACCTGCATTCAAATGCTCTATGCCCAAACTTGTTGCATGCATAACAATGACCATTGAACTTATTTGATCTAGGTACATTGTTGATAAAATAAGGAAAATTATTGTAGGCTTTGCTCCTACATACATTGGTAGTGTGTCCTTCTTTAAGACAGTTAAAGCAAACAGGTTTGAATTTTTGCTTACCCTTTCCTTTGAGTGTCAGTTTCTTCTTTGATGCTTCAGCATTTGTTCTTGAGGATTCTCCTTCCTCATGTCCAGAAAAACCAAGACCATTGGTATTCTTTGCAGGTCTAGATGACTCAAGCTTTTGCTCTAGCCTGACTATACTTTTGCCAAACCTAGCTAGTATTTCCTTTGATTCAAAGAGTTCTTTGGAAATAGCAGTGTTTGTCTCCATAAGACTTGCATTTTCAGAGATGGCAATGTTCAGTTCTCCTTGCATGTCTTCTTTCTCCATTCTGCTCTCATGAAGGCGAGTAGTTAGTGCACTAATCTCATGTTTCAACTTGGAGATCTCATGATCTCTATCTTTTACCAGATCTTCAGCTTTTCTCTGGTTCTCAAGCTCTTGGCTAAACCGAATAGTCAGTCCTTCCAACTCCTTTCTCAGATTGGAGTTTGACTCACTCATCTTATTCACTTCAGCAATCATAGCTTCCGTGTTAGCTTCATCCTCATAACTACTTTCAGATAGTTCCATCAACCTCTCTACATGTTCTCTTCTTTTTGCTTGAGATGCCTTGTATTTGACCATAAGATCATCATAGGCTTGCTCAAACTTAGTGAGCCATTGAGTAAGTTCCCTCAATGTGTATTCCCCCATATCTCTTTCCAAGTGGTTAAACTTATAGAAAAGTTTTTTCTAATACCAATTGATGAATACTAAGGGGGGGGTGAATTAGTATGCCAAAAATCTTTGCACTAAAACACTTACACAGTCTAAAGATAAATCGGTAAAGGAGTCTAACAATTAAACCGGTTATCACACATACAAACCAAAATGCAAGTAAAACATTCACCCACAAAAGCAATGCAGCCATAACACAAGATATTTGATGTGGAAACCCAACTGGGAAAAACCACGGTGAGATGGAACTCACAAGTCACTATCTATAGAATAGAAACCAAACCGGTTAAGGTCAGACCGGTTAAGGTCTTACAATGTTCTTCACCAGAATAGATCCTATTAGGAATCTCAATCTCTATTAGGAGATAAGTCTGATTAAAGACTATCTTGTTAGAGAATTTTAGATTCACATGTGTGAACCACCTTGTTAGAGGATTTTACAAAGGCTTTGAGGCCTATCTAGTTAAGGGCTACAAACTTGTCAAAGATGTGAGTAATCAACAAGTGTTTGATCTATCTACTAGCACAAATTGCTTGGTTAGATCTAGTATTGCTCACAGCTAATGCATTCCAGCATTACTTTAGTCTCCTCTATCTTTCTCTCAGTTAAAACTTGATCTTCTCTGATAAGATTGCTCTCCACTTCCACCTTAAACCCTAGCTCAACATAAACCCTATTCGCAACTTCTTCAACAACTTAAAAAAACCTAGACATGATGTACTTTTAAAGGAATCTGATTTCATGTTGGTCCAATAGGATTACATTACAATTTCCTAGGTTCAGTGAATCTAGACATACTCAGTAACATGACACAAGAATCACCGTCAATGTGTCGGCACCGTCAAACAATCGGTGGATTGGTAACTCATCACAAAATGTCGGTTGGTAACTCATCACAGAGTATTACCAATTCATACAAAATGTTGGTTGCCGGTTTGACAAAAATGAAGACTGGTGAGAATGTGTTGTGCTGCTTTGTTTCCTCATACCGCTTGTGATCTGCAAATTGTTTGGGGTCGACATGCCACTTCAGACTGGGAAACACATTCTGCAAAATCACCTCTAGTCTAAAGACTAGAATACAACATACCAGTTGGAACAAATACCAGTTGAGCATGAGCTCATACATATAAAGGGGATCTCAATACAAGTGTGTGTCCATCAATGACAATCACAACATAAACATAAAAAATGCCAACAAAATCCTATGATGGGTTAGCATTGAAATGAAGATCAGATCATGTTGCCATGTCATCCTTGTGCGTGTGAAGGATTTACTTAAGGATCTTGTATGAAAAAGATTGATCCTATCTAACTTGGGAATGTGTGAAGTCTCAGTACATGGTGGAGAGTGCGTGATGGGTTATCAGCTTCCAGAAGCGGCAAAGATTGAATGATGGAGAACGTCTTGAGATTTTTTCAAGATTGTTTTGCACTATGCAATGTGATTGAACGGTTAGGATTGGACCGACTGTATTTATAACCTATATGCTTAGGTTTTTAGGTTTTGGTTACCGACCTAATTGTTGTCTATAAGGTCGATGATGATTTGCATTGTGAAGTTGTTGGCAAATGATTGTGTGTGTATCCAAGTGAAGAGATACTTGATTCTTGCTAGATCGGTCCAGTGAGTAGAGATCTGCAGAGTGTGATTGCAGAAGTAAAGGAGCTAAAGTGGATCTTCCTTGGCATTGATTGCTATTATCAAATCAGTGTTTTACCTGTTGACTTCTAACCATTTTAGTAGTTGGAAAATCCCTTAACCGGGTAGCTTTAATAGGATTTCTGTAAATCCTTTAACAAGGTGACTCAAAATCATTGAGTTCTTCAAATTCTCTTGCGAGGTAACCTTTAACAGGGTTCTAGCCTTTAACTAGGTATTTAGCCATCCCTTAACCGGGTGATCCCTAGCAAGATCGGTTCCTAGCAGAATCTATTGTAAAGTCCTTAACCAGACTAGGCTCCTAATAGAGTGGACTTCAGAAGATTTCAAAGAACAAATTGTGGGTATTCATCCCCACCGTGGTTTTTCCCAGTTGGGTTTCCACGTGAAAAATCAGTGTGTTATGTGTGATGCTTTTTCATGTGATGTCTTAGTATTTTTTGCGAAGTGGTAAAGCATGCTGATCTAGTGGTCATTATATTTCTGATGATGTATTACTTGTCTATGCATATGGGTAAAGTGGAAATGAGTTATTAGGTTTTGTGATGATCTAAGTGTTACCAGTTTATGTGTTTCACAGTCTCACTGTATTTTACCGGTAGTGCCTTGATTTAGATTGGTGATCTTGTTTACTAATTAGTATAGTCTTTGCAGTCAAAGTGGTTTAAGGAAGTTTTTGTCTATACTGATTCACCCCTTCCCTCTCAATATCTATTGAGTACTCATTGTTCATCATTATTCATCAATTGGCATCAGAGCATCCTCCAGGTCCTTTGTGTTCTAAGCTTAACCACTTGAGGAAAAGATCCTATTCTAAGGATGAAGAGGGAAGGCCATAAGTTTAACAGAGATAACTTTAAGATATGGAAGGAAAGAATGAAGATATACATTAAAAGCATGGGTGCTCAACACTTGAGCTATGTTGACATTACTTATGTTGTCCTTACTGATTCTCTCACCAATGATCAAAGAAGAGAAATTTAGGAGAATGGGCAAGTCATGGAAGCTCTTATCAACAGTCTATCTGATGTTGAGTTTATAGATGTTCAAGAAAAAGATAATCCCAAAGATGTATGGAATTCTCTAGAGTCTATCTATGGCGGTGATGAGCATGTGAAGCAAGCTAAGGAAGAAATCCTTAGAGGAAAGTTTGAAGATATGCGGATGGTTGAAGGAGAGACCATTCAAAAATATGGGATAAGGATTAAAACTGTTGTTGGAGACATCAAAAGTGTAGGAGGTATAATGGATGATTCTACCATTGTTAGAAAAGTTTTGAGAACCTTATTACGCATCTATGCAATAAGGGTTGCCGTTATTCAGGAATTAAGATCTATTGACAAGACAAAGGTGTCCCCAGATTCTATCATTGCTAAGTTGACCACATATGAGCTAAATAGTTATGATGGTAGTGTTCAGAAGATTGATTTAGCCTTTAAAGCATCTATTGCACTATCTAGAAAGGGTAAAGAAGCCAGTACCAGTTGTGAACCAAGACAAAGAAGAGATATGGATGATGAGGAGATCTTGATGGAATTTGAAGCTCTTCTGGCCAAGAGACTTCCTAAGGGAATTGGAAAATACAGAGGTAAGGTCCCTTTGAAATGCTTTTCTTGCAATAGGATAGGACACATTGTTGTAAACTGTCCTAATAGTGATAATAAGGACAAATCGAAGAGGTTCAAAATTTTCAAAGGAAGAAATAGGAGAAACTGTCTTGTAGTTGATGAAGGTGTCACTGATGATGAATCAGAAGATGAAGAAAGTGAAGACATGGTATTTGTGGCTGTTAAGGAAGATGTGTCAGACAAGAAGGCTCTTGTCTCCTGCTTTGATAATTCCAATGAGTGGATTATTGACAGTGGTTGTTCTCACCACATGACTGGTGACCGGAGAAAGTTTCTGTCTCTGGAAGAGTATGATGGAGGTTTAGTCTGATTTGGTAATGATGCACCTTGTATGGTAAAAGTAAAAGGGTCCATCTCTCTAAATGGAAAAAGCAATGCTGATAATGTGTATTGGGTAGAAGGTCTCAGGCATAACCTTTTGAGTGTTGCTCAGCTGAATGATAAAGGGCTCACTCTGGAATTCAAAGATGGAGTATGCAAAATAAAAGGAAAGAGTGGTGAACTGATGGCCATTGGTATGTAGACCAAAGGTAACCTATTTCAATTAAATAAAAATATCAGTCAATGTCTAATGGCTAAATTTGATGACAGTTGGATATGGTATAGGAGACTCTGCCATATAAATTTTTATAATATTGTGAAGACCAGTAAGATCAAGGTAGTTAGAGGATTGCTTGTGCTGAACAAACTAGAGAATCCTTTGTGCAGAGAATGTCAACTGGGGAAAATGTCTTCCTCAACCTTCAAAGGTAAATCTTTCATAGAGGATAATTTACTTGATCTTGTGCATACTGATTTGTGTGGTCCTATGAAAACTAGGTGTGTTCAGGGAGATAGTTACTTTATGATTCTTATTGATGATTGCTCAAGAATGATGTGGGTCACATTCTTGAAAGACAAGTCTGAAGCTTTTGGAAAGTTCAAAGCCTTTAGAGCACTAGTTGAAAAGGAAAGTGGTAAGAGGATCAAATGCCTTAGAACTGATCAAGGAGGTGAGTTCACCTCTGGAGAATTCAATAAGTACTGTGAAGAGAATGACATCAAGAGGCAACTGTCTGCCCCCCAGACTCCACAGCAGAATGGCCTAGAAGAAAGAAACAACTGGACTATAGTTGAAGCAGCCAGAACAATGTTGATTCAAGGGAAGGTTGCTCACACTTTTTGGAGAGAAGTGATGAGCACTACAGTCTACACTATGAACTGAGTACTCATCCAGAAAGGTAAAGATAAAACTCCTTATGAGTACTAGACCAACAAGACTCCTATAGTAAGCTACTTTAGAGTGTTTGGTAGCAAGTGTTATATCAAGAGGAGTGAACACCAGAGCAAGTTTGATACAAAATGTGATGAGGGAATATTCCTACGGTATTCCACCAAGAGCAAAGCTCTTAAGTGTTTTAACAATAGGACTTAGAGAACTATTGAAAGTATCAATGTTAGAGTTGTTGAAACCTCTGAGAAACCTAAGGAAACTTGTAGTGAGCCAATAATAGTGCTCCTACACTAGTAGTTGTTGATGAAGATGAGGATGAAGAAGAAAAGCAAGAGGAATCTATTAAGATCATTCCCAGGTATGTAAAGCTACATCATGATCCAAAGCATATCATAGGAGATAAGGATGTAGGAATTCTTACAAGAAGAAAGGTCAGAGAAAATTCTTGCATGATGTCTAAATTTGAGCCTAAAGCATTTAAAGAGGGACACAAAGATGAAGACTAGATTAAGGCAATGGAAGAGGAACTTGATCAAATTGAAAATAATGGTACATGGTCTTTGGTACCCAAACCCGAGCATAAAAATGTTATTGGCACCAAATGGGTTTTTAGAAACAAACTGGATGAAGATGGCACAGTGGTAAGAAACAAAGCCAGACTGGTATGTAAGGGATATTCTCAAGAAGAAGGAGAAGACTATGGAGAAACCTTTGCTAGATTGGAAGGAGTTTGAATGATTCTTGCATATGCAACCTTCAAGGGATTCAAAGTGTATCATATGGATGTGAAATTTGTATTCTTGAATGGAATACTTGAAGAGGAAGTGTATATAAAGCAACCAGATGGGTTTTCCCTATCAGAAGACAGTGATAAGGTGTGTAGGCTACATAAAGCCTTGTATGGATTGAAGCAAGAACCTAGAGCATGGTATGAATGCTTACACTCACATCTTGTGAAGATTGGATTTGAAAGAACAAGTGAAGATAGCAATATCTATCTGAAGTCAGAAGGAGATCAGATTCTGATTTGTGAAGTGTTTGTTGATGACATAATTTTTGGTGGAGATGACAAGATGAACCATGCATTTGCAGATGTGATGAAGAAGTAATTTGAGATGTCACTAATCGGAGAGATTAAGTTCTTCATTGGACTACAGATTCAACAAATGAAAGATGGTATCTTTATCACTTAGTCCAAGTATGTCAAAGAGGTGTTGAAGACCTTTGGCATGGAAGATAGCAAACCGGTTGGTACACCGATGATGACCGGTTGTAAATTGCCAAAAGAAGATGACTCAGTGTTGGCAAATAAGAAAGATTACCGGTCAATGATTGGTACGTTGCACTATGTAGTACACAACAGACCCAACATAGCACATGTAGTGGGCATTACTGCACATTTCTAGAAAATTCCAAGAGAATCCCACTTTGTAGCAGTCAAGTGGATTCTTAGATATCTGAAGGGAACTATAGACTATATATTGTGGTATCCATATAGTAATGATTTTAACCTCAAAGTGTTTACAAATGCCGATTGGGCTGGTAATGTGATGACCGAAAGAGCACAAGTGGTGGTGCATTCTTTCTTGGTGGTAGACTAGTCTCATGGATGAGTAAGAAGCAAAGTTGTATCTCTTAGTCTATAGCAGAAGCAGAATATGTAGCAGCATTTATGAACTGTACTCAGACAATTTGGATGAAGCATGTATTAAGTGGTTTCAAAGTCCTTATATCTGAACTGGTGAGTATATTTTGTGACAACACAAGTGCAATTAATATTTCTAAAAATTTGGTATTGCATGCTAGAACCAAGAACTTAGAGCTCAAGTATCATTTCTTGAGGGAGAAGGTGCAGAACAAAGAGGTTGTATTGGAACATGTTTCCAGTAAGGAGAAGTTAGCAGATATATTCACCAAGCCTCTACTGAAGGCTACATTTACCTATTTAAGAGGTGAATTAGGGGTGCTTCCCCTTCAAGAGGTGAACTAAATGTATGTGCTCCACATTAGTCAGATATTGCATTGTCAAATATTTTTAGGATTGATGTGTTGAAGGATGCTACTCCTCAGGGGGAGAATCATAGTGGAACATAGATGTCTGTGCCTCCACTTTGGCATTGTTGTCAAAGGGGGAGAACATGTGAAGCAAAGAAGATATCTGCAGTTTTTATATGGAAGAGATTGGAGAGAAGAGGTAAAGCGCAGAGATATCTTTGTATATTGCCATCAATGCCAAAGGGGGAGATTGTTGGCATATGTGCAGAGTTTGATGACATGATGATATTGTATGTTGTCATTGATGTCAATATGCTGAAGTATGAACCATTATATTGAAGAAAGCAAACTGACGAGTGAACCAGTATGATGATATGAACTGGCATATGCGAAATGGTGAACCGATATGTTGGAATGTGAACCGGTATCAAGGTTTCATTTGATATGACTACTAGTTGGTAGTCTCAGCTTGAGGGTTTCTGGTTGATGCATTTCAAGTTTGTGTGATTCGATTAACAACATCCTATGATGGGTTAGCATTGAAATGAAGATCAGATCATGTTGCCACATCAGCCTTGTGTGTGTGAAGGATTTCCTTAAGGATATTGCATGAAGAAGATTGATACTATCTACCTGGTGAATGTGCGAAGTCTCAGTAAATAGTGGAGAGTGTGTGATGGGTTATCAGCTTCTAGAAGTGGCAAAGAATGAACGATGGAGAATGTCTTGAGATTTGTTCAAGATTGTTTTACACTATGCAGTGTGATTGAACGATCAGGATTGGACCAACTGTATTGATGACCTAGATGCTTAGGATTTTAGGTTATGGCTACCGACCTAATTATTGTTTATAAGGTCGATGATGATTTACATTGTGAAGTTATTGGCAAATGATTGTCTGTGTATCCAAGTGAAGAGATACTTTATTCTTGCTAGACCAGTGCAGTGAGTAGAGATCTATAGAGTGTGATTACAGAAGTAAAGGAGCTAAAGTGGATTTGCCTTGGCATTGAGTGTTGTTATCAAATTAGTGTGTTATGTGTGATGCTTTTTCATGTGATGTCTTAGGATTTTAGGTTATGGCTACTGACCTAATTATTGTTTATAAGGTCGATGATGATTTACATTGTGAAGTTATTGGCAAATGATTGTGTGTGTATCCAAGTGAAGAGATAATTTATTCTTGCTAGACTAGTGCAGTGAGTAGAGATCTACAGAGTGTGATTACAGAAGTAAAGGAACTAAAGTGGATTTTCCTTGGCATTGAGTGTTGTTATCAAATTAGTATTTTACTTGTTGACTTCTAACCATTTCATAAGTTGGAAAATCCCTTAACTGAGTAGCTTTAACGGGCTTTCTATAAATCCTTTATTATGGTGACTCACAATCATTGAGTTCTTAAAATCCTCTTGCGAGGTAGCCTTTAACAAGGTTCTAGCCTTTAACTGGGTATTTAGCCATCCCTTAACCAAGTGATACCTAGCAAGATCAGTTCCTAGCAGAACCTATTGTAAAGTCCTTAACCGGATTAGGCTCCTAACAGAGCAGACTTCAGAAGAGTACAAAAAACAACTTGTGGGTATTCATCCCCACCGTGGTTTTTCCCAGTTGGGTTTCCATGTGAAAAATTAGTGTGTTATGTGTGATGCTTTTTCATGTGATGTCTATGCATATGGGTGAAGTGGAAATGATTTATTAGGTTTTGTGATGATCTAAGTGTTACCGGTTTATGTGTTTCACAGTCTCACAGTGTTTTACTGGTAGTGCCCTGATTTAGATCGGTGATCCTGTTTACCAATTAGTGCAGTCTTTGTAGTCAAAGTGGTTTAAGGAAGTTTTTGTCTATACTGATTCATCCCCCCCCCTCTTAGTATCTATTGAGTACTTACTATTCATCATTATTCATCAAGCATCATGAGTGACCTTTCATGGAATAAAGTGAGCTATCTTACTAAACCTATCTACCACAACATAGATGCTATCAAAGCCTGACTTGGTATTAGGCAAACCAACAACAAAGTCCATACTTACACACTCCCATGGTCGGTTGGGAATAGGTAAAGGTTGATAAAGACCAGAATTGGAAGTTGTACCCTTAGATCTGTGGCAAACCACACATTTCTCCACATATCTTTTGATATCTCTTTGCATCTTCAGCAAAAAGTAGAACCTTTGGACAAGTTCCAAAGTCTTGTTCAAACCAAAATGTCCACTCAAGCATCCATTATGCTTCTCTTGCATCAAGTTTTCTCGCATAGACCTTTTAGGCACCTATAGCTATCCTCCTTTGAACAAAAGGCCATCTTGCAAGGTGTAATCTGCATATTCACTATGAAAATGGTTTCCAAACCCTTGGCAAACCTTGTAGGTAGCAATAAAATCTTCATCTTCTTCATACAAACTCTTGAAGTTATCCAGTCTAATGCTTTTTAGTTGCACTTCTTGCACTATTAGTAGCCTCCTACTCAATGCATCAACTACCTTATTACATTGTCCTTTTTTGTGGTTGATGGTAAAGGTATATGACTATAAATACTCTACCCATTTAATATGCCTATGGTTTTACTTTTCTTGAGAATTAAGAAATCTAAGAGCTTGATTATCAGTGTAAACCACAAATTCCTTAGGTATCAAATAATACCTCCCTTTCCTAAGATATTGGACAAGTGCATACAATTCCAAATTATAGGAGGAATACCTTTTATTTGTATCATTGATTTTCTCACTAAAGAAGGCAACTAGTCTATTGTCTTGACTCAAAACTGCTCCGACCACTATGTTGCTTGCATCACATTCAATTGTGACGAGTTTGTCAAAGCTTGGTAGGATAAGTATCGGTTGGATAGCCATCTTTGTCTTCAAGAGATCAAAACCTCTTTGTGCTTCCTCTATCCATACAAACTTGGTTCTCATACCTCCCTTGATTGTCTCAAGCATGGGTGCACATATTTCACTGAACCCTCTGTTGAACTTTCTATAAAACTGAGCCAAGTCATGGAAACTTCTCACTTCACTTGTTTTCCTAGGTGTGGGCCAACTGATTATGGCTTCCACCTTAGAGGTATCCATCTTCAAATCACCTCTTGAGACTACAAACCCAAGATGCACCAATTCCTATTTCATAAACTCACATTTCTCCAAATTGATGGTTAGTTGTTCATCACATAGCTTACTCAAGACAATTTCTATATGCTTAAGATGCTCATCTTTAAACTTGCTAAAAATTAAGATATCATCTAAGTAAACAACAAAAAATTTACCAATGTAGTCCTTGAGTACTTCATTTATGAGCCTCATGAATGTGCTAGGGGCATTTGTGAGTCCAAATGGCATCACAAGCCACTCATAGAGTCCTTTTGTAGTCTTGAAGGTTGTCTTCCATTCATCACCCTCCTTGATTCTGATTTGGTGGTAACCAATCTTGAGATCTATCTTGGTGAAGTATTCAACACCTCCCAAACAATCCATCAAGTCTTCAATTTTTGGGATGGGAATTCTATATCTGATAGTAATATGGTTTATGGCTCTAGAGGCAATGCAAGGTCTCCAAGTACCTCCCTTCTTTGGAGCCAAAATAGTGGGTACTGCACATGGGCTGATGCTCTTCCTGATTAGTCCATTATCTAGAAGTTATTGTATTTGCTTGGCTATCTCCTTGTTTTGATCCGAGGTCATTTTATAAGCTACCTTATTAGGCAAAGAAGCTCCGGGTATAAAGTCAATTTGATGACTTATGGCACATTAAGGATGCAATGTAGCTGGTGTTCCATCACTAACGATGTCCTCAAACTGATTTAGAACCGGTTGCACTTCTTTAGGAATACTCAACTTCTTCTCCTTGTTGTCCACTTTTGGCTTCACAACAATGGCAAACCCCATTCCTTCTTCCTCCTTGAGTGTGTTGATGAACTCTTTCTCACCAACCAACAACACATTAGGACCTTTTGATCTTCCCTCTACTTGGTCTCCTATGGAGTGGATTTTGTAGGTGGTTCCATCATTTTGGAAGGTATAAGTATTATTCTCTCCATGATGTATTGCCTTTCGATCAAACTTCCATGGCCTACCTAGAAGTAGGTGGCAAGCATCCATAGGCAAGATATCACACAAGTTTTTGTCTTTGTATCCTCCAATGGTGAACTCAACCTAAGTTTTTTCATTTACAAGAACATGTTGCCCCTTGTTGAGCCATGTAACTCTATAGAGATCACTATGTGGTATTATTGGCAAATTGAGCTTACTCACCGCTTCCTCTAACACTATGTTGTTTGTGGATCTCGAATCCACTACCACTCTACATACCATTTCCATGATCTTACATTTTATTCTGAACAAGGATCTCCTTTGGCTAGGTTCCTCCTTAATCGGTTCTTTGATCAAGACTCTCCTTATCATGAGGTTCTCTCCAACCTCTGAATCCAAAATTACTTCTGATGCTTTCATGTTTGTTGCATCCTCTTGAGAATAATTTACTCTCCTCTCACCTCCTCGGGATGAGGTAGACTTCTTAGGACATCTATAGGTTGGGTGTCCAAGTTGATGGCAATTGTAGCACTTCATGGTGGAAAAATAGGACCCTCTCCCTAATCCACTAGACCTCCCTCTACTAGAGTTGCTAGATCCCCTTCCTTTATAGCTTCTCTTTCTATTGGAATCCCCACTTTTCTCAATCAACTTGGATTCCCCTTGGGATATTTGGTCTACACTTCTTACACCAAAACTACCTCTCTGACCTCTACCATCTCTTCCCCTACCTTTGCCTCTATTTCTTTGTTCTTGTTTCTTCTTTCTCTTTTCCTCCACTTTTAGTGCCAACTGATAGCACTTGTGCATGGTGTTAGGGCATAACAAGTTTAATTCCTCTTTAATATTCCATCTCAAGCCATTTAAGTATCTAGCTACCTTGATGCTCTCATCCTCTACAACCTTGGATTTTAGACACAACTTCTAAAATTCCACAGTGTAGTTGCTCACATCCAAGTTTCTTTGCCTCAAATTTTTCCTCCTCTTATGCAACTAGATCTCATAATCTTCAGGGATGTATGTGGTGGGATGGGGTTTGGGATAGACTTGCCTAGTCTATGCTCTTGGATCCTTTCCTTGGATCACCAGGTGTTCTAACCACCCCTAGGGTCTCTAGGACTTCCTTTGCTTATGGAATCCCCTGACCTTGCCCAATCCACCCACCAACAACTTGAAAAATTACTCCTAAGGTCTCACCTACTCATGAGTTTCAAGGAACCCTTACTTAGGCTAATAAGGGTTTGGCTTGTTCCACACCTTCCTAGGTCTTAGCAAGGATAGGTTAGGTCTAATACATGGTTTTTCCACCCATTAATATTCCCCCAAGAGGTTTCAATCTTCCAACCCCTTACCAATTTCACTATTTTGTGTTTTCCCTACAAAATAGGGCTATAAGGATTGTGACCAATTAGGCCTCCTATCCAGACTTTTAGGGCTCCCTCTTGCAAATGATGCACATGCTTGTAAAAATTCCTAAAAGAACTGCTATTCATTTGGCAAGGACTCAAGGATTTTTCTAGTTTTGGGCCTCCAAGTGTCCGTACATTGTCCTTGGTGGATTTTAAGGTTTTTAAGGGGTTTAAAGAGGGTTTTTAGGCCTGCTAGGGTCACAGTGTAGGTTTGATGTTCTTGCCACCTTTTCTGGATTGGTGGAAGCTCCTCCTTCACACCAATTTTACTCCACTCACCCCTCTACAACTCCTCCAAAGGGTGCCTCCTCCTCTGACCTTCCTTTCTCTCCAAGACCTCTGCAACTTAACCCTTCCTAGTCGGGCACTGTTCAGTCTCGCCTAGGAGTGGGTCTTTAGTTGGCCTCCCTACATCTTAAAGAGCCTTGATTTCTTTGAAGTATAGTAAAAGGTCTATACCCCCATTCTCCATGGTTTCATGGTGATTCCACAATGGGGAATGGAGTTATGAACCCATTGACACAAACCAGTCCAAAACTAGACAATGAGAAGGCAATTCACAAAATATTTACAAACACACCTTACTTACAAATAAAAACCTAATATAAATGCTCAAAATGGAATTAATTACACCATACAAGTCACACAACATAGTTTTTCTCAAAAATCAATCCATTAATGATCTTTGTTTACACCATTTGTGCCGACTAGCAACAAAATTGCAGTCACAGTCAAGTCACTTTGCTTGGGTCGTACAACATCTGACATCCAACCCATTAACTTAGGGTTTTCAATTACTTATAGCACCTTTTTCTTAGTCTATGTGTGCATATTATGGTTTTCCATGCTACATTAAATATTTTGACCTCATGGTGGAAAAGTTGCTTGACAACTTTTAAAAGTTGTCATGCAACTTTTGCAACTTCTGAGCAACTTTCTCAATGTTCCTTTTCTTGACTCCTAGACCCATATTGGGAAAACCTAAGGACACCAACATGCTAATAAGGACCCATAAACACCTCAAAGGTACAGATACCCTCTATTTCCAAAAAAACTCAACTTTGACTCATGACCCTAAGAGCTCAACTAGGACGCTAACTAGGACCAATGAGCACATGGCTCTTATTTTATATACAATGGCTTCATTAAGAAGCAAGAACACAATCAAAATAAAATGGTGGGAGCCCTTTGAAGGGTTCTCTTGCACCATACTCCCCCTCTACAACAAACTAAGGAATTAGGGGAGTGAGAAGAGCTAGATCAATGCCAAGCTTCTTGAACTTGCTCTCTTCAACCCAAGTAGCTTTAGATACTGGTTGATCTGCCCATTTCACCAAGTGCTCCATGTAGACTTGGTGTCTAGTAGACTTCTTCACCCTTGACTCCAAGATCTCCTCTACTATAGGCTGCTTCACTTGAGGTAAGGCATTCATATCCAAGTCTTGCAACACCTTGGCTTGATTCTCTGTCTGCCCTGCTATCTCACCCTTGTACATGATCAGATCAACAACATTGAAGACTGGTGAAATGGCTAAGTCTGAAGGAAGATCAACCTTTGATGAATTCTCACCATATTTTGATAGAATTCTACAAGGTCCCACCCTCTTCATTTGAAGTTTGGTAGGCTTACCACTTTGCATCCTATCTTTGTTCAAATGGACCATCACATAGTCACCCACCTTGAACTGAACCTCTCTCCTTTTCTCATCCACTTTTGCTTTTATTTTTTGAGTGGATTCAAGGATGGCTTTCTTAACCTACTCTTGGACTTCCTTGATGGTTTGAGAGAAGTCCTCTGCTTGCCCACTCTTCATCTTCATGGAACTAAGTTCCCTGAATTCACACACTCCTCTTGGATGTCTACCATAGACAACCTCAAAAGGACTTCTTCCAGTGGTCTTATTTACACTGTCATTATATGCATACTCTGCTTGAGGAATGATTAGATCCCATGTCTACCCATACTCCTTAGTTAAACACCTCAACAAATTGCCTAACACCCTATTGATGACTTCAGTTTGTGCATCAGTTTGTGGATGGTAAGCTGAGCTAAATGAGAGATTAGTTCCTAGTCTCCTCCATAAAGTTTGCCAAAAATGACCCATGAACTTGTTGTCCCTATCTGAAAAAATGCTTAAAGGAAGTCCATGAATCCTAACAATCTCCTTAAAGAAGAGATGTGCAACATAGCTAGCATCATGTGTGGTTTTACATGGAATGAAGTGGCTCATCTTGGAAAATCTATCTACTACCACATAGATGTTGTCCATACCTATTTTTGTCTTGGGAAGTCCTACTACAAAGTCCATGTTTATACATTCCCAAGGCCTATTAGGGACTAGTAATGGTTGATAGAGACTTGCATTACTTGATCCTCCTTTTGCTCTTTAGCACACACCACATTGCTCCACATACCTTTTCACATCTCTTGGAAACTTGGGCCAATAGTAGTACCTCTGTACTAAATCCAAGGTTTTGTTGATCCCAAAGTGTCCACTTAAACTACCATTGTGTTTTTCTTGGATGAGGTTTTCCCTCATGGGTCCTCTTGGCACACACAACTGATTAACTTTGAACAAGAGACCATTTTGGAGAGTATAATCTGCATACTCACCATGGAAATGGTTCTCAAACTCCTTGCAAACCTTGTAAGCTGATGAGAAGTCTTCATCTCCTTCATAGAGTTCCTTGAAACCTTCTATTCCTATGCTTTGCAACTGCAGTTCTTGAAATGTCAACAACTCCCTTCTTAAAGCATCTGCCACCTTGTTGAGTTGCCCCTTCTTATGCTTGATGGTGAAGGTGAAGGATTGGAGGTATTCCATCCATTTCAAATGTCTATTGCTAAGCTTCTCTTGAGTGTTAATGTAACTCAAAGCCTGGTTGTCTGTGAACACCACAAATTCCTTTGGGAGTAGGTAATGCCTCCATTTTTTAAGAGACTGCACTAATGCATACAACTCTAGGTCATAGGCTGAGTACTTCCTCTTTCCCTCATTAAGCTTCTCACTGAAAAATGCCATAGGTCTTCCCTCTTGACTCAATACACCCCCTATTGCAATTCCACTTGCATCACACTCCAATGTGAATAGCTTGTCAAAATTAGGTAAGAGTAGGATAGGTTTTGTGGCTACTTCTTGCTTCAATAATTGAAATGCTTTATCAGCCTGCTCAGTCCATTTGAACTTAGTTTTAAGGCCTCCTTTTATGGTTTCAAGGACTAGTGCACATATTCCACTAAAGTTCCTCACAAACTTTCTATAGAATTGGGCTAAACCATGGAAACTCCTAACTTTAGTCCCTGTTCTAGGGGCAGGCCAATTCAAGATTTCCTCCACTTTGCTTGGATCCATCTTCAAGGTTCACTTAGACACCACAAATCTTAAGTAGACTAGCTCTTGCTTCAAGAAGTCACACTTCTCTAAGTTGATTGATAACTTCTCTTCATGCAACCTCTCTAAGACTAACCTTAAATGCTCAAGGTGCTCCTCTTTGGTTTTGCTATAGATGAGAATGTCATCTAGGTACACCACCACAAACCTGCCTGTGAAGTCTTTTAACACCTCATTCATCAACCTCATGAAGGTGCTTGGGGCATTGGTGAGTCCAAATGGCATCACAAGCCATTCATACAATCCCTCTGTGGTCTTGAAACTAGTCTTCCACTCATCACCCTCCTTAATTCTAATCTGGTGATAACCACTTTTAAGGTCCAATTTGGTAAAATACATAGCACCTCCCAAACAGTCCATCAAATGCTCTATTATAGGAATAGGAAACCTATACCTTATGGTTATCCTATTGATTGACCTTGAATCAGTGCAAAGTCTCCACTTGCCTCCCTTCTTTGATGCTAGCACTACTGGGACTGCACATGGGCTGATGCTCTTCTTAATCAGTCCTTGTTCCAATAACTCCTATACTTGCCTTGCTACCTACTTGTTTTGGTCAGGTGTGAGCTTATATGCAGCGTTTTTAGGTAGGGATGCACTACGAACAAATTTTATTTGATGGCTTATAGACCTTCTTGGTGGGAGTGTTGCAGGTGCTCCATCACTCACTATGTCCTTATACTTTTACAACATTTGCTTCACCTCCTTAGGTACCTCTGTCTACAAATTATCTTCCTCCTCCTTTGGTTTCACAAATATGGCACACCTCACTGTCTCCTCCTCATGTAGCAATTGTAAGAACTCTTTACCAGTAGCCAATAAGACACTAGGTGTACTTGAGGTTCCCTCTTAATTCTCTATCAAAGACTGAATCTTAAAGGTTTTGCTATCCTTCTTGAAGGAAATGGAGTTCTCCTCTCCATCATAGATCACCTTCCTATCAAATTTCTAGGGTCTACCTAGTAATAGGTGACAGGAATCCATGGGCAACACATCACAAAGGATCTTATCCTTGTATCCTCCAATTGAGAACTCTACCCAAGTCTGCTCATTGACTAGCACACTCTGCTCTTGATTCAACCATGTCACCTTATATGGGTTAGTGTGGGGTATCCTTATGAGTTTCAACTTCTTGGTTGCCTCCTCTGATATTATGTTATTAGTTGACCCTGAATCAACTATCACCTTGCAAACTTTACCAAGGATCTTGCATCTCATCCTAAACAATGCTCTCCTATGCTTGGATTCATTCTTAACTAGCTATCTTATCAAGACCCTATTGAACATTATATTTTCTCCAATCTCTGATTCAATATGGTCCACCTCAGGTGTCTTACTTCTTGAAGAGTCTTCATGTGCATAAGCAACCCTCTTTCCACTGTTTGATGATGTAGGCTTGTCAGGGCATCTATAGGCTGGGTGTCCCAATTGTCCACAGTTGTAACATTTCATGGTTGCAAAGTAGGAGTTACCCCTGCTGGTACCTCTACCCCTACTTGGACCCCCTTGTGCCCCTCTTCCTCTAGAATGGCCTCCTCTAAGATTGGTTTCACTACCATGTTCAGTCAACTTGGCTTCTCCTTGGTTCCTTTGCTCATTTGTCTTGCTTTGGTAACCACCTCGGTGATTAACTTGATCTCTACCTCTACCTCTACCCCTGTTATTAGAGTCTCCTTTCCTTTTGTTCCTCTCTTCCACCTTAGCAACAAGCTGATGACTTTTCTGGACAGTGGTAGGAGTCCATAGGCTTATCTCCTCTTGAATGTTCCACTTTAGGCCACTTAGATACCTAGCCACCTTGATAGATTCATCTTCTTGGACTTTGGATCTAAGACAAAGTTTTGAAATTCTTCGGTGTAGGAGGTCACATCAAGGTCTTTTTGCTTCAATCCCTATCTTTTCTTATGAAGTTGGACTTCATAATCCTCTGGTAAGTAGTTCTCCTTGATCTTACTCACCATGGCCTTCCAATTTGCAATAGGTAGCTTCCCCATGCTAACTCTCTCTTCTTGCAGATACTTCCACCATGTCAAAGTTGCTCCCCTTAGCCTTGATTTGGCAACCTTAACCTTTTGAGCCTCTGTTACTCCCTCACACTCAAAGTGGTTCTCCATACCCTCAATCCATTCCATGACAGTATCAATGTCCATCCTTCAACTGAAATGTGGCAATCCTTCAAAAGATTTGGTGTTCAAAGCCTTAATAGCATTTACAAATGGTTCTTCATTGAACAAGGGATCTGGTTCAGGTATAATGTCATCTATGTCTATAGTTTTCTTGCCTTTATCCTTGGTGTCTTCACCCCAAGGTCCTTGTGTCTTCTGATCCACCACTTCCTGTAGCTTATCCCTTATCTCGCTCATAGCTTCTTCAAGGAGTCTATTCTTCTCCTTCTGCTCTTCTACCTCCCTAGCAAGCTCTACATTAGTGACCATTCTACTCTCCCCTACTGATTCACTAGTATATAGAGACATGCACGGTCCACCAAATCTTTAACTTGCTCTGATACTAATCTGGTGGAATAGGGTTTGGGATAGACTTGCCTACTCTATGCTCTTCGATCACTAGGTGTTCTAACCACCCCTAGGGTCTCTAGGACTTCCTCTACTTATGGAATCCCCTTACCTTGCCCAATCCACCCACCAACAACTTGAAAAATTACTCCTAAGGTCTCACCTACTCATGAGTTTCAAGGAAACCTTACTTAGGCTATTAAGGGTTTGGCTTGTTCCACACCTTCCTAGGTCTTAGCAAGGATAGGTCAAGTCTAATACATCATGTTTCCACCCATTCATGTGCCCCCAAGAGGTTTCAAGCTTCCAACCCCTTATTGATTTCACTATTTTGTGTTTTCCCTACAAAATAGGGCTACAAGGATTGTGACCAATTAGGCCTCCTATCCGGATTTTTAGGGCTCCCTCTTGCAAACAATGCACATGCTTGTGAAACTTCCTAAAAGACTTGCAATTCATTTGGCAAGGACTCAAGGATTTTTCTAGTCTTGGGCCTCCAAGTGTCCGTACACTGCCCTTGGTGGATTTTAATGTTTTAAGGGTTTTTAAGAGGGTTTTTAGGCCTGTCAGGGTCACAGTGTAGGTTTGATGTTCTTGCCACCTTGTATAGATTGGTGGAAGCTCCTCCTTCACACAAATGGTACTCCACTCACCCCTCTACAACTCCTCCAAAGGGTGCCTCCTCCTCTGACCTTCCTTGCTCTCCAAGACCTCTGCAACTTAACCCTTCCTAGTCGGGCACTGTTCAGTCTCGCCTAGGAGTGGGTCTTTAGTTGGCCTCCCTACATCTTCAAGGGCCTTTCTTTCTTTGAAGTATAGTACAAGGTCTATACCCCCATTCCCCATGGTTTCATGGTTATTCCACAATGGGGAATGGAGTTATGAACCAATTCACACAAACTAGTCCAAAACTAGACAGTGAGAAGGCAATTCAAAAAATATTTACAAACACACCTTACTTACAAATCAAAACCTAATATAAATTCTCAAAATGGAAGTAATTACACCATACAAGTCACACAACATAGGTTTTCTTGAAAATCAATCTACTAATGATCTTTCTTTACACCATTTGTGCCGACTGGCAACAAAATTGCAATCACAGTCAAGTCACTTTGCTTGGGCGGTACAACATCTGACATCCAACCCATTAACTTAGGGTTTGAAATTACTTATAGCACCTTTTCCTTGGTATTTGTGCCCATATTAGGGTTGTCCATGCTACATTAAATATTTTGACCTCATGGTGGAAAAGTTGCTTGACAACTTTTAAAAGTTGTCATGCAACTTTTGAGCAACTTTCTCAATGTTGCTTTTCTTGACTCCTAGACCCATATTGGGAAAACCTAAGGACACCAACATGATAAGAAGGACCCCTAAACACCTCAAAGGCACACATACCCTCTATTTCCAAAAAAACTCAACTTTGACTCATGACCCTAAGACCTCAACTAAGACCCTAACTAGGACCAATGAGCACATGGCTCTTATTTTATATACAATGGCTTCATTAAGAAGCAAAAACACAATCAAAAGAAAATGGTGGGAGCCCTTTGAAGGTTGCTCCTACACCAGTATGCCTCTTTCACCTTGGATAACATGCCCTTCCAAGTAGGTATGGGGTTCTTGCCCTCTTTTTGCCTCTCTTCTTGAATAAATTTCCACCGTCAATGCTTCCCCTCTTAATCTAGACTTGACCACCTTCACCTTTTGTGCCTCACTAATTCCATTACATTCAAAGTGATTCTCCAAGACCTCTATCCATTCTAGGACTACCTCAAGCTCCATTTTTCCATTAAAAAGTGGCATTCCCTCAAGGGATTTTCCTCCTAAGGCTTTAATTACTTTAATGAAAGGTTCTTCAGGTAGATTAGGGTCTGGTCCAGGAATCCTATCCTCTTCTACAACTTCTTTACCCTTCTCGTCATTGACCTCGATTGTCACTTTCTTAGTTTTATCTTCAACTGCATCTAGTTTTCTCTCCAGTTGTAGTAATATTTCTTTAAGGAGCCTATTTTCTTCTTCTCAGTCTTCTACCATGTTTTCTAGCTTTGCATTGGTCACCATCCTTAGACTATTCTCTCCTATTGATTCAGTGTCTATCATATGTTGGCTTCTTCCCAAATATTGGTTGCTCTGATACCACTATGATGGGGAGGTAAACTCAAAGAGAGATAATTCCTTGTTTAAGGGAAGTTAGGTGTTGTCTTAGTGGACTTCATTCATTTCTCATTTGGTCTATTAATCAATTTAGATACCTCAACTCTCTAAGAGTGCTCCCAATCAAGATGTGCTCACTGGTTCCTCGGGCATGGTTGAGATTCACAAGGGTAAATCCAACCTTCCACTCTTAAACTCCTAAAAACTGCTTGGAGAGGTTGTACTCAGTGTTTGTGATGTTTTCCAAAGGTAATCAACTAGTTTTGAGTGAAGGTTTGATTCATTTCCCCATCGCTCCTTCCTTTTCATATTTTCTAGGCCTACTAGCCCTAAAGCCCCAATTAGCCCTTCCTAATTGGTTTTTTTGGATTTTCTCACAATTTCCCCAAAGACCCACACAAACTCTTTTATTATCAAGATACCCTTTTGGAAGTACTTTCCAATTTATGAAGTGAGGAATTTCATTATGACTGTACAGGTACAAAACCCAAGAAATGCTTGTTTTAGGTAGTTTTAGGCTTGTTTTGGTCTTTTTCCAAGGGTTTGGTGTCTTTCTTGATTTGTCACACATCCAAACTCACACATATACTCTACCACACCTCACTTGTTCACTCCAATCACTCTGCAACTCCAACCCTACTCTTTCTTGCAAACATTTGCATAATCTCATTCATTTCCTAAGTGGGCTATGACTGAGCTCGCCTAGGAAATGATGCTCATTGGACTTTCAATGACCACCAAAGGAAAATAAAAGCTATTTACACTGTACAAAGGTTCCATGACTTGATTCCCAAGGGTTATTGAGAAGAACTCAAAGGACTTCAAGCTGGAACCATGTGTGGACCTCTCAGACCCTTACTCAAGTCGAGAGCTTGCAAAATTGAAAACTCAATTCAAAAGTGCAAATAAACTAACCAAATTGCTTCCTGAGAACTACAAGAACATGTACAAAACAAAAAGCAAAGAAATGAAATGTAATGAATCCATTAAGTTTGGATTATTGCTCTAATTCTTGAAAAATGCAATGTAAAACTTCAAAAATGGTCTCCAATTTGTATTCCAATCTACTCCAGATGTTCAAAAACCTCATTACATTCATTTTTAGGGAATTTATATGCCATTTTTATCCTAACTAACTCTCCATTGGTTTCCTAACCAACCCTTTGCTCAAAAATGCAAAAAGTTGCTCAACGTTGCAAAAAGTTGTCAAGCAACTTTGATAACTTTTGCCAAAAAGTGCATTTTTGCCTTACATGCTTTGTTTTCTCCTCAAAACCATCTAGGATGACTAAAAACCATTACATTAGCATGTCCCAATGCCAAACAAGTCTAGTCAAGCATTTTTTATCTAAATACAAGATTTTGCCATTTTAGGCTTACAAAGGCTTACAAGCCAAAATTGAGCAAATGCATTGTCCTAAGTACATTCAATTGACCAAAGCATTTTAAAAACACATGAGGACCTAAGAGAAGACTCTTATTCACCACTCCAAACCAACCTATGAACAAACACACTAAAATGAAGAAATTGGACTCAAAACTAGGTTCTCCTGCACCAAAAAACCTATCTAAACCAAAACATTCTACAATAGCCCTATGTGAAATGTCCAAAAGGACATAGCCATCTAATCTTACAGTCTTGCTTGGGGATTCATAATAAATAGCTACCTCCCTTATCAACATTGGTTCTAAAAAGACATTCGACACCACTAGCTTCCCCGAGTCCAATGTCCAAGGATTCGACACTGGGAAAGGTTTATCACTATTGCCATAAAAAGAGTAGAATACATCCCACCTTATCTTTGTAATTGCATCTCTGCATCCTTCCTCTCCATCATGGAAGGCAATTCTGATGTTGTCACTCATAGAATATTCCTCAAACAACTCTAATAGGTCTTGGTGGAGGCTCTTCGTCTGTCTAGTTGGTCTCTTTGTAGCCTCCTCTAATTTCCTTTCAACATCATGCTACAATTCATCTTTTCTCATCTCTAGAGCAAGAGGGGTAGTTGGCACTATCTCTGGTTGCTCTGCCTGAGCTAATTACTCCCATATAGATGTTTTTCTAGGTCTCTTAGGAGCGCTAGAATCTAGTCCTTTTGCGGGAGCAGTTTCCCTCACTTTTTGTTTTGTAGGAACAATTTACCTCTTTGTAGGAGAAATTTCCTTCTTTGTAGGAACATTTTCCCTCTCCTTTTTAGTAAGGTTGTCCATCTGTAGGGCTTGTTTTTGAGGAATTGGGGTTTCCTCAATGGGTGGGTTCTCACTAGGAGGGGCACTTTCCATAGGAGGATGACCTTGAGTGGTAGATATTTCAACGAATTCTTTACGGGAAACTATTATCCTTTTTTGAATTGGTTTCCTAACTTTAGGAGGGGCAGACTCATCTAAAGACACATTGTCAGAATTAATAGTGACAGTCTTTCAAACTATCTTCTTCTTTCTTTTCATGGCTTCTTGTTTAGGAGGGGAACTTGCTTCGACTTCTTCATAAATTCATGGGGCAGATTTAGGGCTTGGGTCAACAATGGGAACATTTGCAATTATTGGCATAGGTGAGATTACATCAAGTGGAACGACATGGGTAATTTTTGGCAATGCAGAGCTAGTGCAAAATTCATGAGTACTCTCAGTAGCAGGAGTAGCAGAGGAGGGCATTTTAATTTCTAAAAAAAATGGAGAAAAGCCTAGAATTTTAAATGCAGATGGAAACCCTACAGACTCTAGGGCATACACACAAAAGCTCTATATATTATAACTATAACAGCCTAGAAAATGCAAGAGGATGGTAGAAAATTTGATTTACTAATCTTTTGTTGGATGGAACTTTGCTTCACTGAAATTTGCTTTCCTTCTCACTCAAGGACGCTCTAGGTTACCTTCAGATGCAAGTTATGAGATAAAATTGATGAACTTCTCTTTTATAGCAATGCCATTAATTCCTTCATGTTGGACAGAGCCATGTTTGAATTTCATTTGTCAATCAAGGTTTGAATGGTTGAGATTGTTCTTGACAACCTTTGAATGATGACATGGCATTTATTAGAATGTCCTTGGCTAGCTCATATTTCTCAAAATTCATGTCGTTTGGACTTTTTCTATTATTTTGTATCATTTACCATTGTTGTGGGATAATCCATCTTCAATTTCCTCCCTATTTCCTTATCCCACACCACCTTTTTCTATATTGACAGTCTTCATGGGATAAAAATTCCATGCATTTACCTTTGTTTCTTATCCCATGGCACCTAGAAGCATTCTTAGCACCCTTGCGGGATAAAGCCTCATCATCTTTTCTTTATTGGTACTCTTTTATTTTTATCCCATTGCACATTCATCAATGTTGTCTCCTCTCGCAGAATAAACCCTTTGCATGCTTTTTGAATATTCTCTTATCCCGCGCTACTCCTAACTCCTTGTCTTTTTCATTTTGATAGCACCCTTCCTTGATAATTTTGCACTGTGTGGGATAAGCCTCTTAATCTTTTCCCCTCTTATCCCATGATCTACCTCTTATCCCCATGAGAATGCACAAGTTAAGAGAACTTGTCAATCTTTCCTGAAAGTTCTTATCCCACAATCACTACTAAGTAAAAGAAAACCCTTGTAGGATAAGGTCCTTTGTATCTACCTTGCTTCCTTTTATCCCACAACACCTTTGCATCAACTGATAAACATTGTGGGATAACTTTACCCTTTGATCTTGAGTTGTGTCTTGTCCCGCGGGCCTATCAAGGTGTCTTAAAACCATTACAGGATAAGACCCACCTTGATGCTTCTTTATATTATCTTATCTCGCATGGACACATTAAATAGCAATAACTGCTAATACACCTATGAATACTTCTTAACCCGCATGAGGCTTTTGTTTATATGAAATGACTGCAAGATAAAGATGTATTTGTTATCTCTATATTCTTCTTATCTTGCGGGATTTGCCATGGCTTGAAAAGTGTAGTAGGATAAGCATTGTTCTTTGAGTTTTGCAAATCCCTTATACCACGTGTTCATGACCTTTCACGAAAGGACCTGTGGGTAACATTTTCTCTATATTTCCTTTGTCATTCTTATTCTGCACAACTATGAAACTAAAATGGCCATTTTCAGCTAAACCATTCTAGCATGTGGAGATTAGTCGAGGGTAAAGTGATCGTGCATGGGGACCTTCCTATGGAATTATTTTAAAAGGAAAAACCATGGAAACACTCCAATTCATAGGCTTATAATATAAAATTAAAACGACAACCACAAGCGGTAACTCCTAGTGTGGGGGGGTGGTGGTAAAAGAATGACATAGGATCCATCTAGTGACAACTTAAAACCAGGTTACCGGTAGATATAAGTCAACTGCAAAATATAACATTGTCTAGGTAAACCAAGGATAAACCTTAACAATTCTAAAATATGTTTCAATAAACCCTAAACCCTTAGATCCAACACATAAGGAGGGGAAAGTAAAGATTAATTTTAAAATCTTCCACCACCTTGCACCATGCCAAAAATTTTGATGGGAAATCATACATACATGGATGTGATTGAGAAAGGATCTATTGCTATTGGGGATAACTTCTTGAATGATGTGTTGTGTCTTCTTTCCATCTATCATATCACACATGGAGCAACAAGGAAAATTATGGAATTCACACCCAACTCAGCTATTATTAAAGACTTGGAGAGTAGAGCTATTATTTCTATAGGGGTGGTTGATCATGCATCTTAGTTGTATTCCTTTGCATATTTTGTTTCTAATGATGAGGATGATTCTTCACATGATGATCACATTTCTTCTGATGTTTCATATTTTGAGGATAACTTTGGGTACTTGAACATGGGGATTCTCACATGTGACCCTATTCTTGAGACTTGCATTTCATCCCCTCCTCTTGATATCACATCACCTATTGCACTTGATGATGCAGATAATCTGATAGTTTTTCCTTCTTGTGATTCACTTCAACAGGGTATATCTTGTCTTCCAGCTTCAGTTCATTGGGATGCCTACTAGACATTTCAGATTTGGGAGAAATCATTGATGGTATTCATCTTCTCTTTGATGAAGATGATCCTTCCTCGATTGTTGAAGATGATCCTTCCTCAATTGTTGTGAGAGAATACTCTAACTCTCTTGTTCATTCTCTACATGATCATTGTTTTGAGGTTGACATGATTGTGGATTCTTATGTACAATAGTTGGAGGATATTTCTTTATCCTTAGAAGAGATATGTGACTATTTGGAACTTGTTCTACATTTATCTCCACAAAATCTTGGATTGCCTTTTTAAGTAGTATGGATCAGTACACCACCTTTGGAGGGGTTAACTTTTAGCATCGACATGGGGAGACTTGAGCAATTTTTAGAGACTTCATACATCTTGAGTTTATTTCCTACATCTTCTCTTCATGATTGGGGAGATTTCATGGATACAACTTTGGTTTTGTTTCTTCCCAAGGGGAGGAGCATGGTTCAATGATCATGGAATAGTTTCCTCATTCATGTTCAAGCTTCTACCATTGGTATAGATTCTACATTGAGGGGGGGCTACTTGGTCTCTCTTCTTCTCTCTTATGGGGGGGACTTTTTTCTCACAAAGTTTTATCCTTCTCATACTTCCTTGAGAATTATTTTGTATAGTTTTTGTTGGGATTGTGTTGTCATTGATGTCAATAGGTATAGGTTGTTACTAGTATCACTAACATTGATGTCAGCTAGTGAACAAGAAGTTGTCGATATGATGTTGCATACAACCGAGGTGAAGAGGTTACATGATGAGCATTGGTCATGCTAAAGTGGTAGAATACTGCTTGGAACACACCAGACATGCAAGGTGTGCTACCAGCATAGTGAAGGATAGATGAGGAGTTGAGATTATGTGTTCTTCATCTTGACAAACCAAATGAGAGTAGAATCAGGTTGATGAAGTAGAATGATGGAGAGTCTGTAGGAATATACATTGGATACTGGAATCTCCATTGGTGATAGTTGACATGTTATGTTAGCTAGTGAAACATGAGAGAAGAGACAAGGAAGATAAGTTTATCACCTGATAAAAGATGGAGCTCATTGAATGTTGATGACATGATGTCATCAAGAGTGGTAACTAGTATGAAAGCCCACCGGTAATATTGACAAGGTGTAGGTACAGAAGACTCCTACCAGATGAGAATGTGCATGTATTGGACTGACATGTCTGAAGACCGGTTTGAGGGTTACACCAGCAGATCATGAAAGGTCATGACATAAAGGACAACTGGCAACGTGTGATAAGCAAGTAGGATTTTCTTACCAGTAGATGAAACCAGTTATGAGGGTGTTCAATGACTAGGCATGAACCAACATAACCGTGTGATGAGGTGGATACCGACAATGATGTCACATAAGGATGAAATGGCAAACATGCATAAAGTGGTGGGTGAAACATGCACAGGTCAGTGAAGTAAGGTCGGTGAGGTAGTAGTGATTGGTCCAACATTAATGGTGCTTGCAAAGATAAAGGTAGAGTTGTAGAGTTGTGTGGCTCGAGATCCAGGACAAATTGGTTGTGTGGATCAAAGTTGGTGAAGGAGACAGCTAGGCCATTTATGGTGATTGACTGAGAAAAGTTGACAGAATGGTTGCAGGTTGCTGAAAAAGGAAGGCATGTTCTGGAAGGCACGTAAATGGTGGATATGTACATATAGACATCTCTGAGTTGTGATCCAATCACATTTGATTGGATTCAGTGTGTCTCGGGATCAGTGGAGAAAACCCAAAGGTTCCAAGTTTGAATTGGTTTTTGGTGCGAAGTCAGGGTTATAAATACGTGAGCCTAAGAGATAGATTTGTGTTGTTGAATAGAAGAAGATTATGGTATTGCCAAGTGACTAAATGTTACTTCTGCATGTAACAGCAAAATATCCAAGCCCTCAAAAAATATCTGAGAAGAGACTAAGAGTGAGGGAGAATCAGGTTGGAGTGTTCAACCGGTAGAAGAGAAGAACCGGTAGTGTCCATACCAGGAAAGCATAGGTGAAGAAAGATGCAGGATAGGCAGGCATAGAACTGGTTAAGTATAGTATCGATGGTGAGTAGTAGAGAGCCAAAGGAAGTGAGAGTTGATAGAGAGAAAGGTGAACCAGTATGCAGCAGCTGTGAGAAGAGAGAGCACTAAGTAAGAAGAGAAAAACCGCCAAGATAGTGACTAAGTTGGTGAAGATTCAGTCTAAGTGTGCAGATAACTGGTAAAGATGAGGATACACCTTATCGGCAGGGAAGATTGTATTGAGTTGTTACAAGATTCACTTGTCACTAGATTACTACATTTGTCTTTGATGTTTTATATTGTGATCACTGAGTCATAGCTCAGTGCAGGGGTTGTAGCTCCTTGGGTTGGTTCCCTAAAGTCAAGGGTTGTAGCTCCTTGGGTTGGTGCCCTAAAGTCTGGGGTTGGTGCTCCTTGGGTTGGTGCCCTAAACTTTGTAACTAAGTTTTCATTGTGAGGCTGGATTGGAGCAGTAGACTCCAGCAACATCGCTCATTGAGGTTTTTCCCATCTTGGGTTTTCCTCATACATCCTAGTGTTATAAGATACCTCTTTCTGTGTGTTAGTTTTAAGTTGGTGTACTCACTAATTGGTATGTCTTCATTGTGTTAGATCCCATAAATCGGAATGCTCGAAAAGGATAGCTAAAGGGAAAATTTTTAAGAACCACTGATTCACACCCCTCTTAGTGGTGCATTGTGTCTAACAATTGATATTAGAGCATAGGTTCCTAGTTATAAGAGTGTTCTCCAACTTGGATAGATATAGGCCTAAGAACACAATGGTTTGTTCAGTGTCAATCCCTACTCTAGTATTTGATGGTTCAAATTTTTCTATTTGGAGTTGCAAAATGGAAGTTTTCTTATCCTCTCTAGGTTGATGTTTGGATGGCAGCTGTAAATGGTCTCCCTAGGAATGCATGTCCCCCCATTAGCACTAAAGAAGAAAGAAGACGCTTATGTAATAATGAAGCCATGAAGGCTATACTCAGTGGGCTCACCGGTGATGTCTCCTCATAGGTGGACAGATGCAAAAAAACAAAGAGTTTATGGGATAGACTACAGATGCTTTATGGAAATGAGCCCTACACTGCTGAATCGGATTGTGGAAGCATGAAGAACAACAATATTGACACATGTGGAAGTGTTGACAACAGTTCCATCAGTTGTTGTAGTTTTGATGAAGAGGAAACTCATCTCTTCATGGCACAAGAGATAGAAAGTGATGCACACATATCAGAGTGTGAAAAGGCTGATAGATCCCACCAGATAGATGTGTTTGGGAGCGATGATGAAGATGAAGCTGAAGTAGATTTTGAAAGTGAACTAGTAAGTGCACTAGATGAACTACAAAGTGTTAGAAAGGATTTTAAGAATTACAAAGACTTAGTTCATGATGAATGCAACCAGTTGAGAATATGCCTTGAAGAATCAAATAAAAATATCTGCATATTGACATCTCAACTTGAAGAGGTAAAAGGATTGACTGGTGAGTTGAAATTAGTCTTCAATGATAACGAGAGAAGATGTGAGGATCTCCAACTAGAAGCAGAAACAAAGGACAAAGAGTGTATGGAGTTGAAAGAGGAAATGGAGAGCATCACGAAAGACCTTGAAAAATATCAAAATGAGCTCAAGATAAGGATCCGGTATGATGGCAGTATTGAGGCCTTGGACAAAATGTTAAGCAAACAAAAACATTCCAAGGATACTGGAGGATTAGAATGTGTTGCTAGTGAATGCTCTACAAGCAAGGAGGCCTCCCATAAAGATATTCAATTTGTCTCCTCAAATGAAAATGGAAAAATCCAAACCTTCACAATCAAAGATACTCCAAGAAAGAAGGTTGACCTGAATTCAACCAATGAAGACATGAAGAGGAAAACTGGTACTGCATGGAGGAAAAATACAGACCTAAAAGGTAAAGGGAAAATAGGAGAAGATAACTTCACTGGAAGCAATAACATCAGAAGGCTTTTCACCAGTAGAAGATAGGGAGATGTTTCTTCACACACATCATGTCAAGTGTGGAAGAAGGAGAGATCTGATGGAAAATCTACAGAGCATGAACAACCTAGTGTCCATCCCCAGAGAAGAAGAAATGGAGAGACCAAACTAGTAAGATCATCTCATGTTTGGCAAAAAAAAATTGTAAATAATAAGCCACCTTTCTCTGGTTATTGCTTTGTATGTAAAGGTTTTGGTCATAAGGCAGATGAATGTAAAATGAGCCCTAGGAATAGACAGGGCTCTCCTTCTAGGAATAACATGTTCGATTGTAAGAGAAGAAATGCATATGGGAATAAGATATCAGAATGTACAAACATGCATATACCCACTCCCAATTATGCTAATAAGAATGCATTTAATGCTCCTAGAAATGCAAATGATGTATGTTATGAGTGCAATGGATTCGGCCATAAAAATTATGAATGCAGGAAGAAGAACTCACCTTCATATGGCAACTGGTGGAACTATCCTAATCAACTCAGAGGCAGTTATAGGACTTATGAATGACAAAGACCTGTATGGAACAAAAGAAAATGTGTTCTTGCACATACTAGGAATTCAAGGATATCGGTAACCAACCAAACTGGCTTGGTAAGAGGAGGAAGAGCTAACTGGTATGTTAGAAGGTTCCCCAATCATGAGGTTGAGATAGATGCTATGTGCTTCTATATCACTAATTCTAGCTGTAATGGAGAATTTGGAAGTGCAAAGATCAATGAGGAAGAGAAGAAGAAGACTACAAATGTGGAAAGGAAAGAATTCAGGCAGACATGGAGGAAGAAGCTGAAAGATAAGAGCATGGACCAAAATTGTGCATTAAATGAACAAGTGATATCTCCTATGGCTTAAAGTAGATGCAGGAATCAAAGGGAGTTACATAATGACTATATCATTCACCCCTTAGTTGAGTATAGATAAGGAGATGAACAAGCTACTGTCGGTAAGAGAGAGAAAATATGAAAGCAATATGTGTAGTTACCCTGACTACACATGGAAGATGGCTTACTGCTATAGGGAAAATGAATGGGAGAAAAGGAAATTGGAACCAGGAAATATAGGTGATAAGGAAAGTGTCTCGGCAGAGACAAGAAACTAGTATATGTAGCATGTTACTGACATAGATGCTAATCAGTGTTGCTAAGTTATGCAAGTCAAGCCAATGAGTTGAAAGGTCATTGTAGCAACTCTGATAGCTTGGATGGATGTGGCTATGTCTCAGGTGTCATCAGAAAGGTCCTGAATTACATATGGTGGCCCAGTAGCTGATCCTATGTGCATGCATCTTTATGAGTCAAACAAGTTGAATATGTGTTCTGTAGTTGGCATTATGTTCATGATAGTGGATGTTACAGATACTGAGGTAAGTATCGGTTTAGGAACTGGTAGATGAGAAATGAAGACCAGAGATCTGAGGTTCAGGGGGAGTTCAGAGCTATTTCCTCTGATTAATATCAGATATACAATACACAGAAGTAGATCAAGAAG
This sequence comes from Cryptomeria japonica, assembly GCF_030272615.1. Lineage (NCBI taxonomy): Eukaryota > Viridiplantae > Streptophyta > Pinopsida > Cupressales > Cupressaceae > Cryptomeria > Cryptomeria japonica. Next base: position 292,390,656 of record NC_081411.1, on the reverse strand, counting down.
ATGCTCAAAGAAGGAGAGAGACCGGTGTATGCTGTTAAGGGTTGTTAGGTACCTAAGTTTTCCATCTTAAATGTTGGTAGTTGAGATGATGTTGTGCATAATCCTAAAAGGGGGAGAAATATTTATGTCAGTACTTGGTGGGTGCAAGGAGGAATGTTATCCTAACATTTCCCTTTACCATTGTTGTCAAAGGGGGAGAAACTTATTGTAGTATACCGGATACTACATGTGTTGACATCAATGCCAAAGGGGGAGATTGTTGGAAATGTGTTATCATTGATGTCGATAGGTATAGGTTGTTACCGATATCACTGACATTGATGTCAACTAGTGAACAAGAAGTTGTCGATATGATGTTGCATACAACCGAGGTGAAGAGATTACATGATGAGCATTGGTCATGCTGAAGTGGCAGAATACTACTTGGAACACACTAGACATGCAAGGTGTGCTACCAAGATAGTGAAGGATGGATGAGGAGTTGAGATAATGTGTTAATAATCTTGACAAACCAAATGAGAGTAGAATAAGGTTGATCAAGAAGAATGATGGAGAGTCTACATGAATATACATGGGATACCGAAATCTGCATTGGTGATAGTTGACATGTTATGTCAACCGGTGAAACATCAGAGAAGAGACAAGGAAGATAAGGTTCTCACCTGATAAAAGATGGAGCTCATTGAATGTTGATGACATGATGTCATCAAGAATGGTAACTGGTAAGAAATCCCACTGGTAATATTGATAAGGTGCAGGTACAGAAGACTCCTACCTGATGAGAATGTGCATGTATTGGACTAACATGTTTGAAGACTAGTTTGAGGGTTACACTGGCAGATCAGGAAAGGTCATGACAAGGACAACTAGAAAGGTGCCATAAGCTATTAGGGTTTTCTTATAGGTAGATTAAACTGGTTATGAGAGTGTTCGGTGACTAGGCATGAACCAACAGAACCATGTGATGAGGTGGATACCGACAATGATGTCACATAAGGATGAAATGACAAACATGCATAAACTGGTGGGTGAAACATGTATAGGTTGGTGAAGTAAGGTCGGTGAGGTAGTAGTGATTAGTCTAACATTAATGGTGACTGCAAAGATCAAGGTAGAGTTGAAGAGTTGTGTGGCTCGAGATCTAGGATAGATTGGTTGTGTAGATCAAAGTTGCTGAAGGAGACAACTGGTCCATTTATGGCGTTTGACTGAGAAAAGTCAACAGAATGGTTGCAGGTTGTTGAAAAAGGAAGGCATGTTCTGGAAGGCATTTAAATGGTGGATATGTATAGATAGATGTCTCTAAGTTGTGATCCGATCAGATTTGATTGGATTCAGTGTGTCTCAGGATCAGTGGAGAAAACACAAAGGTGCTATGTTTGAATTGGTTTTTGGCAGGAATTATGGGTTATAAATACATGTGCCTAAGAGATAGATTTGTGATGTTGAATGGAAGAAGATTATGTTGTTTCCAAGTGACTAATTATTACTTCTGCATGTAAGAGCAAAATAGCCAAGCGCTCACCAAATATCTAAGAAGAGACTAAGAGTGAGGGAGAATCAGGTTGTAGTGTTCAACTGATAGAGGAGCAGAATCGGTAGCGTCCATACAAGGAAATAATAGGTGAAGAAAGATGCAAAATAGGTAGGCATAGAATTGGATAAGTATAGTATCGATGGTGAGTAGTACAGAGCCAAAGGAAGTGAGAATCAATAGAGAGAAAGGTGAACTAGTATGCAGCAGCTGTGAGAAGAGAGAACAATGAGTAAGAAGAGAAAAACCAGCAAGATAGTGATTGAGGTGGTGAAGATTCAGTCTGAGTGTGCAAATAATTAGTAAATATAAGGAGACACCTTCCCGATAGGGAAGATTGTACTGAGTTGTTACAAGATTCACTTGTAACAAGATTACTACCTTTGTATTTGATGTTTTATATTGTGATCACTAAGTCGTAGCTCCTTGGGTTGGTGCCCTAAAGTTAGGGGTTGTATCTCCTTGGGTTGGTGCCCTAAAGTCAAGGGTTGGTGCTCCTTGGGTTGGTGCCCTAAACTTTGTAACTAAGGTTTCATTGTGAGGCTAGATTGGAGTAGTAGACTCCAGCAGCATTGCTCACTAAGGTTTTTCCCATCTTGGGTTTTCCTCATACATCCTAGTGTTATGAGATGCCTCTTTGTGTGTGTTAGTTTTAAGTTGGTGTACTCACTAATAGGTATGTCTTGATTGTGTTAGATCCCATAAACCAGAATTCTTGAAAAGGATAGCTAAAGGGAAAAGTTTTAAGAACCACTGATTCACCCCCCTCTCAGTGGTGCATTGTGTTTAACAATTTTCATCTATCTTTTGTGGGGGAGTTTTTTCCCATTGGTTTTTTCTCTCTTTCCCCACTTTATGGGAGATTGCATTTGCATTTGTGTATGGGTACCTAACATGGCCTTTTAGCTTGGACCCATCTTACATTGTTGACTTAAGTTTTCATTCCCCTAAGTTGTACTTAAGAGGGGGTATTGATATAATTATTTATTCATGTTTGATATAATTACACTTTACCTAAGTTTACTTAGGTACATGCACCACATTGTAGTTTGCATATGAGACACTTAGGGAGATGTGCATACATTGTGAGTGTGTATGTAGGAGAATTTCCACCTTTTTACGGTGTGATCTTGTTGTTATTTTATCATATCCACTTATCGTAGAGTGATAATTCCACCTTTAGTGGGTGATCCACCTCGTGGAATCTTTTACTATTTCTCCTACCTACATTTACCTACCCTTGCATCTCATTGAGCCACATGTCATCATTGTGTTCTCTTTGGTCTCTTATCCTTTCTTTAATAAGTAGGCTCATCTACATTGTATGTAATTTTTAATGATCCAGTTGATCTTATTTTACTCTTGATTAGAATAAAGTTTATTCTTATCAAATATTTAGTCTCTCTTTTGTGCTATTCAATGTGCTCTTGATATTGTCTATTTTCAACAAATTCTTACAAAAATAAAAGATATAAAATTAATTACAAAGGCAAGAAAATCTCCAACCTACAATTTAGAAGAAAGGACTACATTTGAAGAAATTTGAAGTGCAACCGCAATCTAGAAAGACACCAACGCAAATCCTTAGCAACAACAAGAATTCTCGAAAACAAAAACCACACAAAAAAGTGCATAGAAAATATCCTTGAAATCCAAAAGAAATCTATCACCCGAAAATCCCATATCACCAGAAATTCACTAGAGAAATAATGCAAAACTTCTCCAAAAAATTCTCAAAAATCCCTAAATAAAACTTCAAGAAAAAATCCTAAAAAAAATAATAATCTTGCATGCATAAAACTCAATTAAAAATTTCAATGCAAAGCATAAAGCTCACTCCACTTCCGCTTTTGAAAACAAGGAGAAAATAAATAAATAAAAATTACTAAATAAAACTCCCAATTAACCAATTAAGAAATTTTAAATAAATGAATAAATAATTAATCAACAATTAAATATGAAAGCTCCACACAAAATAATCAATTAAAATCCCAACTAAATATAAAAGCTCTAAATTAAATAACTCCAATAAAATAATTTATTTAATAATATTAAATTCACAATAAATATTATTTATTAATTACAAATTAGAATTCTTAACTTAATTAATTAATTACCACAATAAAACCAACCCACACAATAATTAAATAAATACCACATGACAACTTAACCAAAATACTAGAACTAGTAAGGTATCACCTAGGCATAGGATGTGATAGGACATTATATCATTCTTCATTTTCAACTTGTCATTGGGATTAGAGACATGCTCAGACCTGTGAAACCAAGCGGAGTCAATTTCTCGAACCTACATTCCTGCATAACACTAAACGCCTATGCACAACATGTGTGTGTGTGTGTGTGTGTATGTATATGTATATTTATGTATGTTTATGTATATATATATATGTATATCTATATGTATATGTATATGTAAATTTATATGTATATGTATATGTATATGTATATGTATATATATATGTATATGTAGCATCCTAAAATTGCAACCCTCACAATTTCAACCACATCTTAAGCACTCACCTATGTGACTGCACCTCTCTATTCGATTGAGACCCCTTTTTGCACCTTTGTCCCGAGTCTCTTCCCATTTTAGCCATAATGTTGCCTTAAGACCCTGTTTGGATCCCAAGATAGGGTAGGACAGTGGCATGGCACCCCTGTCCCCCATAAACAGGGGTGTGGCGCCTTTGTCCTCCCTCTTAGGGAGGCCCTAAGATGGGTCCATTCAACCCATTTTTCTCAATTTTCTCTTCAAGGATTCAATCTCTCTTGGTTGGCCTTTGATGGATGAAAATTAATTCTCTTGGGTGTGTATAAAAGGAGATTCAATTCCCTCATTTGATATACATGATATGTAGAAATAGGCAAGATAAGGATAATAAGAGAAAGGTCTTCATCAAGCACTCAAGTCTTCTTCTTCATGTATCTTCTTCATTCATCCATTAAACCAACATTACAACATTCATTTCTAAGTAGGTGTGTGTGTTAGGGTTTTGTCATGTAACATGTCATTTCATACAACATTTGTGATTACATTCAAGAAGCAAGGAAATCATCATCATCAATTGTAGATCTACAAGGTATAAATTTCCATCATTTACATTTAAGCATTTGCAATTGCTTTCTTTCAAGGTTGATTCCTCAACCGAGGTTTGATTGAGGAAAACCCCTATCCACAAACCTTCTTCCCTTCTTTTTTGTGTGTAGGTTACAGGTGTGTAGCTATAATTGTAGGTATGGACTCCATTTACAGAGATGGAAAAACCCTTTTCAAAATGTGGATTTTTTGGAGGACCGTGTGCACTTTCAACATGGTCCAGACAACTTTTCTCCAAATTTGCAGGGCAGATCCATATCAATCTTAATATCTTAGATCCAAAATTATAGCTCAATCCCAAACTGGTATCTCCTCATTTCATTAATTTTATCTCTTTTATACATAGTCAACAAGTCAACATATCTATTTACAAAAGAGGGCAAATCACTTTCCAACCCTTGCAATCCACTTGTAATTCATATCCTTGTTCCCCTTGGATTAGGATCTAGTGGATTCAAGCCCCTCTTTTGAATGTAAAGTTTCTCCCAAGTGAAAATTCTCCTAGTGGTTTCCTTTCTCTCTCTCTTAGGTGGGGAACCACTAGGATCCAATTTTCTACTTTACATTTTGGTGAACCTAATATCCTACACTTTAGTTCAGATTTTTTATTATTAGATCTGAATTTTAAAATTTCATTTCCAAGTTTGATCTTTTTGCAAATTTTAGAGGTTAATTGCATAAAAACCCTAATTTTTCATTTTGACAAAATTGAGCTTGTGAAGTGTAACATTTTAATTGCTTGTTTCAGTTCCGATTTCTATTTCAAAACTACAAGTCAAATCATTCTTTTCATTTTGAAAATTAAGTGGTTAAAAAGCAAAACCCTAATATTTTACAATCTCCTATTTCGACCTTTGATTGCTAATTTGACTGATCTAGACATCTCCAAATCGACTGTTTTTTTGGATTCCACAATAAAATCATAATCTCTATCATCCCTAAAAATTTCAAAAAAAGTTGGTCGAACTGAGTACACTTTGTACACGGTCCCTAGTTTTTTTCCTGAAATTTTGGGAGTAGGAATTGAATGTATTTTTTTTCTTAAATCCAGAAAATTGGCATACTTTATTAATTTTTGCACCCCTTACAGTCGAATACAAATTCAAATTTCTACACTCTTCAAATTTTCATAAAAAGGTCCTAATTTTAGATCTTCTTTTCAAGTAAATTAAGATTTTATGACTTTCAATGGTAATTAATGGATTAGATTTATTTGCTATTTCACATATGATTACATTATTTTTAACATACATTTATTACAATCATGTGTTTGATAATGGCTTTCTTCATTTCATGTTGCTTCTTTTCATTCATAGCACTTGGTCATATTGTGTTGCTAGGGTTTCAAGGTCATTTCCTTCCCAAATTAATCTCAAAGCTTTCATGTATCATTTTTGTTGCATTATTGTGATGATATTAACTAAATGCATTGCAAATGTCAATCACCTTAAGGATTTTGTTATCCCAACCCTAGAGATCTTAATCCTCATACCTCTCCTAGGGCATCTTGTGTGAATAAGATGAGAGCTAATATTCTAACCAATGATCTCTCCAAAAAAGAGCAAGAATTGGACAATGATATAGATCCATCTTTTTCTCATACGCATACTCTTGAGAAAGAGGGGAAATGTCAAACTATTAATAATCTTACATCTTTAGACCCTCCTTATTCTCCTAGGATCTATCTTCAACACCAAAGTATATGTAGAGAGGATGATGTTATGCATTTTATACATAATCTTTCCCCTCGCATAGAAATGAGTAAAGATGAACCTTTAGATGATAAAGATGTGTTGGCATTTTGATGATGTTTTGATTGTCATTGATGGATACACACTTTCTTGATGTATGAGTTATGCTCAACAATTAATTTCTCCAACCAGTATTGTGTACTATTGGATGTATAGTCTTTACACTATCGGTGTTTTGCAGAAAATGGTTTACTGGTCATAGATTGTATGAAGACCGCAAGCCATATGAAGACCCCAAGCGGTACGAGGATCCCAAGTGGTTCGAGGAGCTCAAAGCAGTATGAAGGAACCAAGCGGTAGTTAACCTTTGATCAAAACACTACGATCTACCAGTCTTCAGTTTTGACAATCGGTAATCAGTATATTGTATTAACCGGTATTACTCTGTGATGAGTTACCAACCGGTATTACTGTAATGTGTGATGAGTTATAATCCACCGACACTTTGGCAGTGTTTTTGTGTTGTGTTACCAAATGTGTCTAGATACACTAAACCTAGGAACTTGTAGTCTAATCCTATTTGACCGACATGAAATCAATTTCCTTTATAAGGACATCATGTCTAGGGTTTGTGTGAGATGTGTAATATGTGACATATAGAATTGAAATGGTTACGTGCGATCATTGAAGAGAAGATTGGGTCTATGTGAAGAGATAGAGTGTGGAGATATTGAAGACTAAAGTAATGCTGAAATGCATTAACAATGAGCTGTTAAGGATCTGACTGAGCATACTGTGCTATTATCTAGATCATTCACTTATTGATTACTAATATCTTCGACAAGTTTGAAACCCTTAACCAGGTAGGCCCAGCAAAGCCTTTGTAAATCCTCTAACAAAGTGGATCACAACTGTGGATCTGGAATCCTTTAAGAAGGTAGTCTTTAACAAGACTTATCTCCTAACAAAGATCTAGATTCCTAACATGATCTATTCTCGTGAAGAACATTGTATGACCTTAACTAGTCTAACCTTAACCGGTCTAGTTTCTATTCTACAAATAGTTACTTGTGAGTTTCTGCTCACCGTGGTTTTTCCCATTTGGGTTTCCACATCAAATATCTTGTGTTATGGTGATTGTGCTCTTGTGGGTGAATGATTTGTTTTCTATTTAGTTTGCATTTATCTTAACCGATTTATTAGTGAATCTTCTATACCGATTATCTGCTAAACTGTTTAAAAGTTTGTTTACAGTATTTTTTGGCATACTAATTCACCCCCCCCCCTTCTTAGTATTCATAAATTGGTATTAGAGCCAACCTTTCTATAAGTCTAACCACTTGGAAGGAGATATCGGGGAATATAGTTTGAGGGAACTTGCTCATTGTCTCACTCAGACTGAGACAGCCTATGGTGAACTCAAAGTCAAGTATAAAGCCTCTTTGGCGAAAAGAAGAGAGCAGGCTGAAAAAATAATGGAACTTACTGAAAATAGATCTTTTGATGAAGCTGACATGGATGCCCTAGTTGAAGAAGTTGAAAAACTGAATGAATCTAAGGCCAATCTGAGAAAAGAGTTGGAAGGACTGACTATCAGAATGTGTCAAGAGCTTGAGAACAGAAGGAAAGATGAAGATCTAGTGAAAGACAAAGATCATGAGATCTCCAAGCTGAGGCAAGAAATCGTACCCTTACCACTCATCTCCAAGAGAGTAAAGTGGAAAAAGAAGAAATACAAGGTGAACTAAACATGGTTATTTATGAGAATGCAACTTTGATGGAATCTAATGTTGCTATTTGCAAGGAACTTACTGAGTCAAAGGAGATACTTACAAAATTCAATTAGAGTACTGCTAAGCTAGAGAAAAAGATAGAATCGGCAAAGCTAGTAAAGAATACCACTGGACTTGGTTTCTCTAGGTATGAGGAAGGTGAGACCTCTAGAAAAAAAGTTGAAGCATCAAAGAAGCAACCGACATCCAGGGATAGAGGTAAGAAAAAATTTAAACATGTTTGCTTTAATTGTCTCAAAGAAGGACATACTGCCAATGTGTGTAGAAGCAAGGCCTACAACAATTTTCCTTATTTTCAAAACAATATGCCTAGATCCAATAGATTCAATGGAAAATGTTATGCATGCAACAAGTTTGGGCATAGAGCATTTGAATGTAGGTCAGCTTTGCATAACACTGGGAGATATCCTCCAAGGACTCAAGGAGTCATCCCAGAACCTTTTGTGAACCGGAATCCCAACCGGTTCAATACCTATGGCCATCGGTAAGGTGGTTATCAAGCGGCTACTAGTTGGAGAGAAACTTGTTTGATCTATCATGGTAGTGGTCACACTGCTGCAACATGCAGAAGGAAGAATGGAAGTATGTATAACAAACCATGGAGAACACCTAGAATGGTATGCTATCATTGCAACAAATCGAGACACACTACCAGAACTTGTAGACTGATAAAGAACCTATCGGGTGATATACCAATCACTCCAGAAGGGAAGATTCATGTTGAAACCATTCAAATGGAAATGAATAAAAATTGAAGAAAGAAATTAGAAGAAGAGTCACAAAATGAACCTGTTTCTGCACCTAGTGTGCAAGTCTCGGAACCGGCAAACTAAGCTTCACAAAGGCTTAGGGGGAGCATATCGGTGAAATATTTCAAACCCCTGGTTTATATCAGTAAAGACCTTAACTAGTATATGTTACCTGTCAATCAATAGAAGACTTGAAGCGGTAAAAGGCAAAATTAGGGTTTGTGCCCTAGTAGTGATGCATTTATTATGGTTGGTGAGAGTTTGTTTAAAAAGGGTTTTTGTCGTCATTTTAACTTATCTATTTTAGAAAGAAGAATTTTTCAAGAGTAGAGCAATCAGAGCAATTTGTCTAGCAGTTGACAAAATCTTATGTGAAATCTTGCAACCATCTTCAAGCAATTAGTGAAGAACTCTAAGCGGTGAACTTGCAACCGATGTGGTGTTTTATGTGCAACATTGGAAAACCCAAATTCCAGTTTGTGAAGGTATTTTCTGAAATTATTACTTATCATTTGATCATGGCTTCTGCATCGCACTCTAGTTCTAGTGCACCTATAGATTCAGCCAAATTTCTTCAAAAGAAAATGAAATACAATGCCCTATCTCAAATACCTGTTGGACTTATTGTTGAGGGAGATATTTCAGGGTATATAGACTATAAATTGGAAGACCTAGGATCCCTAGTGATTCATTCCCAGCTAAGTCTATTTTGTGGGGATGACAAGAAGATCAAACCTAAGTATAGTGTCCTTGAGAAGATGAAACTACACAATGTGGTATATTTTCTGGAAGAGTTCATAGAAGAACATATTCGCATCATCCTTATCAGAGTGCATGGTGACAAGATGTATCTCGAGCGGACCCATGACATCACATCGGAAGCAATTTTTGTCGTCACTAGTTTTTGCAATATTGGAGAGGTACCAGCTCTGTGGAAGGTAACCAAAACTAATATGAAAAAGCTCACCGGTTCTGTGAGTGACCAACGAGTGATGACCATCAACACCATCTTTGATGATTTGGTAAAATATGCTTGCATGGTGATTGGTTACCGGATATTTTATGCGAGCAGAATGAATTTTGTCCTTGTTCCTGCAGTGAATGCTTCTTACAAGATGATCAAGTAAGACACTACATTTGACCTATGTACCTATCTACAAAAGTAATTGTTGTTGAATCTAAAGTCCATCAAATAGGACAATTATTTAAGGTTCAGGTTTGGCCAACTTCTGGTTAGTTTATTCTTTTATTTTCAAGGTTATTTCCTTGGAGTAGGTGATGTTCAATGGTCTGCTGACCTACTAATTTCCAGACAGATTATGGAAAGTCTACAAGTAGTAGGAACTGGATATCCTGAGGTTATTAACAAGTATTTTAATGAATTCAAGTGGAAAATGAACCAGAGAATGAGGATATCTAATGATATAGTGAAGAAGTATGAAGATGACATCTGCTTCACAATAAGGATAGATGACTGCATAATGGAAGCTATGGAACCCAGAAAGGAAGTAGTTGACCCTATGGGGTATGAAGTGATGAATGACATGTTGATTGGGTATGCCTCTACCCTACTTGCCTCACCACTGGATGCAAAGAAAAAGAGAACCGGTACGTACGTGGAAAGGGTCACACTGATTGAAGAACCAAAACAAAAAAAGGGAAAAGCAGTGCCATCAGTATCTACACTGGTTACCTCTACCAGTCCGAAAGTGACCAAGCCGTCACTAGCTAAGAAGAAACCTGAGATTATTCCAGCAAAGGTATTTGAGAGGAAGCGGAAATCCAAGAATCACTCACCAGAGTCAGTGGACACAGAACCGAAGGCTGAAATAAAGAAGTCAAAAAAATCAAGCAAAAAGACAAAGTCTATCGGTAATCTACCAGCAACTTCTGCACCAGTAAATATAGACATTTCTTCTTATAATCCAATGACACATTGTCGGAGGATAATTTATAACATTAGGAGGAAATTGTTTGATGATTTAATAGAACATTTTGACGATTTTAATGATAATGAGAAAGAAGAGGTAGAACAGGAAGTCATTAAATACTTATGTATTAATGATCGATCGCCATCTGAGATTAGATTGGTTACACCAGATTCTTTGTATAATCCTTTAGATAATAAATGGCACATTGCCATTGAAAGATAACAAGAGATCAGGGAGAATTTTTGCACAATACCTTCCTGATGCTTCAAATTCTGAATTATTTGAAATAATGGATAAGAACAAAGGCTTCTTCTTCATGAGAAGCAGAAGACTTGGGCTACTAGAAGGTAAATCTTCTAAAGTGGAAAAGGACAGACATATACATGTTAAAGCTGCTGTCAAAATACACTAGGTAGCTGAAGCCACTAAGAAGACTGAACAAGAACCTGACCTATCATCAGGAAAACCGGATGAGGTATTTGATAGTCAAGGAGAAAGAGTGACAGAACAAATTGATCCTATTAATGATGCATTAGATATTGAGGATGTCACTCCTGACGAATAACAAGCTGAGAAAGAGAAACATGACAAAGAGAAAGTAGAGAAAGAGAAAGAGGAAAAAGCAAGGCAAGAAGAAATCAAGAGGAAAGAGGAAGAGAAAAAGAAAGAGGAAGATAAGATAAAAGAGGTAGAGAAGAAGAAAGAGGAAGAAAGGAAGGAGGAAGAGAAGAAAAAACAAGAAGAGGAGAAAAAGAAGAAAGAACAGGATAAGAAAAGAGCAAAAGAGAAGAAGCAAGCAGAGAAGAACAAACAAGTGGAGATCAAAACAAAAGAAGGAGGACAGACTCCTAATGCAACCGGTGATCAAACCAAACACGTTGATACCACCAGTCCTATTGATCTAACTCTTGCAAGTCTAACTCAATCAGTAGATAAGTCTAAGCTACTATGAAGTATCAAACTTGCACAAGAGAGACTGGAAGAATTGCGAAGGAAGAAAGAATGGGATGTCATACAAACTGCGGTTCACAACCTTACCAGTCTAATTCCCAGTACCAACCTCCCCAGTACCGATTCCTCTCTATCCAAGCTCAAACTTCTTTGTACCATAGTGGAGGACTAGGTACAATGCTTGGAAGATGTTGCTCAAGCAACTACAAAGAAAAAGCATTAAAAGGCACTCAATGTTGCCTTACTCAAGTAATTGAATGAGTTGAGGACACAACTACTAAAGTAGTAGAATGATATCAGTGTTGCTATGGGTGAAGGTAAATTATTGTTGAGTAAAATCTGCCAACTCTATCTATTTTGTGATGATGTGCTTAAACAGAAAGCTAAACTCCAATCGGAGTTACAGGCATATATTAGAAAATTCAAGATGCCATATGATTCATTCACTACCTATGGACAAACCATTCATCATTATCAGCATTAGACTGCCAAGATGGACTTAAAGTTCAGCAACCAGACTCAAGATTTGCAGGAGCTTCAACTGCTCCTATTGCCAAGACTATAGATTCTTCAGAAATGTTTTCTCATCCTTGAAGCTATCACGGTAACTCAAGAGATGAGTACCATTAATGCAATGGAAGAACTAGCATCCAGATGAAGACTGAAAGTGAGGTTGCTACCTCCTTACTTGAGTCATGGACATTGACAATGAAAACTTTTGTGCAAGACTTTAAATCTATTTTTGAGAGATTTCATTCCTTATTGTCATGAACATCTACTCTATTTTATTATATAAGAAAAAATAGGTTACTTTGCATTACTTTGTCATTGTTGGCAAAGGGGGAGTAGTGTACACTAAAATTTTGGTGAATGTTACCATTTTGGGGAGTAGTGTACATTGTAATCTTTGCAAAAGGGGTAGTGTATATACTTAGGGGGAGTAATTTTGATTATGGCATTTTTGTTGTAAAAACACTTAGATGTCAAAATTTTCCTAAGTGCTACCATCAATTCCAAAGGGGGAGATTGTTGGCATTTTGATGATGTTTTGATTGTCATTGATGGACACACACTTTCTTGATGTATGAGTTATGCTCAACCGGTAATTGCTCCAACCGGTATTGTGTATTATTGGATGTATAGTCTTTAGACTATCGATGTTTTGCAGAAAATGGTTTACCAGTCATAGATTATATGAAGATCGCAAGTGGTATGAAGACCCCAAGTGGTACAAGGATCCCAAGTGGTTCGAGGAGCTCAAAGCGGTACAAAGGAACCAAGCAGTAGTTAACTTTTGATCGAAACACTACGATCTAGCAATCTTCATTTTTGACAACCGGTAATTGGTATATTGTATTAACCGGTATTACTCTGTGATGAGTTACAAACCGGTATTACTGTAATGTGTGATGAGTTATCATACACTGACACTTTGGTGGTTTTTTGTGTCGTGTTACCAAATGTGTCTAGATACACTAAACCTAGGAACTTGTAGTCTAATCCTATCGGACCGACATGAAATCAATTTCCTTTATAAGGACATCATGTCTAGGGTTTGTGTGAGATGTGTGATATGTGAGATATAGAATTTAAATGGTTATGTGCGATCATTGAAGATAAGATTAGGTCTATGTGAAGAGATAGAGTGTGGAGATATTGAGGACTGAAGTAATGCTGAAATGCATTAACAATGAGCTGTCAAGGATCTAACTAAGCATACTGTGCTATTATCTAGATCATTCACTTATTGATTACTAATATCTTCAACAAGTCTAAAACCCTTAACTGGGTAGGCCTAGCAAAGCCTTTATAAATCCTCTAACAAGGTGGATCACAACTGTGGATCTGAAATCCTTTAACAAGACTTATCTCCTAACAGAGATCTAGATTCCTAATAGGATCTGTCCTAGTGAAGAATATTGTATGACCTTAACTATTCTAACCTTAACCAGTCTGGTTTCTATTCTACAGATAGTTACTTGTGATTTTCTGCTTACCGTGGTTTTTCCCATTTGGGTTTCCACGTCAAATATCTTGTGTTATGGTGATTGTTCTCTTGTGGGTGAATGCTTTGTTTGCTATTTGGTTTGCATTAATCTTAACAAGTTTATTAGTGAATCTATTGTACCGGTTATCTGCTAAACTGTTTACAGTATTTTTTGGCATACTAATTCACCCCCCCCCTCTTAGTATTCATCAATTGGTATCAAAGCCAACCTTTCTATAAATCTAACCACTTGGAAGGAGATATGGGGGAATACAGTGTGAGGGAACTTACTCATCATCTCACTCAAACTAAGAGAGCCTATGATGAACTCAAAGTCAAGTACAAAGCCTCTTTGGCCAAAACAAGAGAGCATGCTAAAAAACTGATGGAACTTACTGAAAATAGCTCTTCTGATGAAACTGACATGGATGCCCTAGTTGAAGAAGTTGAAAAACTAAATGAATCTAAAGCCAATCTAAGAAAAGAGTTGGAAGGACTGACTATCAGAATGTGTCAAGAGCTTGAGAATAGAAGGAAAGTTGAATATCTGGTAAAAGACAAAGATCATGAGATCTCCAAGATGAAGCAAGAAACTAGTACCCTTACCGCTCATCTTCAAGAGAGTAAAGTCGGAAAAGAAGAAATACAAGGTGAACTAAACATGGCTATTTCTGAGAATGCAACCTTGATGGAATCTAATGCTTCCATTTCCAAGGAACTTACCAAGTCAAAGGAGATACTTGCCAAATTCAATCAGAGTACTACTAAGCTAGGAAAAAAGCTAGAATCGGCAAAGCCAGTAAAGAATAACACTGGACTTGGTTTCTCTGGATATGAGGAAGGTGAGACCTCTAGAACAAAATCTGCAGCATCAAAGAAGCAACTGACATCCAAGGATAAAGGTAAGAAAAAATTTAAACATGTTTTCTTTAATTGTCTCAAAGAAGGACATACTACCAATGTGTGTAGAAGAAAGGCCTACAACAATTTTCCTTATTTTCAAAACAATATGCGTGGATCAAATAGATTCAATGGAAACTGTTATGCATCCAACAAGTTTGGGCATAGAGCATTTGAATGCAGGTCAGTTTTGCACAACACTAGGAGATATCCTCCAAGGACTCAAGGAGTCATCCTAGAACCTTCTGTGAACCAGAATCCCAACTGGTACAATACCTATGACCATCGGTAAGGTGGTTATCAAGTAGCTAATAGTTGGAGAGAAACTTGTTTGATTTGTCATGGTAGCAGTCACACTACTGCAACATGCAGAAGGAAGAATGGAAGTATGAATAACCAACCCTGGAGAACACCTAGAATGGTATGCTATCATTGCAACAAATTGGGACACACTACCAGAACTTACAGATTGAGAAAGAACCTATAGGGTGATATACCAATCACTCCAAAAGGGAAGATTAATGTTGAAACTATTCAAATGGAAATGAATAAAAATTGGAAAAAGAAATCAGAAGAAGAGTCACAAAATGAACTTGTTTCTGCGCCTAGTGTAGAAGTCTTTGAACTGGCAAACTGAGCTTCAGAAAAGCTTAGGGGGAACATATCGGTGAAATATTTTGAACCCCTAGTTTATATCAGTAAAGACCTTAACCGGTAGATGTTACCTATCAATCGACAGAAGACTTGAAGCGATAAAAGACAAAATTAGGGTTTGTGCCCTAGCGGTGATGCATTTATTATGGTTGGTGAGAGTTTGTTTAAAAAGGGTTTTCATCCTAATTTTCACTTATCTGTTTTCGAAAGAAGAATTTTTCAAGAGTAGAGCAACCAGAGCGATTTGTCTAGCAGTTGATGAAATCTTGTGCGAAATCTTGCAACCATCTTCAAGCAATCAGTGAAGAACTCTAAGCGGTGAACTTGCAACCGAATTTGTGTTTTGTGCGCGACATTGGAAAACCTAAATTCCAGTTTGTGAAGGTATTTTCCGAAATTCATACTTATCACTTTATCATGGCTTTTGCATCACACTCTAGTTCTAGTGCACCTATATAATTAGCCAAATTTCTTTAAAAGAAAATGAAATACAATTCCCTATCTTAAATACCCATTAGAGTTATTGTTGAGGGAGATATTTCAAGGTATATAGACTATAAATTGGAAGAGCTAGGATCCCTAGTGATACATTCCCAGCTAAGTTTGTTATGTGGGGATGACAAGAAGATCAAACCTGAGTATAGTATCCTTTAGAAGATGAAACTACACAATGCGGTATATTTTCAGGAAGAGTTCATAGAAGAACATATTCGTATCATTCTTAGCAAAGTGCATGGTGACAAGATGTATCTCGAGTGGACCCATGACATCACACTGGAAGCAATTTATGCCATCACCAGTTTCTGCATATTGGAGAGGTACCAGCTCTACGGAAGGTCACCAAAACTAAAATGAAAAAGCTCAATGGTTTTGTGAGTGACCAATGGGCGATGACTCTCAACACCATCTTTGATGATTTGGTAAAATATGCTTGCATGGTGATTGGTTACCGGATATTTTATGCGAGCAGATTGAATTTTGTCCCTGCTGCTACAGTGAATGCTACTTATAGGATGATCAAGGAAGAAACTACATTTGACTTATGTACTTGTCTACAAAAGCAATTATTGTTGAATCTGAAGTCCATCAAACAAGACAATTCTCTAAGGTTCAGGTTTGGCTAACTTTTGGTCGGTTTATTATTTTATTTTCAAGGTTATTTCCCTAGAGTAGGTGATGTTCAATGGTCTACTAAGCTACTAATTTCCAGACAGATTAAGGAAAGTCTACAAGCAGTAGGAACTTGATATCTTGAGGTTCTTAACAAGTATTTTAATGAATTCAAGCGGAAAATGAACCAGAGAATGAGGATATTTGATGATATAGTGAAGAAGTATGAAGATGACATCTTCTTCACAATAAGGATAGATGACTACATAATGGAAGCTATGGAACCAAGAAAGGAAGTAGTTGGCCCTATGGGGTATGAAGTGATGAATGACATGTTGATTGGGTATGACTCTACCCTACTTGCCTCACCACTGGATGCAAAGAGAAAGAGAACTGGTACCTACGTGGAAAGGGTCACACTGATTGAAGAACCAAAACAAAAAAAGGGAAAAGCAGTGTCATCAGTATCTGCACCGGTTACCTCTACCAATCCAAAAGTGACCAAGTGGTCACCAACTAAGAAGAAACATGAGATTATTCCAGCAAAGGTATTTGAGAGGAAGCAGAAATCTAGGAATCACTAACCAGAGTAAGAGGACACAGAACTGAAGGTTGAAATAAAGAAGTCAAAACAATCAAGCAAAAAAAAAAAGTCTACCAGTAATGTACCAACAACTTTTGCACTAATAAATATAGACATTTCTTCTTATAATCCAATGACACATTGTCAGTGGACAATTAAGAACATTAGGAGGAAATTGCTTGATGTTTTAAAAGAACATTTTGATGATTTTAATGATAATGAGAAAGAAGAGGTAGAATAGGAAGTCATAAAATACTTATGTATTAATGATCGGTGCCCATCTAAGATTAGATCAGTTACACCAGATTCTTTGTATAATTCTTTAGATAATAAATGGTGCATTGCCATTGAAAGAGAACAGTAGATCAAGGAGAAAAATTTCACACAATACTTTCCTGATGCTTCAAATTCTGAATTATTTGAAATAATGGATAAGAACAAAGGCATCTTTTTCATGAGAAGGAGAAGACTCAGGCTACTAGAAGGTAAAGCTTTTGAAGTGGAAAAGGACACACATGTACATGTTAAAGTTGTTGTTGAAATACACCAGGTAGCTGAAGCCACTAAGAAGACTTAACAAGAACCTGACCTATCATCAGGAAAACCGGATGAGGTATTTGATAGTCAAGGAGAAAGAGTGACTGAACAAATTGATCCTATTGATGTTGATGCATTAGATATTGAGGATGTCACTCTTGAAAAAGAACAAGCTGAGAAAGAGAAACATGACAAAGAGAAAGCGGAGAAAGAGCAAGAGGAAAAAGAAAGGCAAGAAGAAATCAAGAGGAAAGAGGAAGAGATAAAGAAAGAGGAAGATAAGAGAAAAAAGGTAGAGAAGAAGAAAGAGGAAGAAAGGAAGAAGGAGGAAGAAAAGAAAAAACAAGAAGAGGAGCAAAAGAAGAAAGAAGAGGATAAGAAAAGAGCAGAAGAGGAGAAGGAAGCAGAGAAGAACAAACAAGCAGAGATCAAAATAAAAGAAGGAGGATAGACTCCTAAGGCAACTAGTGATCAAACCAAACGGGTTGATACCACCAATCCTATTGATCTAACTCTTGCAAGTCTGACTCAATCAATAGATGAGTCTGAGCTACTACAAAGCATCAAACTTGCACAAGAGAGACTGAAGGAATTGTAAAGGAAGAAAGAACAGGATGTCATACAAACTGTGGTTGACACCCTTACCAGTATAATTCCCGGTACCAAACTCCCCAGTACTGATTCCTCTCTATCCAAGCTCAAACTTCTTTATACCATAGTGGAGGACTAGGTACAATTTTTGGAAGATGTTGTTGAAGCAATTGCAAAGAAGAAGCATGAAAAGGAACTCAATGTTGCCTTAGTAAAGAAAATGAATGAATTGAGGACACAACTACTGAAGCAACAAAATGATATCAGTGTTGCTATGGGTTGAAGGTAAATTACTGTTGAGTAAAATCTGCCGACCCCATCTATTTTGTGATAATGTGCTTAAATAGAAAGCTAAACTCCAATCGAAGTTACAGGCATATATTAGCAATTTCAAGATGCCATATGATTCATTCACTACCTATGGACAAACCTTTCATCATTATCAACATCAGACTGCCAAGATGGACTTAGAGATCAGCAACCAGACTCAAGATTTGTAGGAGCTTCAACTGCTCCTATTGCTAAGACTCCAGATTCTTTAGAAATGTTTCCTCAACCTTGAAGCTATTGCGGTAACTCAAGAGATGAGTACCATTAATGCAATGGAAGAACTGGCATTCCAGATGAAGACTGAAAGTGAGGTTGCTACCTCCTTACTTGAGTCATGGACATTGGCCATGAAAACTTTTGTGCAGGACTTTAAATCTGTTTTTGAGAAATTTCATTCCTTATTGTCATGAACATCTACTGTATTTTATTATATAAGCAAAAAGGGGTTACTTTGCATTACTTTGTCATTTTTGGCAAAGGGGGAGTAGTTTACATTAAAATTTTGGTGAATGTTACCATTTCATGTACTTTCATGTTACCATTTTGGGGAGTAGTGTACATTATAATCTTTGCAAAAGGGGTAGTGTATATGCTTAGGGGGACTAATTTTGATTATGGCATTTTTGTTGTAAAAACACTTAGATGTCAAAATTTTTGTAAGTGTTGCCATCAATGCCAAAGGGGGAGATTGTTGGCATTTTGATGATGTTTTGATTGTCATTGATGGACACACGCTTTCTTGATGTATGAGCTATTCTCAACCGGTAATTGCTCCAATTGGTATTGTGTATTATTGGATGTATAGTCTTTAGACTATTAGTGTTTTGTAGAAAATGGTTTACCGGTCATAGATTGTATGAAGGCCGCAAGTGGTATGAAGATCCCAAGCGGTATGAGGATCCCAAGCGGTTCGAGGAGCTCAAAGCGGTACGAAGGAAACAAGTGGTAGTTAACTTTTGATCAGAACACTACAATCTACCAGTCTTCATTTTTGACAACTGGTAATTGACATATTGTATTAACTAGTATTACTCTATGATGAGTTACCAACTGGTATTACTGTAATGTGTGATGAGTTATCATCCACCGACACTTTGGTGGTGTTTTTGTGTTGTGTTACCAAATGTGTCTAGATACACTGAACCTAGGAACTTGTAGTCTAATCCTATTGGACCAACATGAAATCAATTTCCTTTATAGGGACATCATGTCTAGGGTTTGTGTGAGATGTGTGATATGTGAGATATAGAATTGAAATGGTTATGTGCGATCATTGAAGAGAAGATTAGGTCTAAGTGAAGAAATAGAGTGTGGAGATATTGAAGACTGAAGTAATGTTGAAATGCATTAACAATGAGCTATCAAGGATCTAACTAAGCATGTTGTGTTATTATCTAGATCATTCACTTGTTGATTACTAATATCTTTGACAAGTCTGAAACCCTTAACTGGGTAGGCCCAGCAAAGCCTTTGTAAATCCTCTAACAAGGTGGTTCACAACTGTGGATCTGAAATATTTTAATAAGGTAGTCTTTAACAAGACTTATCTCCTAACAGAGATCTAGATTCCTAACAGGATCTATTCTAGTGAAGAACAATGTATGACCTTAACCGGTTTGGTTTCTATTCTGCAGATAGTTACTTGTGAGTTTTTTCTCACCATGGTTTTTCCCGTTTGGGTTTCCATGTCAAATATCTTGTGTTATGGTGATTGTGCTCTTGTGGGTGAATGCTTTGTTTTCTATTTGGTTTGCATTTATCTTAACTAGTTTATTAGTGAATCTGTTGTACCAGTTATCTTCTAAACTATTTAAAAGTTTGTTTACAGTATTTTTTGGCATACTAATTCACCCCCCCCTCTTAGTATTCATCAAGATGTTCATCCCAAATCTCCCAAAAAGGATAAGAATGACAAAGGAAAGAAGATTATCCTTTTTGATGATGTTCCATCTTCATCTAAAACACCTTCTATTCCCCCTTGCATATCAGGTTTCAAAGAAATTCATGATCTTATTCCACCATCTAGTCATTTGCAACATTCTTATAGTCATGGCTTTAATATAATAACAAAACTAGGTTTTAGAGGACATAAAATTGGCAAATTTGAACAAGGAATTTATGTCCCTTTAAACCCTCTTACACAAGCTACTACAGAAGGCCTAGGAAAGAAGACTTGTCTCTCTAAGGATGAACTCCTTAGGCTTGAAAATTTTAAGAACTATCTTGAAAGACAACAAATCAAAAGAGCCCGCAAGAATGTTTCTTCTTCAAAACATCATTTTTGCTCATTTCATCAAACCCTTGATCATAATGCTGATGATTGCCCTGATTTTGAAAAATCTATTCAAGATGGCATTGATAGTGGCAAAATTAGAATCATGGATGATGAACTTTCTTCTTCTAAAAATTCTCCTCTTCCATGTCAAGAAAATGACTTAAAAAACATTTATCATCCTGAAAGACTAGCTATAAGAATATACTGGAGATTGAAATATTATAAGACTATTTCTTTTCCTCCTAAAAACAAAAACAAGAATCTTAAGAAAATAAAAGGTGAGGAATATTGCATGTTTCATCATTCATATTCACATTCTCTTGGGAAATGTCATGCATTTAAGAAATTTGTTCAAAACCAATATGATCATGCACAAATTTCTCTTACAATAGATCTAGTTGTCTTCCTTGACATGAACACAGTGCCTTAGCATTTGTTTTCTTTTCATGTTGCTCTTCACCCTATGACACAACTAGCCAAGTTAACTGGGGCCTCTTTATCATTTGTGGTGGTATTGTTTCAATTTTAAATACTTTGGGGTAGCAACATGAAGCTCATTTTTTCTTCTTCTTCTGATTAATTTATCTTCATGCATTATTCATTATTAGATCTCCTTTCTTGCATAAGGTTATGTGAGCATATAATTGTTCTTTGTTTTTTTTCCTCTTTTCTTGAAGAGGAGCATCTTTAATGAGTAATAAACTTCTTCTCTTTCCTTCATTCTCTTAGAAAACTTACCTCTTCTATGGTTTCAATTATCTACAAGTATGATATGCCACTAGTATGGAATGATCCCCTATGAAGTAAATGACCCTTCCTTGTGAGAATTTGTTCCATTAGGAAGGCATATCGCTAAAAAATCATCTCCATTAGAAGATGTGTAATATTTCTCCTTATTCCTCTCACTTGGGGGAAAGGATTTCACTCATTTCTCTTCCTTTCTATCTCATTTATCATTATTTCCTTTAGGAGCTGCATTTTTCATATGTGATTATCATTCCTTACAATGATATATTCTTATGACTAAATCTCTCTTGGGGAATATGTGGTTTTATTTCTTTCTTCCCTTAGAAGATTACCACTTCTTGAGATGTGTATTTTGAATATACTAATGTCTTTTCTTGCATGTGTTCATGTAAGTTCATTTTGCATTTTCTTATGTTTGATCTCTCTCTAGAAGATTGTGTAAGCTCTTCTCATTATCTCTACACTTGGGGGAAAATGATTTTTGTCTCTCTCTCTCTCTTTCCTAAAGGATCTGGAACTCTTTCTTATGTTGTGGATGATGTGAGTTTCATTACTTATGTCTTTCCTTGTGTAAAATCGTTGTTGTTTGCTCAAGGGTTCTCTAATATACAAGAGGTGTAAGCACTGACTACAACCTCTTTTACACTTGGTACTATACATCTATAATAAATTCACCCATCCACATTGGGATAAAAGTGAGTCATCCTTTGTCCAGAATCCCTTTCACCTAGCAATAGGAGGAAGGAATGCATTCTTGTTCTCTTATTTTCTTTATTCTAGAAAATATTATATTGATCTAAGACAACTCCTCTTCGGGGGAAATGTCTTTTGAACAAAAATATCATCTCTTCCAAGGATTTCCTTTACACTTATAGAAAGATGTCTATTTTCAACTATCTTATCCTTGCTTGAAGAGTATTCCCTCTCTTACTTGGATTTATGACATTTTTGCATAATGGATATCTTCTTTGTGTCAAAGGAAGGTACCCTTGTTCTACTTTGCTTGAGATGTCAACATTAAACAATGTTGACATCTTAAGGGAGGGGCACCTACACTGCTCCTTTTGTACTATATTTCTCTTACGCATTGTTTTTATTATACAGTGGGTCATTCTCAGAACTAGAGAACAACCTCTTAGAGAGAGATGTGACCACTTTTTCCTTGTACAGTGGGATATTCTTGGAACCAGAGTATAACATCTTAGACCAAGATGTCACTACTTTTCTTCTATATAGTGGGTCATTCTCAGAGTCAGAGCATAGCTTCTTAGAGTGAGATGTCGCCACTTTTCTTTTATACAAGATGATTATTCTCAGAACCAAAGCATGGTCTCTTAGAGAGAGATGCCACTATTGTCCATTTGGAGGAATTGATTATGTGTTGCATTGATGTCAACACTAGCTATTTTGGCTTCTTTACCGATATCCTTCTGGTCCCGGTAAGTTGTTTAGTTTCTACTTGGATTAGATCATGTTGATCCGATATGCTCTGGTATGTTTTGGCTTTTGGAATTTGCTTATTCATGCTACTTAGATTCATGTTTAGACAGTTGGTTTTGATTTGGTGATCGGATGCTATCTTGTATGCTGGCAAGCTTGGTTTGTTGTTTCGCTGAGGGTTTCATCGGCAGAGCTTTGTTGAATATCTTTGATGATATGCATAATTGGTGTTGATGCGGCTTCTAGTAGAGATTCAGGATGTTGATGGTAATTATGGTCGAGACTTGGTTGATTGGGATAATTGCTTTAGCGTTCGTGGACCTAAATTGGGTCCGGTATTATCTTGGTTATGGACCTTCTTAATGCAACGTGTTGTTTGGACTTATCGATGTGTTTTTGAGATGTATTATGGGTTGGATATTATTTGTTTGGTCTCAAGGGGACATGTTTTGTAATTATGTAATTGGTTTATTGTCTGGTGACCAACCTTATTGTTTGTGGTCAAGGATTTGTATATATATGATGTAAGATCTCATTGTAAATCATGTGGGAATGGTATGAGAGCTAATAATGTAATAATCATTCATGCAGAGGATTTGGTCAATCATTGGTAATCGATTTGGGATTATGTAAGAGGATTTAGTCCTCTAGTATTGAGCTTAACCAGAATTATACTCAGGCATAGGAGATGCTATCTTTGCAGTTCATTCTTTCTTCCGGATTGTAGTATGGATTTCTATTTAGTCAGTGAGACTCCTTTTGTGATGAGTAGTGTTCTCTAGGTTGTTGGCCTTTCTGGAAGTGTAGGCCCCTCATTTGTAATCACATACTTACTACAAAAGTATTATTTGACTATGGGTAGGCTTCCTACCATGGTTTTTCCCTTTACCAAGTTTTCCACGTACAAATATTGGTGCCATGTGGGTGGTATTTATTCTTTAATTATTTCTTGTACTTAATTGGTATATCTTCTATTTTGGTATTTAGTTTATGCATTCCGGTATTTATATTTTGGGTTCTGGTATTAAAGTTTTAATTGATTAAGGTTTCGGTAATTTGGTGACAAGTGATTCACCCCCCCCCCCTCTCAATTGTCTCCGATTATTTGAACTGTCAAACAATTGGTATCAGAGCTTTGGTCCTCTTTGTAGATCCTCAACTGCTTGAGGAAGATCCTATGGTGACTAATAGTTCAAGTTCATCTAATGCTATCTTTTGGAGAGATGTTCCTAGGATTGATGGAGAAAATTACAGAGTATGGAAGATTTAAATGGAGAGTCATCTGAGATGTCTCAGTAAGGAAATTTGGGAAATCACAGAGAATGGAGTTACTCCTTTTAATCCAACATCTGGCGATCCTCCTCTGGAAAACTTGGATAAGGATCTTGAGAATGATTGTAGAGAAAGAGAAGCCCTCTTATGTGCACTTTCTGATCAGCAAATAATGGGATTACTGACAAATCATCAGAAAAGGCTATATGTGACAAGTTGGAGACTCTTAATGAAGGTGACCCTACTGTTAAGATTGCTAAAATTTATGCTTACCAGGTGAGATAAGAAAACTTGAAGATGGAAGGATTAGTGCATTCATGGAGAGGGTAAATGAAATTGTTATGGGAATTCAATGTTGTGGTGGAACTCTAAGTGAAGATGAAATAGTTTCTGAAGTTCTAAGAGCTTTGCCACTAGCTTACAAGATGAAGGGTACTATAATTAATGAATTGAGAACAATGGCTAATACCTATATCAATAGAGATACCTTGGTTGGGAAATTATCTTCTTTTGAGCTTGAAGAATTTGGACCTTCTGGAGCTGTGAAATCTGAACCTATTTTTCATGCATTTACATCATCAACAAGAAAGAAAGATTGGAAATATTTGTATGCAAAGCAATTGGATGATATGAAGAGAGAAGATGAAGAATTTCAGCAACTTGAAGCCCTATTTTCTAGAAGAGTACCTGAAGGAAAGATAGGAAGTAAGTATGAAGGAAAAGAACCTTTTAAATGTTTTGCATGTAATAAGATAGGTCATTTTGCATCTAGATGTCCTGAAATGAATTCAAGATTTGAAGAAAGAGCTAGAAGATCTTTTAAGCCTAACCCTAGATATCAAAAAAAGTATAAGTACAGGAAAAACAAAGATAAATCATACTACATTATAGATGAGGAAGGTGTGACTGATTCTGATGATGAACTGACACAAGACTCTACTAGTGGTTCTGATAATGGAAATGGATTGGGTGTTCCTGGCTATCAAGGAAGATATTTTGGCACTAGAAGAGAATGTACCTAAAGAGAAGGCACTTGCAACTAAAATTTTGATGAATAATGATGAACAAATGATACCCTAATTGGTACTGAGAGGGGGGGGTGAATTAGTACAAACAAAAACTTTCTCAACACTTTATCATATTAAAACAATGTTGACCGGTTGTCTTCACCACTAAACTTAACCATGGGTATACCGGTTAAACACTGATACTTCAGAAAACATTTGACAGATCTTATTGACAGACCTTGAATCTTGATGACTACTTCCTGATAAAATCAAGCATGTTTTGTATCAATAATACCACAATCATTTAGCACTACATGCATAACTAACTTAATCAACAACTACTCAATCATCACATGAGAACTCACAACCCATAACACACAGATTTTTCATGTGGAAACCCAAATGGAAAAAATCACGGTGGGGATGAATACCCACAAGCTTGTTTTGAACTCTTGTGAAGTCTGCTCTATTACGAGCCTAGTCTAGTTAAAGACTTTACAATAAGGTTCTATTAGAGATCACCTGGTTAAGGGATGGCTATAAACCGGATTTAAAGATTACCTCGCTAGAGGATTTAAAGAACTCAACAAACTTGAGTCACCTAGTTAGAGGATTGGCAACAAGTCTGTTAAAGCTACCCGGTCAAGGGATTTTCCTTCTATTGAAATGGTTAGAAGTCAACAAGTAAAGCTTTGATTTGATAACAACACTACTTGCTAAGGTAGATCCTTTTCATCTCCTCTCCTCTACAATCACACTCTACAGATTCCACACTCTGGTTTGGAAAGTATCTCAACTTGCGGACACAAACACATCATTTTCCAACCCAAACAATAATAAACATCATCGACCTTATAGACAACAATTAGGTCAGTAGCATAAACCCTAAACCCTAAACATTTTAGGTTTACAATTACAAGTGGTCCGGTCCTGACCATTAGATTCATTGCATAGAATGACGTGATCTAGAATAGATCGTAAGTCATTTTGCATCGTCCATTCTTCACCGCATCTGGAAATCAGTAACCCATCACGCGCACTACATACACCGCTCAAAACATCATGCATTGCTGAGGTAGACATTCAAATGCATTTGATCTTCATGCTCACAAGCACATAGCTGACGTGGCACCATGATCTCATCCTTATCTGTTAACTAACTCATCAAAAAAAGTCATTGATTGCACCACATAGGCCAAACTGCAAACCCTAGAGCTGAACAAGGACTACCAATAGGTAGTCACACTTAGTGAACCCCAACACTGATCCACTCCATCCCAGTTGACCATAACTGCTTCTAATCTTCATACCAGTTCATATCGGTTCACCTATTGACATCAATGACAACATACATTATCTTCGCTTCATCATATGCCTATTACTACTTATCAAATTGCCATTAGTTTTATATCCAAAGTCATACTATATATTCTAGTCGGTTAGTATTACCAAATCATATAGTCGGTACACACAGAGAAGTCGGTATGAACAGTCTAGTCGGTTACAGAAGAAAGTAGTCACAGAATGCAGTATTCACCAAGCTATTTACCAAGTATTGTTTCATGGCTACCGAGTAGTAAAGTTAACTCACCAAGTTGATATTCACTGAGTGAAATGTTTTACCAGATACATTAAACCTGGACATGCACATGAAAACATGTTACAAGATCGAGGCACATCTAACCGTTTTTACATTGGAAATTGCACTAGGAGATTGTGTATGATTACAAGGTCAATCTAACCAATGAAATATTTTGTTTAGTTATTCATTCGAAGAATCTTTTTGTAAGATCGAAGCAATGAATTAGATCACTGCTATAAGAGATCTATTTATACAACATGATTTTAGGGTTAGATACAAGAGATGTGAGATATGTGTGTGCATGCATGAAGGAAGACTATTATAGAGACATGGAGAGGTCACCGAGAAGGTTATCAGTGAACAGTCGAAGAACAAAGTAAACAGAAGGGTTTATCGAGTTACAATATGGGTTACCGACGTATGCTACAAGCTAGGTAATCTTATTCTGAGAACATAGAATCTGCTATAGCATTTCAGATGTAAAGTTGTAGATATTTGTAATAATTTTATTGTAAAATTGTGAAGTTGTAAGAGAAACCTTTAATAGGGTAAAAGACTCTAACCGAGTCTATAAATCGTAAATCCTTTAACCAGGTGCAACATTTATATAGTGTTGTAAAATCCTTTAGTAAGGTAGATCTAACTGATCTTGATACTCCTAACAGGGTAAGGTATCAGAAATAGCTAAATGTAGCTCTAACCGAGCAATCTTTATTATTGTAGTAGTGAAGTTGTGGGTGCCATCCCCACCACAGTTTTTCTCTCTAACCAAGAGTTTCTGCATGACCAAAATATATGTGTTATGGAGTGAATCATGTATGATTGTTATCTATTTGTTTTAACTTTATTTTATGTTACTGCACTATTCTGTTTAAGCATAATAGTAAGGTTATTATTGAAGAAAAGTTTTGGAGTACTAATTCACCCCTCCCCTCTCAGTACATTAGCTTTCCATATTGGGCCTAACAATTGGTATCAGAGCTTGAATCTTGGAAAAGGGTTTAACTACCTAAAGAGAAAGATCTTATCAATGGAAGGCTACAAACAATCTTGGAGGATTGTGTATCTACAAGAAGAGCTCGATAATGCAAATCAAGTGATTGCAGACATGCAAAGGCAAATGAAAAAATCTCTGAAAGTAAGGAGAAGATTATTTGATGACTTGCAAGATTCCCAAGAGCTAGTGGAACAAATCGAGACATCATCTGAGAATAGTATATCTAAAGAGACTAAAGAAATGATTGGAATGTTGAAGGAAAAGTACAAAGCATTGGTTGATCAACTAAAAGCAATGAAAAGAGAACATGAACATTTCAGTACATAGATGACTGAAAATCTAGATGCATTAAGGATAGCTGAGGATAAGGCAAGAGAGAAACAACAACTTGAAGCTCTAGTATCTGATAAGGATGATGAAATCATAAGGTTAACTGGTATTCAACAAAATATGACAGATCAACTAGGTTATGCACATCATGAAGCAATTCTGAAGAATGATGAAAATCAATCATTGAAACTTGAAGTATCAAGGTTGATTGGTGAACTTGAAACAGAGAAGAAATCCAAAGAATCATTGGAGAAAAGTTATGAAGCATCAAAGATGTTGGATGAGAAACTGAATACAAGAAGACCCTACAAAGATAGAGGACTTAGTTACAAAGGAAAATAATCAACCGAGAAAGGAGTTCATACTACCAAGAGAGGAGAATCATCAAAGCAAGTTGGAAATAGGAATAACATCAAAAGGAAGAAGCCTATTTGCTACTACTGTGAAAATCAAGGTCATACTACCAACATATGCCAGATCAAAAAAGGTAAGCAACCGAATATCACTAAGTTCAATGGATATTGTTACAATTACAATAAATATGGCCACACACCTAATCAATGTAGGACAAAGTCTGTTAACAACTATCAGAAGACAAAATTCAAAGGGTTTTGTAGAAACTGCAAAAGATATGGACATAGTATCAAGAAGTGCTAGTTTAAGCAAAAGAACTACATGAAGTATCCACACCGAGCAAACACTAGAGGTTACCAAACTCACATAGATCCTTACCAACAATATGCAACAGTACCATGGGACTACAATACGAGGATATGGTGTGAATGTTGTGGAAGATATGGACATATTAGTGCCAACTGTTTTATAAGATTTGGAATGAACAATTGGAGATCATGGAGAAATCCTGGTATGGCATGTTTTCATTGTCACAAAGTTGGACATTTAGCTGGAAATTGCAGAGATCAACCTAGAAGAGACACTAAAGAGATAAAAGAAAAATTCAAGATGATTTGGAAAAAGAAAGAAATGATGTCAGATGAAGAAAGCACCTTACCTACCCAGTTAGGTGCACCTATTTCAAATTAGTCAAGAAAAGGTATGAAGGGAATGCATTCTCTAAAGGTTAAATCATAATAGTTCCTATTCTATTATGTACAAAATTCAAAATCTGCATAGTTAAGATGCAATTAGTCAGTTTATATACTATACAGGAAACCTGTCAAGTCGATTAATGAAAGAAAGTTAGTTACTCGATTAAAACAAAAAAAGGAGGAAATTGGTTAAAGGTGAACCGAGTGCATTTAATGTCTTGACCTAACTTGCACGGAGCCTGATGAGGTATTTTTGAGTACTTAAAAGTGTTTTTGTGGTCATTTTCATTCACCAAGTTTTCGAGAAGCAGAGCAGAGCAAATCTAAGCGATCAAACTTCATTCAGAGCGAATTTCGAGGTATTTACATCAAATCTATTCACTGTTAAGCTGGTTTCCGATCTAGTCAAATTGCTATTGTCTACCGAGTGTGAAGCATCAGTTGTTTGTAAACCCTAAGGATAATTTGTCAAATCTTACCCAAAACCTACCATGGCGCCCAAGATCCAAGACCCTGTAGTTGTCCAAAATGTGGAGAAGCCCTCGCTGAAATATTCTCTAACTCCCAAAGTTGCCTCAGAACTAGATGACAAAACTGCATTTTCACTCATCCTGGATCGAGTCTTGTTAGTAGAAGATGTTAGATTCTTCACCAAATGTTGTGTTGAGGAACTCTATCATGTAGAGATTAGTGACACATATGATGAACTTTGCACTGATGGCAAATTGGATAGCAAATTTGAGCATATCAAAATCAAGGGATTAACTGAAGCCCTAGTCTATCCCCGTGTGTTCAAACCCCAGTGGGTTAAGTTTGTGTTGAGAAAAGTACATGATGATTTCATGTGGCTACAAGAGCAACCGTTCAAGATCACTAAGGAAGTCATTCACCTGATCACCAGGTATCCCATCTACGATCATGCACGAGCACAGAAAATGATATCACAAAAAGAGCTAATCAGTCTAACCGGAGTAGAATCTGATTATCAAGGATTGAAACTGAATAATGTCACTGATGCAAAACTCAAGTTTGCAATTAGAGTTACTAGTTACTATTTCTTCCAATTTGCAAGGGAAAATAGTGTACCATGTGTTGCAGTTGACTTGGCCTACAAAATAGTGAAGAAGGGAATGAAAGTAGACTTGTGTGAAGTACTACTGAAAACTTGTTTGAGAACCTAAACACAATAAGGAAGCTGAAGAATAACAACTCGGCAAATATACTAAAGTTTGGTTCACTACTTGTATGTATGTTTTTCTACTTTGAGAAGTTCTTTCCCTCAGTCGGTAAAGTAGTATGGGAGCTAGACCGACCTATCACCCATTAGATCAATGACTACATCAAGAAGTTAGGAGATAACTTTAATGATATCATGGATGATTACTTCAACAAATTTCAAGAGAAAATGCACAACAGGTACAGGATTCCACCACAGCTAGTAGAAAAATACAAGGACAATATATGTTTTGAAGTCGACACTAATTATTGCTATGTAAATGTTGTTGAACAGAGGACTCAATCATTGCAACCAATGGGTTATGATTGATTATGATATAACATAGCAACAAATTGATGCCTATTTATTATTTCCAAGGCATGCAACTGAACTAAGGTATGGAACCTATGAAGAGGTGAAGGAGAAAGTAAAAAAGAGCATTGTAGTACCTAAGGCTACAAGAAAAGCTACAAAAATGATAAAGGTTTTATCTGAGAAATTAGGAGAAGAATCCTCCTCTACACTTGTCAAAAGCAATCTTGCCATTACTGAAGAGGAATCAGAAGCTCAAGAGGCTGCAATAACATTGAGCACAGAGTTGCCAAAGGGTAAAGTTCTAAAAAGAAAGAAACACGACATCACAAGGGCCCTACTGACTCCACCAACAAAGAGACCCAACACCAGAGCATTAGCTGCATCACTAAGTAAGAAGCAAAAGAGTGTTACTGCACCAAAGGTAACCAAGACCTACAAGAAGTCTACTCAGAGTCTCATTTTGGCAAAAGAGTTGAGTGATACAGAGTTTGATGATGCAAATAAATTCCAGATTGTGAAAAGCAAAAAGGTAAATATTCACAATGTTGAAAATTTTTGTGCCAATCTTAAAGAATACAGTGGATTTGTAGGATTTAGATATGTTAAGTATGAGACTAGGAATAATGATGAGAAGTGACAGATTGAAGAAGTTGTCATCTGTACACTTCTGAAGTTTTGATTAGCACCATTAGAACTAGCAAAGTCACTTCCGAGTGAACTCTACTTACATATTGATAATAGATGGAAATATGCAATGGACTCAGGGAGACAAATAAGAGAAAGAAGTCTAGTCCATCTATTTCTTGACATATCCATAGCAGAAATCAAGGAGCATTTGACCACATAAAATTCTAAATTTCTTGTGAAACAAAGAGCCTTAAAATTGATGAATGGGCTATATATAGATGTGGAGAATGAGACAAAAGCCAAGTGGCAGGAGATCTTCAAACAAAAGGATGTCGGTGAACAATCTCAAATTGAAATTGTTGATGTCACTGAGCAAGATCCAGATGTCACCAAGCAAGGTTCAGACCTGGTTGACACTATACAAATTGATGAAGATGTATTGGATGAAGTAGCGCCACAGCAGGAGATGATTGAAGGCACCACTTATGTAAAACTTGTCTCTAGTGAATCTATCTTAGAACAAGTTTAGCCTTATCCACCAGTGAAGCCACCAGTCTCAATCGAAGCTCCCAAGGACATAGAGCAAGGCACCAAAGGTACCAAATCTGAAGCTGCAGGAGATACAACCAAAGATCAGATGTCTCAAGCACAGACAAGCACTGCAAATGTTACAACTGAGACCCCTAGCACCGAGACACCCAAAGACACTGCAATGGCTATCGGAACTAACCAAAGTGTTGCATCTACTGAGCAACCTACAGAGGGTTAGCAAGCCTCACAAGCACTTGTCTTAGTGCCACCAACCAAAGGAAAAGAGAAGAAGGAGAGAAAGCATGGTTTCAAATTTGACTTGTCTAAACCGATTGTGTTGCCCAATGTAGACATCTCCAAATTGAAAGGGCAAGCACTCACTGAATTTGGTGAATTATGCAAAGAAAAGGCCAAATAGGAGAAGCAACTGGCCATACAAAAGAAGAATAAAGTACTTCAGAAGGTTAGGACACTACTCACAGAAATGCTACCTTCAACAACAATGTCAACCGATGTAGCCATCCATATTCAACTGGATGAACTCCTAAATTAGATTGAAACATCTGGAGTTGATGCATCTAAGTACTTGAGCAAGCTCAAGGATAAAGAGCTAATTGCTAAAATGATAGAGGAAGTACATAAATCGATTGTTGTTGGCAAGGTAAAACTTGTCAAATTCATTGTTGAGTTGTCCCCTCAACTCAAACATATTCTTTATTTATTCCAGAAACTGTGTACATTTTCCTTATTTATTAAAGATTCCAAAAATAAAACTGATGCAATTGAGAAAGAGATCACCAATCTCTCAACTAAGTTGACCACTGAGCCAAATTCAGTTCAGAATTTTTATACAAAGCTTCAACAACTCATGGCTCAATAGTTAGAACTAAGGAATGAAGAGTATAAAATATGGATGGACATAATGACCCTTTAGACATTATTCCTTCCTCATCTCTCATCAGTACAGGAACAGATCAATAGAGCTACACGCCTATCAACTACACAAGAGGGAAGCACTCTTGATGGCTTAATATCACTCCTAGTTGATATTCAAGCACAAAATTCATTAATGGAAAGTGTAAAGGATTCACTCTTAGTCACCCTTACTGATGCCCGAACCAAGTATAAGTCTATTTTTGATCAGTTACCGCCTTAGGATGGAAATTAAGTTTTTGATGTTTGTCAAAAGGGGGAGTAATATTATGATACTACATAGAGGAAAGTAATACCCAGCAAAGGGGGAGTAATACCATATTTGGAGTGATATAGTTTTGGTAACACAATTTTGAGTATTGTATACAAGGGGAGTATACCAAGCAGAATATGCAGAGCATTCAGAGCACACAAGCACAGAACAGAACCGAACATGCAAAATTCAGAGTTATGTATAGAATAATGATAAGGGGAGTATATCTACATATACTATTTCATTGACTATTGTATATATTTTCAAGTGTAGTCATTTTGCAAGTATATAGTTTTTGAGTTATGACTTTGAAAGTAGTTTTTGTCAAACATCTCAACTAATGTCAAAAGGGGAGATTGTTACTACTTATCAAATTGCCATTAGTTTTATATCTCAAGTCATACAATATATTCTAGTTGGTTAGTATTATCAAGTCATGTAGTCGGTACACACAAAGAAGTCGGTATGAACAGTCTAGTCGGTTACAGAAGAAAGCAGTCACAAAATGCAGTATTCACTGAGCTGTTTACCGAGTATTGTTTCATGGCTACCAAGTAGTAAAGTTAACTCATCGAGTTGATATTCACCAAGTGAAATGTTTTACTAGATACATTGAACTTGGACATGCACATGAAAACATGTTACAAGATCGAGGCACATCTAACCGTTTTTACATTGGAAATTGCACTAGGAGATTGTGTATGATTACAAGGTCAATCTAACCAATGAAATATTTTGTTTCGTTATTCATTTGAAGAATCTTTTTGTAATATTGAAGCAATGAATTAGATCACCGCTATAAGAGATCTATTTATACAGCATGATTTTAGGGTTAGATACAAGAGATGTGAGATATGTGTGTGCATGCATGAAGGAAGACTGTTACAAAGACACAGAGAGGTCACCGAGAAGGTTATCAATGAACAGTCAAAGAATAGAGTAAACAAAAGGGTTTATCGAGTTACAATATGGGTTACCGAGGTATGCTACAAGCTAGGTAATCTTATTCTGAGCACATAGAATCTACTATAGCATTTCAGATGTAAAGTTGCAGATATTTGTAATGATTTTATTGTAAAATTGTGAAGTTGTAAGAGAAACCTTTAAGAGGGTAAAAGACTCTAACCAAGTCTATAAATTGTAAATCCTTTAACCAGGTGCAACATTTATATAGTGTTGTAAAATCCTTTAGTAAGGTAGATCTAACTGATCTTGATACTCCTAACAGGGTAAGCTATCAAAAATAGCTAAATGTAGCTCTAACAAGCAATCTTTATTATTGTAGTAGTGAAGTTGTGGGTGCCATCCCCACCGCAGTTTTTCTCTTTAACCAAGAGTTTCTGCGTGACCAAAATATATGTGTTATGGAGTGAATCATGTATGATTGTTATCTGTTTGTTTTAACTTTATTTTATGTTACTGCACTATTTTGTTTAAGCATAATAGTAAGGTTATTATTGAAGAAAAGTTTTCGAATACTGATTCACCCCTCCCCTCTTAGTACATTAGCTTTCCATATTGGGCCTAACAATGCCAACAATCTCCCCCTTTGGCATTGATGGCAATACTCAGTGTATCATTACTCAGTATGTGCACCATGCTTAATAACATTTACCAGTTGACATATACCGGTTCAAAGATCACAACCACCATCATTTGAACTGGTTAGTATGCATTCTGCCATATATATTCATCATCAATTATCTTCTCTCCCATACATCATCAGATATCTTCTCCCCCTTTGATAGCAATGCCAAAGTGGAGGCACAATTTTCCAAGCTCCACTATGTTGCTCCCCCTATGGAGTAGCATCCTTCAACACATCAATCCTATAAGATTTTGTCATTATAGTACCTGATTGATGTGGAGCACACAACTTTAGTTTACTTCATGAAGGGGCAGAACCCCTAATTCACCTCTCAAATAGGTAAATGTAGTCTTCCCTAAGGGATTAGTGAATATGTCTTCTCGTTGCTCCTTACTGGAAAAATGTTCTAATACAACCTCTTTATTCTGAACCTTTTCTCTTAATAAATGATACTTGAGTTCAATGTGCTTTGTCCTAGCATGCAATACCAAATTTTTGGAAATATTGATTGCACTAGTATTATCGTAGAAAATACTCACCGATTCAGATATAGGCACTTTGAAGCCATTCAATACAAGTTTCATCCAGATTGCCCAAGTGTTGTTCATAAAAGCTACCACATACTCTACTTCAGCTGTAGACTAAGAAATATAGCTCTGCTTCTTGCTCGACCATGAGACTAGTCTTCCACCAAGCAAGAACACTCCACTGATTATGCTCTTCTGGTCATCCACATTACCTACCCAATCTGCATCGGTAAACACTTTGAGACCAAAGTCACCATTATATGGATACCACAATCCATAATCAACCATCCCTTTCAGGTATCTAAGAATCCTCTTTACTGCTACCAAGTGGGATTCTCTTGGACTCTTCTGAAAATGGGCTACTATGCCTACTGTATGATCATCTAGTCTATTGTGCACCACATAGTGCAGCTTACCAATCATCGACCGATACTCCTTCTCATCCACAAACACTGTATCATCCTCCTTTGTCAGTTTGCAACTAGTCACCATTGGTGTTCCAACCAGTTTTCTCTCCTCCATGCCAAAAGTCTTCAATGTCTCTTTGATATACTTGGACTGGGTAATGAAGATACCCTCCTTCATCTGTTGAATCTGCAGACCAATGAAGAACTTTATCTCTCCAATAAGAAACATCTCAAACTCTTTCTTCATTTCATCTGTGAATGCATGGCTCATTTCATCATCTCCTCCAAAGTTTATGTCATCTACCAATACTTCAAAGATTAGAATCTGATCACCTTCAGATATTAGGTAGATGTTGTTGTCCTCACTCGTTCTCTGAAATCCTATCTTCATAAGATGAGAGTGTAACCATTCATACCATGCCCTTGGTGCTTGTTTCAATCCATACAAGGCCTTGTGTAATCTACACACCATGTTACTATCTTCTGACAAAGCAAATCCATCTAGTTGCTCAATATACACTTCTTCTAGGATTCTATTCAGGAATACAAACTTCACATCCATCTAGTATACCTTAAATCCCTTTAATGTTGCAAATGCAAGTAGCATTCAGACACCTTCTAGTCTATCCACTGGGGCAAAGGTTTCTCCATAGTCTTCTCCCTCTTCCTGAGCATATCCCTTGCATACAAGTCTTGCCTTGTTCCTTACCACAGTGCCTTCTTCATTTAGCTTGTTCCTGAAGACCCATTTGGTACCTATTACATTCTTGTGTTCCGGTTTGGGTACCAAGGATCATGTTACATTCTTTTCGATCTGGTCCAGCTCCTCTTCCATTGCCTTTATCCAGTCTTCATCAGTAAGTGCCTCTCTAGTGGTCTTAGGCTCAAATTCTAAAATCATGGAAGATTTTTTATTTCACCTTTCTCCTTGTGAGTATCTCTATATCTTTATCTCCTATGATCTACTTCAGAACATGATGTAGTTTCACATACCTAGGAATGACCCTAGCTGGTTTTGCTTGCTTTTCCTCTTCTTTTTCTACTTCATCTTCTTCTTCACCTACTGCATCTTCTACTAATATAGGAACACTAAGGTCTTTCTAGTGTTTGCAACTTGTTTCCTTCTTAACCGGTTCCCAAAACGCTACACCTGGTTCATCTTCCGCTTGCTTGCTGTGGGTTTCCTCAGGCTCCTCAGGAGATTCATCAATCCTAAAATTGATGCTCTCAACAATTTTCTAAGTCTTGTTGTTGTAGCATTTGAGAGATTTTCTTTTAATGGAATATCCTAGAAATATTCCTTCAATCACATTTAGCATCAAACTTACTTAGATTCTCACCTCTCTTGATATAGCACTTACTGACAAACACTTTGAAATAACTCACATTAGGAGTTCTCCCATTCGAGTACTCATAGGGGGTTTTGTCTTTACCTTTCTTGATGAGTACCCAGTTCATGGTATAGACTGCAGTGCTCACCGCTTCTCTCCAAAAAGTGTGAGCAACCTTTCCTTGGATCACCATAGTTCTGGCCACTTCAACTACTGTCCTGTTATTTCTTTCTACTATGCCTTTCTGTTGTGGTGTCCTTGGGGCAGACAAGTGCCTCTTGATTTCATTCTCTTCACAATACTTGTTGAATTCATCATAAGTAAATTCACTTCCCTGATCAATTCTCAAGCATTTTATTCTTCTGCCGCTCTCCCTTTCCACCAATTCTCTGAAGGCTTTGAACTTTCCAAACACCTCAGACTTGTCTTTCAAGAATGTGACCCACATCATTCTTGAGCAGTCATTAGTAAGAATCATGAAATAATGATCTCCCTAAATACTTCTAGTTTTCATTAGACCACACAGATCGGTGTGCACAAGATCAAGTAAGTTCTCTGCTGAAAAAGATTTACCTTTGAATGTTGAGGAAGATATCTTCCCAAGTTGACATTCTCTGCATAAAGCATTCTCTAGTTTATTCAGCAAAGGTAATCCTTTTACTACCTTGATCTTACTAGCCTTTACAATATTATCAAAATTCATATGACAAAGTCTCATATGCCATATCCAACTATCATCAAACTTCACCATCAGGCACTGACTAATCTTGGCATTCAGCTAAAACAAGTTCCCTCTGGTCTGCTTACTGGTGGTAATAAGTTCACCACTCTTTCTAATTATTCTGCAGACTCCACCTTTGAACTCTAGAATGAGTCCTTTATCATTTAGCTAAGCAACACTCAAAAGGTTGTGTTGAAGGACTTCCACCCAGTTGACATCATCCACGCTACTTTTTCCATTTAGTGAGATGGATCCTTTCCCTTTCACCATGCAAGGTGCATCATTTCCAAACCAAACAACTCCTCTATCATATTCATCTAGAGATAGAAACTTTCTCCATTCACTAGTCATTTGGTGAGAACATCCGCTATCAATGATCCACTCATTAGAGTTGTGAATGTGAGAGACAAGGGCTTTCTAATCAGACACCTCTTCCATTATAGCTACAAATACTATGCCCTCATTCTCTTCATCCTCAGATTATTCATTGGTAACACCTTCATCCACTGCAACATGAAAATTTATCCTACCTCCTCCTTTATACTTTCTAAACCTTTCCAGTTTATCTTTATTGTCATTGTTAGGACAATTAACAACTATATGTCCTATCTTATTGCAGGAAAAACACTTTAGGGGAAGCTTACCTTTGTATTTTCCAGTGCCTTTTGGAAGTCTCTTGGGAAGAAGAGCTTCAAACTCCATCAGAATCTCCTCATCATCCATGTCTCTGTTTGGCCTAGATTCATAACTGATGCTAACTTCTTTTCCTTTTCTAGTTGGTGTAGAGGAAACAGATTCTCTAAAGGCTGACTCTGTCTTTTGAACACTACCATCATAGCTATTCAATTCATATGCAGTCAACTTTTCAATGATAGAGTCTAGAGATATCTTTGTCTTGTCGATAGATCTTAACTCCTGAATAGCGACAACCATGATTGCATAGACTGGTAACAATGATCTCAGAACTTTACTGATAATGGTGGCATCATCAATTGTTCCACTAGTGCTCTTGATATCTCCAACCACAGTCTTGATCCTTATGCCATATTGTTGAATGGTCTCACCTTCAACCATCCTCATGTCTTCAAATTTTCCTCTAAGGCTTTCTTCCTTAGCCTGCTTTACATGCTCATCATTGCCATAAATGGTTTCTAGTGTGTCCCATACATCCTTAATATTGTCCTTATCTTGTACATCAATGAACTCAATATCGAACAGCTGCTCATAAGGGCTTCCATGACTTGCCCATTTTCTTGAATCTCTTTTTTCTGATCATCGGTTAGAGTGCTAGTGGGGATTACATAGGCATTCTCAACATAGCTCAAGTGTTGAGCTCCCAAACTCTTGATATAAATCTTCATTCTTTACTTCCATATTTTGAAATTATCCCTATTGAACTTAGGATCTTCCCTCTTCATCATTAAAGAAAGATCTTTTGCCTCAAGAAGTTAAGCTTATATCACCGAGGACCTGGAGTTGCTCTAACACCAATTGATGAATAATGAAGAACAAATGATACCCTAACTGGTACTGAGAGAGGGGGGGGTGAATCAGTACAAACAAAAAAAATTTCAACACTTTATCATATTAAAACAATGCTAATCATTTGTCTTCACCACTGAACTTAACCATGGGTATACCGGTTAAACATAGATACTTTAGATAATATTTGATAGACCTTAAATATTCATGACTACTTCCTGATAAAATCAAGCATGAGCTATATCAATAATACCACAATCATTTAGCACTGCATGCATAACTAACTTAATCAACAACTACTCAATCATCCCATGAGAATTCACAACACATAACACATAGATTTTTCATGTGGAAACCCAAATGGGAAAAACCACGGTGAGGATGAATACCCACAAGCTTGTTTTGAACTCTTTTGAAGTCCACTCTGTTAGGATCCTATTCCGGTTAAAGACTTTACAATAAGGTTTTGTTAGGAACCGATCCTGTTAGAAATCACCTGATTAACGCATGGCTATAAACCCTATTAAAGGTTACCATGCTAGAGGATTTAAAGAACTCAATGAACTTGAGTCACTTGGTTACAGGATTTGCAACAAGCCTGTTAAAGCTACCCAGTCAAGGGATTTTCCTTCTATTGACATGGTCAGAAGTCAACAAGTAAAACTTTGATCTGATAACTACAGTACTTGCTAAGGCAAATCTTTTTCATCTCCTCTCCTCTGCAATCACACTCTCCAGATTCCACACTCTGGTTTGGCAAGTATCTCAACATGCAGACACAAACACATCATTTGCCAACCCAAACAATAAAAAACATCATCGACCTTATAGATAACAATTAGGCCGGTAGCGTAAACCTTAAAGCCTAAACATTTTAGGTTTACAATTACAAGCAGTCCAATTTTGACTGTGTTAGGACTTGGAGGCAACTGAGAGGGGGCGGGGGGGGGGGGGGGGGGTGTGTGTGAATTAGTTGATTATTAATTTCAACCCAAATATAACTTAACCAAACTTAGTGCATATTGCTAGTAAACCAAACTTTAATGTTGGTAAACAATTTAATAGTTAATTGCAATACCGATAAAGTTTAATGCATGAAACAAAAAGACAAATAACATACACAAAACATAACACAATTATTTGTACGTGGAAACCCTGTAAGGGGAAAAACCATGGTGGGAAACCTTACCCACAATCATATGATACTATTGCAGATAGTATGTGTGTACAATATGGGGTCAACACATACACAAAGGCCAACTGCCTAGAGCCCACTACTCAATCACAAAATGGGAGTCACACTGACTATAATTGGATGGTTAAATCCAATGATAATTTACTACACAAAATAACATCTTCATATGCTGGATTGAGTACCGGTTAAGCTCTGCTTGTCTTCTTCATACCTTCCTTGAATCTTCAAATGATGTCTGCATGTATGGCTCTTCTTATATTCACATATACCTTAATCCTTTTACATATTCTCTACATCCTCTTCATAATCTCAAAAATGAGATCTTACATATATACCAAAACCTAAGACCAAATGTGTAGGTCGGCTTAGAAAGAATATTACAATTAAATCAATTATAAATAAATCAATATGTGATGCATGATGTTGGCTCAATGCATTTACAATAATAACAAATCATCTCCATAACGTGACATGCTGATAATGCTTGTCGGTCCATAACCTAGACCTATTTGCCAATAACAACAAATATGCAAACCCGATTGTACCAATAATCAAATCACCAAAACCAAGTGTCTAAACAATTTCTTTGACATAACCAAGTAATCTCCAAGTCATTCCAAGTGTCGGTGAACAATATAACCAGATACCGGTGACTGTGCATAAGTCACTGAATCATGTCGGTGAACATAACCAAAGATCTCCAAGTGCTGATAGGTGTTGTCAAGTGGTGACATCAACGACAAAACCAATGCAACACAAGATGGAAAAACCATCTAAGTGCCAAAGCAGAAATGCCAAAAACCAAAAACCAACAATCTCCCAAAGAGATCATTAACCAGAAATCAAAATACATAATATCTCCCCCTAGGAATAATCTCCCCAAAGATAATGTGTTTTTCCATAGATATCTCTCCCCCTTTGACATCAAATGCCAAAGCAATATAAAAACTAGATAAAACAGTTCGTAGAACTTATTACAAAATACCAACTTATCAATTTATCCAACTATTCCCCTGAGAAGTAGCTCTCCTCATCAAAGCCAGGAAAAAGATTTCTCTATTAATTCTGGCAGTCTGATGCCAAGCATCAACTATCTAAGTCTCTACTGGTGAGGGTTTAACTCCAAGCTGATCTTTGAGATATTCAAAAGTTTACTTAGGCAAAGGCTTAGTAAAAATATCTGAAATCTTCTCTTTAGTATTCACATAAATCAATTTCTCTTCTTTTTCTTCAACATTCTCTTTTAGAAAATTGAATTTGATAGAGACATGTTTAGTTTTAGAGTGAAATAGCGGATTCTTTGATATGTCAATTGCTACCATGTTATCACTGGGAAATGGTTATAGGTTCTTTTTATTTTACCTTTATGTCCTTCAACATTTGCTTAATCCATAATACCTGTGTACAATTAGTTGTTGCTGCAACATATTCTGATTCTACTGTTGATAGTGATGTACAACTATGTTTCTTGCTCAACCATGAAATTAGTCTACTGCTAAGAAAAAATGCTCCGCTAGTGGTTCTTTTTCTGTCATCTACATCTCCTACCCAATTTGCATTTGTGTATGAATATAAATCAAAATTTTCATCTTTAGGATACCATAAACCAAGATTTGTTGTGCCTTGTAGATATCGGAAAATCCTTTTCACTGCTGATTCATAATTTTCTTTAGGATTACTCTGAAATCTTGAAACAATACATACTGCATTCATAATATCAGGTCTTGTTTGTGTCAAATACTATAAACCTCCTATCATAGATTTGTACCTTGTTGGATTAACAAGTGCTGATTCATCCTTCAAAGATAGTTTATCAGTTGTACTCATAGGTGTGCTTACCGGTTTAGAGTTTTCCATGCCAAATTTCTTAAGTAATTCCTTCAATTACTTT
Source organism: Cryptomeria japonica (assembly GCF_030272615.1). Taxonomy (NCBI): domain Eukaryota; kingdom Viridiplantae; phylum Streptophyta; class Pinopsida; order Cupressales; family Cupressaceae; genus Cryptomeria; species Cryptomeria japonica. The sequence continues at coordinate 292,348,481 of NC_081411.1, read as the reverse complement.
GATTGATTTATGAATATACCTTTATCAGTCTGTGAAATCTGCAATCCTAAAAAGAAATTTATCTCTCCAATCATAGACATTTCAAATTCTTCTTGCATCTTATTAGAAAAGTCTTTACACAATCCATCTTCTCCTCCAAAAATAATATAATCAACAAAAACTTCAATAACCAAGATGTCATCATTAGTCACTTTGTAATATAAGTTTCTATCAGCATTACCTTTAGTGTAACCAAGCTTCAAAATATATTTGTTCAATCCAGCATACCAAGCTCTAGGAGCTTGCTTCAATCCATATAAAGTTTTCCTTAACCTGCAAACCATATCTTTGTCATCTGTTAAAGAAAATCCATCAGGTTGTTCAATGTAAACTTCCTCTTCAAGATCATCATTTAGATATGCACATTTAACATCCATTTGATATACTTTATAGTTCTTGTGTGTTGCAAAATCTAAGAATAGTCGACTGCCTCAATTCTAGCTACCGGTGCAAAGGTTTCATTGTAATCAATTCCTTCCTTTTGAGAATATCCTTTACACACTAATCTTGCTTTATTTCTGATTACCTTACCATCTTCATTGAGTTTATTTCTGAATACCCATTTAATTCCAATTACATTTTTGTCTTTAGGTCGGGGAACTAATGTCCATGTGTTATTCTTTTCAATTTGTTCCAATTCATCTTCCATAGCTTTAATCCAATGTTTATCTTCACATGCCTCATTAATAGATGTGGGTTCAATTTGAGAAATTAAACATACCTCTTCATTTTCTAGTCTTCCTCTTGTCATAACTCCTTGATACTTGTTCCCAATAATCTGACTTTCAGAGTGATTCAATCTTACATACCGGGGTGTTTTCACTTGTTGTTGTTCTTAAGTCACTGTGGAATTCTCAAATGATGCCGATGTGAATTAATCAACATTCTGTATTGGTGTACTCATTGTAGGTTCATTTGTGATAATCTCTATTGCTAGTTCAGAGTCCATTGACCTTGTATTACCTCTAAACTATTCATCAATCTTCACATTTGCACTTTCAACAATTTTCTGCAATCTCTTATTAAAACATCTTTATGCCTTTCTCTTAGATGAATAACCAAGAAATATTCCTTCATCACTTCTAGAATCAAATTTTCCAATATACTCATCTCTTCTAATATAACATTTGCTTCCAAATATTCTAAAATATTTAAGAGTAGGAGTATTACCAAACCATAGTTCATGAGGGGTCTTACCGGTTTCACTTTTGATGTGAACTCTGTTGAATGTTTAAACAGTTGTATTCACTGCTTCTCTCTATTATACATGAGGTAGGTTTACTTCTGATATCATGCTTCTAGCTGCATCCAAAATAGTTATGTTCTTCCTTTTCACAAGTTCATTCTATTGGGGTGTCCGAGGTGCTAATAATTGTCTTTTGATTCCATTCATTTCACATAATGTATTAAATTCCTTAGATGTGAATTCGCCTCCTTAATCTGATCTCAAACATTTAATTTTCTTACTGGTTTCATTCTCTACCATTACCTTGAATAGTTTGAATTTCCCAAAAGCTTATGATTTCTCCCTAAAAAAAGTAACCCAAAACATTCTAGAATAGTCATCAATTATTAGCATAAAATATCTATCTCCATGTAAACTTCTAGTTCTTGTTGGACCACATAAATCAGTGTGAATTAAGTCAAGAACATTATTAGATTTCTTTGGAATACTCTTAAAAGTTGCTCTAACTTGCTTTCCAAATTGACATTCCTTACATACCAGATTGTGAGGTTTAACAATCTTAGGTAAATCCCTTACTACCTTAGTTGTACTGATTTTCACAATGTAATCAAAATTTACATGACAAAGTCTCTTATGCCATAACCAACTTTCATCAATATGTGCAATCAAACATGCTTTCTCATTGCTATTCAAATGAAAGATATTACCTCTAGTCTGATTACCGGTTGCAATTTCCAAACCAATTCTATTCATGATTTTGCATTTACCATTCTTGAATTGTAATTGAAATCCCTTTTCAACTAATTGACCAACACTCAAAAGATTATGCTTCAAACCTTCAACATAGTAAACATTATTAGTATTGTGCTTACCATCAAAAGATATAGTTTCTTTTCCTCTAATCAAAAAAGCTTTATCATCTCCAAATCTTAATAGACCTCCATTGTATTCCTGAAAGGTTAATAATTTACTCTTATCACCAATCATATGATGGGAACATCTGGAATCAATGATCCATTCATCCTTTTCTTCAATTTTAGCTGTCAAGGCCTGCTCTACCGGTTGAATAGTAGGTGTCGGTTGATCTTCTATTATAGAAACAAAAGCCCATCCATTGTCTGTTGGTTCCTCATCAGAATAATCAGTAACTCCTTCATCAACATAATAACATTATTTGTCTCTATTCTTTTTAAATTTGTATCTTTGATATTCAGGGTTAGGCTTATATGTTCTTTTAGATTCTTCTTTCAATCTTGCATGTCTATCAGGACACCTAGATGCCATATGACCAATTTTATTGTAGTTAAAACATTTAAATGGTGCTTTACCTTCATGCATACTTCCAACTAGACCTTTAGGCATTTTCCTTGCAAATAGTGATTCAAGTTCTTCAAGTTCTTCATTCTCCCTTCTAATTTCTTCAAGTTCTCTAGCATAGAGTGCTTTCCAATCAGATTTTTCAGATGATAATGATGATGCTGCAGATGATGAAGATGCCTTGAAAGCTAAATCTATCTTAATTGTAGCAATAGGACCAAATTCCTAAAGTTCAAAAGATGAAATTTTTCCAACCAAAGTGTCTCTAGATACTGATGCATTAGGCATTGTTCTCAATTCATTAATAATAGTTACTTTCATTTTATATGCCAGTGGCAATGCTCTTAAAACTTTAGAAACAATTTCATCTTCACTTAAGGATCTTCCACAACATTGTATACCCAAAATAATTTCATTTACTCTTTCTATAAAAGCAGAAATCCTTTCATCTTCTTCCATTTTTCAGATTTTCATACCTGACCTAGAAGCCTTCCAGTTTTGCAATTTTGACTATGGTATCACCTTCATTTAATATCTCCATTTTTTTCCAAATAGCTTTAGTAGTAGATCAGTCTAATAATCCCATGATTTGCTAATCTCACAATGTGCTCAAAATTTCTTCTCTTGCTTTGCAATCATTTTCCTCATCTTTAGCCAAGGTTGGTGGATTAGGTTGACCTTGAGTAGGACCAAAATTGTCATTCTTTGTAACATCTCATATGTCCTTTCCAATGCAATTTAGATGAGTCTCCATCCTGATTTTCCATATACCATAATTAGTTCCATCAAGCTTCGGACTGTCCTTCCTAAAATAGTTAGTTGCCATAGAATCTCCTCAAGCTATTAAACTTTTGCAAAAAGAGGACTAGGCTCTAATACCAATTGTTAGGACTCGGAGGCAACTGAGAGGGGGGGTGAACTAGTTGACTATTAATTTCATCCCAAATATAACTTAACCAAACTTAGTGCATATTGTTGGTAAACCAAACTTTAGTGCTAGTAGACAATTTAACAATTAATTGCAATACCGGTAAAGTTTAATGCATGAAACAGAAAGACAAATAACATACACAATACATAACACAGTTATTTGTACATGGAAACCCTATAAGGGGAAAAACCATGGTGGGAAACCTTACCCACAATCAGATGCTACTACTACAGATAGTATGTGTGTACAATATGGGGTCTACACATATAGAAAGGCCAACTACCTAGAGCTCACTGCTCAATCACAAAATGGGAGTCACACTGACTACAATTGGATGGTTAAATCCAATGATAATGTACTGCACAAAATAGCATCTTCATATGTTGGATTCAGTACCGGTTAAGCTCTTCTTGTCCTCGTCATGCCTTCCTTGAATCTTCAAATGATGTCTGCATGTATAGCTCTGCTTCTATTCACATATACCTTAATCCTTTTACCACTTCTCTACATCCTCTTCATAATCTCACAAATGAGATCTTACATATATACCAAAACCTAAGACCAAATGTGTAGGTTGACTTAGAAAGAATATTACAATTAAATCAATTACAAATGAATCAATATGTGATACATGATGTTAGCTCAATGCATTTACAATAATAATAAATCATCTCCATAACATGTTGTGCTGATAATGCTTGCCAGTCCATAACCTAGACCTATTTGCCGGTAACAGTAAATATGCAAACCCGATTGTACCAATAATCAAATCACCAAAACCAAGTGTCTAAACAATGTCTTCGACATAACCAAGTAATTAACAAGTCATTCCAAGTGTCGATGAATAATATAACCTATCGGTGAACCAGATACCGATGACTGTACATAAGTCACTGAATTGTGCCAGTAAACATAACCAAAGATCTCCAAGCGCTAATAGGTGTTGTCAAGTGTTGACAAGTGTTGACAAGTGTTGACATCAATGACAAAACTAATGCAACACATCCAAAATACCAATAGACCATTAGATCCATTGCATAGAATGAAGGGATCTAAAATAGATCTTAAGTCATTCTGCATCATCCATTCTTCACCGCATCTGGAAATTAGTAACCCATCATGCGCACTACATACACCACTCAAAACATCATGCATTCCCGAGGTAGACATTCAAATGCATTCGATCTCCATGCTCACAAGCACATAGCTGACTTGGCACCACGATCTCATCCTTATCTCTTAACTAACTCATCACAGAATGTCATCGGTTGCACTGCATAGGCCAAACTAGAAACCCTAGAGCTTAACAAGGACTACCAACTGGTAGTTACACTTAGTGAACCCCGACATCGATCCACTTCATCCCAGTTGACCATAACCACTTACAATCTTCATACCAGTTCATATCGGTTCACCTATTGACATTAATGACAACATACATTGTCACCGCTTCATCATATGCCAACAAATTGAAGATAAGGATGAATGGGTAATTCACAGTGGATGTTCACATCATATGACTAGAAATAAAAGGAAGTTTCTATCTTTACAATAATTTCAAGGCAATCTAGTTAGATTTGGAGATGACAAAGAATGTACGATCAAAGAAAAAGGAACTTTATCATTGGATGGTAAGCACAATACTGATAATGTTTATTATGTTGAAGGTTTAAGGCATAATATTTTGAGTGTAGGATAATTGGTGGAAAAGGGATTTCAATTACAATTCAAGGATGGAAAATGCAAAATCATTAATAGATCTAGTTTGGAGATTGCAATCTATACTCAGACAAAAGGTAATATATTTCATTTCAATTTTGGTGAGAAGACATGTTTGATTGCACAAATTGATGAGAATTGGCTATGGCATAAAAGGTTATGTCATGCAAATTTTCATTGCATGGTAAAGATCAGTTCAACTAAGGTAGTTAGAGATATACCTAAGATTGTGAAGCTCTATAATCCGGTATGTAAGGAATGTCAAATGGGAAAACATGTCATAATCTCTTTTAAGAGTAGACAAGACAAATCTAATGATGTTCTTGATCTTATTCATGTTTATTTGTGTGGCCTTGCTAGAGTTAAATTTTTTCAAGGTGATAGATATTTTATGCTAATTGTAGCATAGGAAGTCGGAAATCATCACAAGCAAATCAAAATACTAATCTAGCTCAATCACGAAAGCTCAAATGCAATGATCAATCCTAAACACACTCAATAAAGACATGAAAGCAAAACATTCAAGATTTAAAAGCTAAGCAAACCAAATGCAGATTTGAATATCTCCTTCATGTGGCTCCATTGTCCTTCTTTCTTCTTCAAATAGCTTTGTTTTGTGGATCTCACCTTCAAGTGCATACACATGAGATGAAAGCAAGTAGATAAGATTGTAGCACAAGAATACTCGAAGCATGATTGATTCGACAAAGTGATTATTAGATCAGGATTGAAGAAATTCGTCCAATTTATAGATAAATTGGAGAAAAGACAAGATTAGCATGAAATTGATATTAGAGGCAATTGATTTCAAAATGGCAAAATTGAGTGGAAAGAAGAAGGTTATGACACATTCTATGTCATGAATTATGACATATTGCCAATGCAAAGGTTAGAAGACTAGAGGCTTATGACATCTTGCTATGCCAAAAGTATGATGCATGAGAAATTTATGCTTCCACCAAAGCACAAAAATAGGGAGAACTAGAGAGAAATTAATTAGGTGGAAATTAATTTTGACAAATTAGAAAATAGGTGGAAATTAGGAATTAGGAAAAATTAGGAAATTAGAAAATTAGAAATGAAGAAATTAAGAATTTAGTGAATTAATTAATAATTTCTCATTTATTAATTAATTCACAAAGAGGGAATCTAGAAATTAGTGAATTAATTATGAATTAATTCACAAAGAGGGAATTTAGAAATTAGTGAATTAATTATGAATTAATTCACAAAGAGGGAATTTAGAAATTGATGAAAAATTAGGAGATTAGGTAAATCAATTAATAATTTGTCATTTATTAACTAATTCACAAAAAGAGGAATAATTAGTTAGCCCAATTAAATTAAACATTTAATTGTGACAGGAAGACCTAGGATAAATAAATAAATTATTTAACCTAGATGGAGAAAATGGAGAGAAAATGACAAACAAGGTTAAATGAATAAATCATAAAACCCTAGAAGATAAATTAGGAATGCAAGGACGACAATTAGGTCTTGATATAAAATTGATTTGATGTTAATTCAATCATGATTTCTGACTTGATAAAAGACCAATGCTGACAAATGATGTGATTGATAAATGCGCCAATTGACAAGGAACAATGAAAAATTGATCCAAATTGACATGATTGAGAAAGACAACGATCAATGACAAATCGATCACAAAATGACAAAATTGACAAGAAGACAAGGATCTATGACAAAATAGATTGCAAAACGACAAGATTGAAAACGACCATGATCGATGACAAATCGATCACATGATGACAAGATTGATAACGACAATGATCAATGACAAATCGATTGCATGATGACAAGATTGGCAAAAGGAGAAAACCCTAATTAGGATTGACAATGTCTAAAATGATGACAAATGAATACGCACATAGATGTGACAAGATAAGATTGACCAAAATCATGACTGAAGATTATTGTTGACAAGACCAAATTCGAGAGCGAGATAAATGAAGAATGCAGAAGAATGACTCAATGCTCACAAATGATAAAGACCAAGTACGCAACATAGAAGAAATGTTAATGCGACACAAAAACCTAAAATAAGGCAATGCGCCAATGTTAAAGTATGACTCCGCAAGCGTTGACCATTTTTAGGTGTCTACATTTTGCTCCTCTTTGAGACAATGCAATTTTAAGCATTGTTTCAAAGAACAATAATGAAAATGCCCTAGACAATGACAATGACATATGCATGCTCCCTCGAGGAATTTGCCGGAAACATGCAGAGAAGAGGCCAATTGATTGATAAAAATGATAGAAAATGATAGGAGCAAACAGACTGACAATCGGAGACCGGATGCATGAAGGACAAGCAATTAAAGACGCAAAAGACCACGACCAACATAAGATGGAGGGGGTGCACGTCCATCTATGCACTGACAAAGATCTATAAATGAGGCAAAGAGAATGAAATTTGCTCATTTGCACTAGCCCAAGAAGAGGATTTGTTGCTCTGGAAAAGGACACTTGCAGAGAGATGGTGAACATTCCAACGGTAAATCACCCTGGAGAATGTGTACGCACATTCAGATGACCGGTCGATGCAGGAGAAGCGGTATGTATCTCAAAAACCCATGTTTTCAATTTTATGAATTTGATTTGCTTGCAGGACATTGCGAGGCCCACAAGGGATGTAGAAAGGGACTCCTACGCTTGTGTAGGGCGAATCTTGTGCTTGTGTAGGGTATTTTGCACTTGTGTAGGGGGACACAGGCGCAGGTTATGATACACAGGCGTAGGATGTAGAACACAAGCGCAGAAGTGCATTGGCAACCCTAATTTTGGTCAAAACAGCATGCAAATGATCCAAAAAGGGGGGAGAAGGGTAGGATAGGTCAGAATAGCTTAGAAACACCCTAATTTGTGGATGAAAATGAGGAAATGCAACCCATAGGAGAAAACTCTAAAACTAACAAAATATGCCCCAATTATGATGCAGAGTCGACAGTATCCATTGATCACACGGGACAACCGACCTGACTGCTTCATGCTACGACATAGACTCAGGAGCACGAACAGAGATACATTAGCAGGACTTGGGATATACTATATCACATTCATGCCTGAGATTAGGGCAAACACAGGACCACTTACCACATTGGCAGAGTGATGGCATTCGGAGACTTCCTCCTTCCATCTGGCGACTAGAGAGGCGACTGTGACACTAGAGGACGTATGGCGTATCCTCTGCATTCCGATTCATGGAGAGATGGTAGAGTATGACCCAGTGATAGGGAGAGACATGTTGTGTAGATTATTTGAGTGCGACACAGAGGATCTGGATATCGTAGAGAGGGAGATTGGCTGGGAGACCATGGCATCAGAGTATGATCGACGATATGTGGTGATAGCAGTGGTGATAGCATGTCTACTAGCAAGAGACAGACGAGGACATGGATTCCCTATTGGATGGGGAAGAGTGCTAGAGCGGATGGTGACAGAGGGGACGGTGTACGTATGGGGACCATGTGTACTGGCTATGCTGTATTTTCAGTTGCATCAGATAGCATATCAGGGAGTGCAGACTTTGAGTTGTGGAGTCACATTGCTACAGGTATGGGCATTTGAGCACATAGCCATATGTCAACCAACTACAGAGAGACAGGTAGTACCACATCAACCATATGTGTACTGCTATGGGGGAGCATTGAGACAGGGTCCTTTTGGATACATATTATATTGGCGACACGAGCTAGACAGACTGAGAGAGTTCACATGGAGACCATATCGTGATTGCCCTGGATGGTTAGATGATAGTGATGAGCTACCGTATTGTAGACAGGAGAGGTACTTGATCAAGCAACCAGTGAATTGCTAGAGAGTGATTGAGTTGTACCTGCCAGAGAGAGTCAGACGACAGTTTGGAGAGAGGTAGGATGTACCTAGGAGGACTACACACTTTGCTTGATCTCATAGAGAGACAAGTCAGTGGGGGAGTATGATTCAGCCACACATAGCATATGCTGACTTCTCACAACTACAGTAGAGATAGTGGGATTGGAGATCAAATGTGGAGGATGTCGGGATGATAGAGGAGTATGAGAGATGGTTTGCACGACGACGACCAGTGCCATTGACAGATCCGGATATTCTAGTACCGAGGCGACAGGGGGACTTCCCACTCGCTGGAGAGGAGGATGGAGATGATAAGGACAAGGAGGATGAGGGTGGTGATGAGGATGAGAGGTATGAGGATGGAGATGATGATGGGGATGACGAGGATGAGCCAGATTCAGGCGAGCATGAGGCATTGCAGGATATACCCATAAGCCAGAGACAGCTAGCATAGAGGAGATGGAGATGTGCAGGGCTACCATAGCGAGTCAGCATGATCATATTGTGACATTAGAGAGACAGAATGATCAGTTCACAGTGGAGATAGCTAGACTCATTGCAACTCAAGATACAACGATAGCACAGGCACAACGAGAAGAATAGAGAGTCACTGAGTATATTGGGTCGATTAGGGATGCCAGTGCATGGGAGATGGCACAGATGTTGGTAGAGACTGGAGAGGAGATACGCCATTGGAGGACACTATATGAGAGCATAGTTCCACTAGAGCAGAGAGAAGCTTCATATCGGGCATGATCGAGGATAGAGAGCAGGGCATGCTCTCGGAGGTCATTGAGCAGCATGGGGGTGAGTGGACCTATGAGACCACCACAGCGAGGACCAGGAGGGACATCATCTGCGAGACATGGTAGGGATGAGGAGGAAAGAGGGAGCACCCAGTGATAGAGGCACGTGCTCCTTAGAATAGACAGTGGACATTATGGAGTTTGACATTTTGTAGTCAGCCTACGGGCCATACTTAGGACGGACAGTCCAATTTTGTACTCCGATATTATGTTGATATATGATATGATATGCATCGATGTGATGGGATGCAATGTGTTATGACATATGTTATTTTCCATGTATGGATGACTTATGCATTGTTGATGTACCATTATGGAACATTTATGGATGTATTTTTTATGTGTTTTTGATGCATTTATAATATGGAATGAATAAAATGCTTGATATGATGCTTGATGTAATGCAAATGTACTAACCAAATGGATGCAGGGTACAACATATGTGTGGAGATCAGAGAACTAGACCGAACTGACTATCCGAACTGACGGAAGAAATGTTAGTAAGAAGAAAATGAGACAGAGGACAGTTAGAGACGAAGAAAAACTTGCTTTCAGTAATGCACTTTGTAGGTGAGAACCTTTATTTTAATGTAGCAAAATGGATGCGTAGCATCATGGCATTGAAGGACAGAGCTGAAATGCAACCCTTTTTACAAAAGACAGACACATCACAGACAAACAAATATCACAAAAAAGAAAGGGACCATGAACCATCCCGGTCACTCTAAATCACTCAGTGACATCATCGAGCAACATAGGAACATGATCGAAGAGAAATCAATAAAAAAGATAAGATGCACAAATTCCAATAAATCAAACAAACATCTTGATCTTCATTGTCAAAAGTTGAAAGTGCTGATAGAACGATCATGCTATCTGGTTTTAGGGAATGCGGTACCCCATCTAAGACAGGACACAGTCTGGTTTGGAGTATACCACACCCTGTATAAGACCCATGATAGTGTACCAAGGATGAATGATATTGATGTTGATTGATTGATATGACAATTTTAATTAGTTTGAATGTCTGGTTTGATTGGAAAAGTTCATCTGTTGACGCATGATTTCATTAAAGCACAATGTGTGATTGATTGCATGTAGTTTGAGGGCTGCTCAGCGATCTATCTTATGCACAAAGGGGATATTTTTTTTGTTATGCTTTTCAAATTTTTACAATTTTTTTGTTCATTATTTTAGGACAGTATTTGATTTTTTAGGATTTTTTTCAGGACTTTTTCAATTTTTTTTGAATTATTTCAGGACATTTTTAAATTTTTTTTGAATTATTTCAGGACATTTTTCAATTTTTTTGAATTATTTCAGGACATTTTAAATGAAAAAGTTCTAGTGATTGATCATGACAAGGGGAACGCACCCAATGCACATTGGAAAGACATATGTACAAGAAACCGGAGTATGCAAGACAATGTTGACCAATCTCGGGCTTGAAACAGAACATGATAAATTGGCCGAGAGAAAGCATAGCTAGAGGGAATGACAGATGACGGAGTGATGATCTCATTACTCATGGTGCCTGATTGCCAGGTTTTCACCATGGTACTTGCCCAAAGCACCTGTTTGCCAGGTTTTCACTAAAGGGTGAATCATTTTTCTTTACTTTTTTGCTCTTTTTCTCTTTTGCTTTTTTTACTTTTTTTGTATTTTTTTTTTGCTTTTTTTATTTTTTTGTATTTTTTCAGGATCATATTTGAAGAAGTGTTGATAGAAAATTATTCCCAGTACTTGCGAAGGTGCATGCTGTTGACAGGATCAGACAAAGGTTCACCTTCTGGAGTGGCAAGCTGATATGCCCCTGAGCCATAGGCTGCAGTCACTATGAAAGGCCCAACCCAATTAGGTTCAAACTTACCTTTGATGATGTCAATAGACTGTGCATTCTTAGGTTTTGCCTTTAAAACTAGATCTCCCACTTCGAAGTGTCGCCCTTTGACCTTCTTATTATAAGAGCGACGGAGACAGTTTTGATATGCTTGCAAATGTGTCAGGGTTGTCTGACGTTTCTCATCTAACATCTCAAGCTGATGCAACCAAGAGACTCTGTGCATCTCATCATCAATCAAATGTTGCAAGGAAACACGCAAGGAAGGAATCTCCACTTCCAAGGGTAAAATGGCTTCCGCACCATACATCAAGGAATAAGGTGTTGCGCTAGTAGGTGTGCGGATAGAAGTGTGATAGGCCCATAGTGCTAGATTCAACTGTACATGCCAATCTTGACTAGCATCATTGACAACCTTCTTCAGGATCTTGATAATGGTTTTATTTGATGCTTCGGCTTGACCATTACCCTGTGGATAGTATGGACTGGAGAAATGATGTTGGATATGAAACTTTTCACAGAGTTCCTTGACATCTTTATTCTTGAAGGGATGACCATTATCTGTGACTATGGCAAGAGGAACCCCATATTGGCATATGATATAATTCAAGAGGAATTTTGAAATTTGCACTCAAGTGATATAAGTCATGGGGATAGCCTCGATCCATTTTGTAAAATACTCTATGGCTGTAATGATAAACTTGTGTCCATTTGCAAATGTCGGGTGAATCTTGCCAATAAGATCCAATCCCCATTGGGAAAAAGGCCACAGAGATATGACAGAATGAAGCTCTTGGGCTGGTGCATGAATGTAGTTTCCATGGATCTAGCATTTGTAGCACTTCTTAACAAAATCATGAACATCCTTTTCCAGAGTGGGCCAATAATACCCAGCACGAATAACCTTTTTGGCTAAGCTTAGACCATTGAAATGGCCCCCACATATACCATCGTGAACCTCGTGTAAAGCTATTTGTGCTTCGTCAGAATCCAAACACCTGAGGAGGGTATGGTCAAAGGAACGCCGGTAAAGGGTGTCGGCAATGATGACATATTTGGCTATCTGTCAGATGAAGGCTCAGCGTTGGTTAGTGGAAAGGTTAGGTGGTAAGGTTTGGGACTTCAAATATTGATATACATCATTGTACCACGGGGAGTTGGGACCAACAAGAACGCACATCACATCGGCTGTCGGAATGTCAAAAGAAGGAACCAGCAACTGTTTGACCAAAAATTCACATTTGTCCATATTGTTTGGCATATTTAACATGGAGGGGATCGTAGCCATCGCATCTGCCGACTTGTTTTGCATTCTTGTAACTTGACTGAAATGGATAGCCCTGAATTTTGTCTTAAAGAAATCTACCATATGCTTATAGGGAATAAGCTTTTCATCTTTTGTTTCATATTCATCATTCACTTGTCGGATGACTAATTGAGAATCTCCATAGACTTGCAAATGTGTGATATTCCAGTGGACCGCTACTTGAAGTCTTGTGACCAATGCTTCATACTTTGCAATGTTATTGGTACAATGAAAAGTTATCCTGTAGGACTTGGGAATAGCATCACCTTGAGGGGTGACAAACAAGATGCCTGCTCCGGACCCGAACTTGGTATGGGATCCATCAAAGTATAACTTCCATTCATTAGAGGATGTGAAAGCAAACACTGATTCATCTAGAAAATTGGTCAACATGGGATGATCATCATAAATAGGAGCCTCTGCAAGTTGATCTGCAATGACTTGTCCTTTTATCACCTTTCGCTCCATATACTCAATATCAAATTCACTGAGGATCATAACCCACTTTGCTAGGCGACCCGTCAAAGCTGCTCTACTAAGCAAGTATTTTAGGGGATCAATTTTTGCAACCAGCAATGTTTGGTGATTTAACATATAATGGTGGAGCTTCTGTGTTGCAAATACCACTGCTAAGCATGCCCTTTCAATAGTTGAATAATTTAGCTCATAACCTACCAGTGTCTGGCTGATATAGTAAATAGCTCGCTCTTTGTCGTTCTCATCCTGTTGGGCCAAGAGAACTCCTAGTGCTATTTCAGTTACAAAAATATACAATATAAAAGGCTTTCCTTCTATAGGAGGCATTAGAATAGGCGGTGACAGCAAATAGTCTTTGAGAGCTTGAAAGGCTGATTGACATTGCTCAGTCCATTTAAAAGCGACACCTTTATGCAATAAATGCTGGAATGGATGACATTTGTCGGCCAACTGAGCTATGAAGTGGTGGATTGATTGGAGCTTTCCTTGTAGACTATGTAGTTGACGGAGATTAGAAGGAGGAGGCATATCCATTATTGCTTTAACCTTGGCAGGGTCAACTTCAATGCCTCTGTGAGAAACAATGTACCCTAGTAATTTGCCAGCTGTGACACCAAAGACACATTTCTTTGGATTGAGTCTAAGCTTGTAGGTCTCCAATCAGTCAAAGATTGGGCCCAGGATGGCTAAATGACTATCTCTTGTGACAGATTTGCATAATAAATCATCAACATAGTCCTCCCTCAAAGTATGCATGAAATCATGAAAAATTGTCGTCATCACTCTTTGATATGTTGCGCCTGCATTTTTAAGACCAAAGGGCATCACATTCCAATAGTAGGTACCCCAAGCACATGTAAATGCAGTCTTATTTTTACTTTTTCTTTTCTTTTTTCATTTTGATGACTGGAATATGGAGTTGACTCCCAAAAATATGCTATGGAATCTAGGTCAATGGCAAATCCTGCCTTATGATCACCTTGTGGTATGCCTTCCCGTAGTCCAAGGAATTCTGCAATTGCTTCGTCATTTTGAAAATAGTCCAATGTGAGTGGTTCTTGTTGGTCATGTTGGATAAGCTGGGGATAGACGAGGGGTATGTCATCATCGGTTTTCAGGAGAGAGAGGGCTGATATGGTAAAGATGTAAACATTTGTGGTATCACTATCTGAACTGCTTGTATCTGATTTAGAGCTTGGATCCTAGAATGACTCTATCCAAGCATGAGGACATGTTTTAGGAAGAGGAGTTATTTCATGTTTGTCTTCCATAGGCAAATTATCAGGGTCAAGGAAAATATTGTCAAGGGCATAGGAGCTAGAAGAAAAAGAACTCCACTCCCATTCATTGGGATCAGTTTCGGGTCGAGCATCCTTAGGTGTCATTTCATCATTAGAGTCACGCCCTTTTCTACACATGGTCACTTTGGTAGATGAGGATCCAATTTGCAATGGTACAAAACCTAACCCTAAAGTTGGAGGTCGCACCTTGGGTATGACAGGTTCTAACCTTCCATTGTTGTTCAGGCCTAAGCCACTGCAGCCATCATATCCTTTCTTTTGCAGCATAGTGAATCCTTTTCCATACTGTTCCACTGGCAACCTGATAGGTGGGGTCTCAGTTGGATCCTTATAAAGCCAATCTATGACATCATCATCTAAAGTTTCTTTGTCAAGTTCACCCCATCTTGTAAATGTAGTGGGAGGCTAATATTGAATAACTACCTTAGGTTCCTTTTGCAATAAATGCAGTTTGCCATATGATTTTGGAGATATTGGTAAATTCCCAATGAGGAATGTTTGATCCATTGAATATTCTCCGCATCCTTGGTCCTGTATCTTCAATTTTCCTTTGACAACATCTAACAATTCATTAGGATCCACATAACTATGTGGTTTGGCCTCTCTATTGACGAGGACTTGTTGCTAAGGGGTATCCTTTAGAGTAGCACAAAATTGAAATGGATTAGGATCTCCTGGAATTGTTATCTCAGTTCCATTGTAAGGATATTTTAAACATTGATGATAGGTGGATGGAACTGCTTTCATTGCATGGATCCATGGATGGCCAAGAATCATATTGTAAGGGAGATAGAGGTCTAGGACCTGCAAGAAAGTGTTTTCTGTCATTGGACCGACTCTGATAGGCAATGTAATTATCCCTTTGGATGGGCACTCAGCATCATCATATGCTTTGATTGTTATTCTTCTGGAAGCATCAATGTCATTTTCTGTATAACCAAGGCCAATAACCACTCTCAAGGTACAAATATTAAGACCCACTCCACCATCTATCAAGACTCATCGGATTTTGCAATTATGGACAAAGACTTCTAGGTGCAAAGGGTCATTATGAGGGAGCTTATCAGGTGAGATATCATTGTCAGAAAATACGACATTTTGGGAAACAACTAGATGTCCAATTCAGGCTTGAAACTGGTCAACATCAATGTCTGTCGGGATAGTGGACTCAATTAAAGCTTTATCTAGGACTACACGATGCATGGGGGACATTTTCAACAACTCAAGGATTGATATTTGTGCAGGTGTCTTTCTTAGATGATCCAAGAGATTGTACTGATTTGTAGGAGTTGGTTTGGGAGGAGCTACAGGAGCTCCTTTCAGGACTATTTTGGATCGACGAGTGGTGACTGCGCAAGAAGGATCTTGTCCCTTTATTCTCAGGGTGGAAACATACTCATTTGACACGCAAAAACAATTGATGACACTATTATAACCAGTATTTGCATAATTTGCCATTTGAGTAGAGTTTGAAGAAGACGCCTTACCCTTGTCATGATCAAGCAAAGGAGTTTTGAAAATGGTATGATCAATGTTAGAGGTCGCATGGGGTGGATCTACCTCAATTACTCCTTTCTCTAATAGGTCTTGAATCAAATGTTTCAATTGAAAACATGATGCAGTTTTATGTCCTTTGGACCGATGGTATTCACAATAGGCATTATCATTCCACCAATGCGACTTTACCACAGGTTCTGGCTTGATATCTGGTAGCTTGATAAATTTTGCTTGTATTAATTGTTTCATTACTGATTCAATAGGCTCTCCCAATGGCGTAAATTGTTGAGGAGGCCCATCCTGCGATCGGAAAGGTTTGCGTTGTTGGTTTTGTTGTTGGCCTTGTTGTTGATTATATTGTTGAGTATGCTGTTGTTGAGTAACATTGCTCATTGGCATTTGATTTTGTTCCATAGTTGACATATTAGGAACACTCAATTTCTTGATCGTGAATGGGGGTTGATTTGCATTCACTGCTCTTGCATCAACAACTCCATCATTAGTGACATTCTTGTTCTTATACCAAAATCTATTTCTATCCCTTGAATTGTTCGTGTTGTCACTGTCTTTGTTAAGCTTAATGATTCCCTTGGCTACAAGAGCAGTTTCAATGTTCATCCCCTTCTTAATGAGTTTCTCTATAGTACTAGGACTTTTCAATTTTAGCTCATACATCATTTCTGGGACCAAATTTTGGATAAACAGATTCACTTGTTGTTCTTCAGGTATATCGAGGGAAGAATGACTATACAAGCTTCGCCATCATTGCAAAAAAGTCACTAATGGTTCACCTTGCTTTTGCTTGGTGTTGCATAGATCTAACATGGTCACGTCACTGTCGATGTTGAATGCAAAGTGAGATATAAACTTTTGAGCCAATTCAGACCAAGTCTTTATATTTCCTGGTAGATGCAAATACCAATCCATGGCTTGTCCTGTGAGACTTCGTGCAAATAATCACATTAAATATGTCTCCTCATAGCTCACTTTAGTACATGCCATGAAAAATGCTTGAATGTGATCTTTTGGATTGCCATTCCCTTTATATTTCTCAAAATTAGGTGCTTCAAAATGCTTAGGGAATGGAGGCATGTATAAGCTCTTGTCAAATGGATTAGGACATAAATCCTGATCTGTATACAATTTATTTGTTCCTTTAGTTTCTAATGCGTCAACTTGTCATTGCAACTTCTCAAGCTGTTGCGCAATTGTATCAGATTTTGGAGGTCCATCATTAATCCCGATGGGTACTCTTTGTTGATACATCATATTTCCGATTGGTTGTTGATGCTCTGAAATGGCCATTTTTGGTGTCTCCAGCATATAATGTTCATGGTACATCTCTTGTTATTGTGGTTGTGCCATGCCTTGATATTGACCTTGTTGTTGTGCTTCTTGTAGCCTAGGTTGATATTGCAATTGAGTGTGTTGTTGATATTGCACAAGCGCCAATTGCAGTTGTGAAGTATGATAGCTTGTTTGTCTTGGCACATATTGAGGCACATGTTGTTGTTGATGCTGACCAATCGGAATTTGTTGACTTTGTGCCAATTGTTGTTGCGGTGTATATCCCATCATTTGCAAAAAAAATTGTTTAGGTGGTTTTTGTTGTTTCTCCTTAAGATGGGGTATGGCACTTGCATTAACTTGTTGTGTTGTTTGTCCTATCCACTGTGATGGTTGCAAGTTTGCATTAACTTTGTAATGGTGCCGAAGGCACTACAATTTGTTGTCGAATGTGATATTGTTGTTGTTGTACATTGCTTGTTTGCACATTCGATTGTACCTTTTGTGTATTACTCAATTGTTGCAACAATTGTTGTTGGTGCAAACCACTATCCATAGCTCTTTGTGATGCCATTATTGAAGGATCTGTCACAATAGTGTTTGGCAAATATATTGAGCTTAATGGGACATAAGAACTTTTTTGCATCATGGAATTGTTTTGGACATTGGTGATATCAGGCATTCCAGTCATGAAGCCTTCCCGCATCTTAGATTTTGATCCAATTTTATGCATGTAAGGAACCACTTCTTGTTGAGGGATAGTTGTCAATATTTGTGTGGTCTTCATTTGATCTTGTGTTACAAGTGTTGTGTTGAATAATGGATTATTTATTGTCTCAAATGGTAACTTTTGAGGAATAGTCACTATCAATGCCTTTGAAGCACGTTTACTCATCAAGGTAGGTTGAGTTGCTTGTTACGCATTTTCTTCATTTGGATGCAGAGAGAAACTTAACAGCTCACCGCCTTGTTGTTTTTGGACATTGATTTGCTCACTTGAGGAGGTCACATTACTCATCATGTTAAGATATTTTTGTGGGAACATCTTAAAGACCTTGTTCAAGAACTTATCCATCTTTTTTGTCATCTTAGGATCTTTAAGGAACATATCAACATCATCAAAAGCATCGAAATCTGATGAAGAATCTAGTTGGACATTTGGATTCATTTCTTGTTGAATTCCTTGATCTGAACCAAATCCTTGCGAAAGAGTTTATTCTTCATATAATGTTTGAGTTTGAATGTCATGTTGCAGGTGTGGTTGATTCCAATTGAAAGGTGCACTTCCTCTTGGAGTTGGTGGAACACTCCCATGTCTTGGTTTCATAGGTACAAACACTGGTTCATATAATGGAGGTGGTCCAAGTTGAACCATTCCATATGGTGGTAATGATGTGTTTGATGAACCTTCAATTTGTACTGTTTGACTAGTTTGAAATTGTGAATTTGATATGTTGTCAATGGGTTGATACGTTGGTTCACCCATCTTTTTAGATTTTGATCTTGTTTCAATAGGCATGTCACTTATGCAAATGCAATATTTTGGAAATTTTCAAGGATAATATATGATATGCAACTAAATGCAAACTAAATAAATGAGAATGCAATCTATGGCAAGAGTGCAACCTATGTTTTTGGTTGTTTTTCAAGATTTTGACAAATTTTTGGAATGCAAATCTAAAAAGAGACCCTTAGGAAATTGAAATGATGTCTAAACCTCAAAGGACAAAAGGACCAAGTGACAAAAGGACAAATGACAACGTCTCCCCTATATGCTTGGATACTAAGCTAGGTTTGACCAAATGACAATAATGACATAAAGAGAAAAGGTTTGATAAGGTCTAGACTTCTTAACAATGACTTAGGGTTTATCAAAGATTTGGATTACTCAAGTATGACAAAACCTAGTTTTAACACTATATGCAAAGGGACAATTACTATGCAAATGACCTTAATATGATATGATAATGACCTAAAATTAATGAAGAGACTTAGGGTATGCAAATATGAATGTATGACAATGGTATTACTCTAATGCAAGAGGACACATGCAAATGGATGACCCTTATTGATATGCAAAGGAGTATGACCTAGATGAAACCTAACCTTGGTACTTGACAATGACTTTGCAAAATGCAAACCTAAGATGCACCTAAATCTAAGTGACATGAATGTTGAGACAAGACTTTGAAAAATGTTTGACAACCATGTTTGAAGATGTTTTGAATTTGAACTTTGTTGAATGAAATGTTCTTGTGTTTAACCTTGTTTTGAATCAATTTGTCTTGTTTTTGAAATGAGACACAACTCAACTTTTGACAAACAAAGAAGACAAGATATTTTAACTTAGACTCAAGACAATCATGCTCATTCACACATTTCTTATGGATGGCAAGGACAATAGGTACTTGAGAGGTAGACTCGTTATGAGATTCAAGGAGAATACATAGATGCTTGATCCCACGGGCTCCCCTCCATGGCACTCACTTCTCAGGGCAGCCAAGCATCAGTCCCCATGGAAATCTCCCCATGGAAAACTTAGTATCTCTTCCAAGTATCTGAACTTGTCCTTCTCAAGCAAATAGAAGGACTTTTGGC
Organism: Cryptomeria japonica; assembly: GCF_030272615.1. Taxonomy (NCBI): domain Eukaryota; kingdom Viridiplantae; phylum Streptophyta; class Pinopsida; order Cupressales; family Cupressaceae; genus Cryptomeria; species Cryptomeria japonica. The sequence continues at coordinate 292,328,322 of NC_081411.1, read as the reverse complement.
CTCTAAATACAAGGTGTTTAGTAAGGATTTCTATTAAGCGTTACTCCTTGATGTCACGCAAGTGTGATTGAGACATTAAGCCCACCAAGATACCAAACAAATGTAGTCGCGTAGGCACGATTTAGACCATGAGGCCCTACTTAGATGTTGATATGAGAAAGAGTTCAAGGGTCATCACTTCCCAAGTAACTGCAATTCCCACGTAACCCTTCCTTCAAAGCTTTCGCCCATCAGGTATTTGTTTATAGTGAGTTAGAATGCCAAGGTATTCTAGCCGTACTCACTTTGGGTCATTCCCTTCTCACAATTATCACTTGCTTGCAAAAGCAAAATGGTCGGGAAGGCAGGACCTCTAAAGGTGACACACAATCAAAAACATGAGCATGGTATTGAAGATCTGGATTTTTTAACACCCTAAGAAGGATGAGAGCATACTCTCCTACTCCAATGTCAAACTCAACAATCAAAGCAAACATATATTTATTCCATCCTATTTAGAAATCATACTAGGTGCCTAAACATTAATTGCAAACACAAAGTTTAGTTGTAGTCCAAGGCAACCTGCAAAACCCAACTTAGAAGTTTGATATGTTTAGTCTTTGACTATCGAACCTGCATAAAACATGTTAGTAGTTTCATTTGTTGTCTTTGTCATGCGTATGCCAAGGTTCTGCATAGAGAATCAGTACCAAAAAACCATAAAGCAAAAACAAAATGAAAAAGAAAACAATTTGCAAGTGAAAAACACTGTCTTTTACCTCTGTTTCTAGCCCTACACAGGCGTAGAATGTCTGACACAGGTGCAGAATGTCCTTGACATAGGTACAAAATGTCTGACACAAGCACAAAATGTTTGACACAGGCACAGAAGTTCCCAGAAAACCCTGCACTACCTTGTTTCTTGGGTTTTTGACCTGCAAATCAACTCAAAAGCACTCAAAAGCATGATTAGGGGGTTAGTTCACATTGGGTTCACCAATTAATGTAGCATAGGAAGTCAGAAATCATCACAAGCAAATCAAAATACTAATCTAGCTCAATCACGAAAGCTCGAATGCAATGATCAATCCTAAACACACTCAATAAAGACATGAAAGCAAAACATTAAAGATTTAAAAGCTAAGCAAACCAAATGCAGATCTGAATATCTCCTTCATGTGGCTCCATTGTCCTTCTTTCTTCTTCAAATAGCTTTGTTTTGTGGATCTCACCTTCAAGTGCATACACATGAGATGAAAGCAAGTAGATAAGATTGTAGCACAAGAATACTCGAAGCTTGATTGATTCGACAAAGTGATTATTAGATCAGGATTGAAGAAATTCATCCAATTTATAGATAAATTGGAGAAAAGACAAGATTAGCATGAAATTGATATTAGAGGCAATTGATTTCAAAATGGGAAAATTGAGTGGAAAGAAGAAGGTTATGACACCTTCTATGTCATGAATTATGACATATTGCCAATGCAAAGGTTAGAAGACTATAGGCTTATGACATCTTGCTATGCCAAAAGTATGACGCATGAGAAATTCATGCTTCCACCAAAGCACAAAAATAGGGAGAACTAGAGAGAAATTAATTAGGTGGAAATTAATTTTGACAAATTAGAAAATAGGTGGAAATTAGGAATTAGGAAAAATTAGGAAATTAGAAAATTAGAAATGAAGAAATTAAGAATTTAGTGAATTAATTAATAATTTCTCATTTATTAATTAATTCACAAAGAGGGAATTTAGAAATTAGTGAATTAATTATGAATTAATTCACAAAGAGGGAATTTAGAAATTAGTGAATTAATTATGAATTAATTCACAAAGAGGGAATTTAGAAATTGATGAAAAATTAGGAGATTAGGTAAATCAATTAATAATTTGTCATTTATTAACTAATTCACAAAAAGAGGAATAATTAGTTAGCCAATTAAATTAAACATTTAATTGTGACACGAAGACCTAGGATAAATAAATAAATTATTTAACCTAGATGGAGAAAATGGAGAGAAAATGACAAACAAGGTTAAATGAATAAATCATAAAACCCTAGAAGATAAATTAGGAATGCAAGGACGACAATTAGGTCTTGATATAAAATTGATTTGATGTTAATTCGATCATGATTTCTGACTTGATAAAAGACCAATGCTGACAAACGATGTGATTGATAAATGCGCCAATTGACAAGGAACAATGACAAATTGATCCAAATTGACATGATTGAGAAAGACAACGATCAATGACAAATCGATCACAAAATGACAAAATTGACAAGAAGACAAGGATCGATGACAAAATAGATTGCAAAACAACAAGATTGAAAATGACCACGATCAATGACAAATTGATCGCATGATGACAAGATTGATAATGACAACGATCAATGACAAATCGATCGCATGATGACAAGATTGGCAAAAGGACAAAACCCTAATTAGGATTGACAATGTCTAAAATGATGACAAATGAATACGCACATAGATGTGACAAGATAAGATTGACCAAAATCATGACTGAAGATTATTGTTGACAAGACCAAATTCGAGAGCGAGATAAATGAAGAATGCAGAAGAATGACTCAATGCTCGCAAATGATAAAGACCAAGTACGCAACATAGAAGAAATGTTAACGGGACGCAAAAACCTAAAATAAGGCAATGCGCCAATGTTAAAGTATGACTCTGCAAGCGTTGACCATTTTTAGGTGTCTACACTAATCATTGATGATTATTCTAGAATGATGTGGGTTACTTTTCTAAGGGAGAAATCTGAGTCTTTTGAAAAGTTTAAAATCTTTAAAGATAAAGTTGAAACAAAGAGAAGAATGAAGATTAAGTGTTTAAGGTCATATCATGGTGGAGAATTCACATGCAGTGAGTTTAATAACTTTTGTGAGAGGCATGGCATAAGCAAACAATTTTCTGCTCCACGGACACCTCTACAAAATGGAGTTGTTGAAAGGAAGAACAAAACTATCTTGGATGTTGCTAGAACCATGATGATGGAAGCTAATCAACCTCATATCTACTAGAGAGAAGAAGTGAGCATAACAGTTTATACATTTAATAGAGTACATATCAAAGGAGAAACCGGTAAGAAACCTTATGAATTATGGTTTGGCAATACACTTACAGTTAAGTATTTCAGAATCTTTGGTAGTGAATGTTATATCAGGAGAGATGATTTCATTGGAAAATTTGATCGTAGATGTGATGAAGGAATATTTCTTGGTTATTCTAATGAAAGCAAAGCATATAGATGTTATAACAAGAGATTACAGAGAATTGTGGAGAGTGCTAATGTCAAGGTGGATGAGGTGAATAGAAGTCAAATCAGAGTTTATGAGCAAGAACCAGCAGTGGTAATGATCATAACTGAACTAGTAATAACTTTACCAGAACAAAATGATGAACCAATTACTCCAACAGTATCAGAAAATTCTACAAGAATTGAAGAACTGGGAAGAGGAACAAAGAATCAAAAGACTCCTAGGTATGTAAGGATGAATCATTCAGAAGATCATATCATTTGGGATAAGAGCAATGAAGTGATGACAAGAAGGATATTGGAAACTAATGAGGTATGTTTAATTTCTCAAGTTGAATTGGTATCAGTAATTAAAGCATGTAAAGATGAATGTTGGATGAAAGCTATGGAAGAAGAATTAGATCAAATAGAGAAGAATAACATAGGGACTTTAGTTCCCCGGCCTAAAAATAATAATGTTATTGGAACTAAATGGGTAGATAGAAATAAATTAAATTAAATGGACAAGTTGTAAGGAATAAAGATAGATTGGTTTGTAAAGGATATTCTCAAAAGGAAGGAATTGATTATGGTGAACCTTTTGCACCTGTAGCTAGGATTGAAGCTGTAAGATTATTTCTTGCCAGTGCTACACATAAAAACTACAAGGTTTATTAGATGGATGTTAAATCTTTTTTTCTGAATGGGGATATTGATGAGAAATTTTATATTAAGCAACTTGATGGTTTTTCACTTTCAGATGATAAAAACGTGGTTTGCAGGTTAAGGAAATCTTTATATGGATTGAAATAGGCACCTAGAGCTTGGTATGCAAGGTTAGATAAATATCTTTTGAAGCTTGGCTTCACTAAAGGTAATGTTGACGGTAATCTATATTATAAAGTCACTGATGATGATATATTGATTATTGAGGTTTTTGCTGATGACTTCTTTTTTGGAGGTGAAGATAAGTTGTGCATGGAATTTTCCAAAAATATGGAGAAAGAATTTGAAATGTCTATGATTGGGGAAATGAAATTTTTCTTAGGTTTGCAGATTACTTAGAATGATAAAGGTATTTTCATCTGTCAAACTAAGTATGCTAGGGAATTGTTGAAGAAATTTGGTATGGTAAAATCTAAACTGGTATGTACTCGTATGGTTACAAATGAGAAATTGACAAGGAAAGATGAATCTGCACCGGTAAATTTGATAAGATACAAGTCTATAATTGGAGGTCTGCTATATTTGACTCAGACTAGACCTGAAATAATGAATGTTGTTTGCATTGCATCAAGATACCAAAGTGATCCTAGAGAAAATCATGATAGTGCGGTGAAAAGAATTTTTAGATACCTACAAGGTACATCTCAATATGGTTTGTGAGACCCTAAGGATGATGAATTTACTTTATGTGCATATACAGATGTAGATTGGGCAGCTGATGTTGATGACCAGAAAAGTACTTCCAATGGAGCTTTCTTTCTTGGAAAGAAACTTATTTCATGGATCAACAAGAAACAATCACGTTCTTCATTATCTACTTCTGAAGTTGAGTATGTTGTTGCTGCTACCAACTATACACAAGTTCTATGGATGAAGAAAATGTTGAAGGACATAAAAGTGCATTGCATTGGACCGATAGTTATTCACTGTGATAATTTTGTTGCTATAGATATATCAAAGAATCTGGTATTTCACTCTAAGACAAAGCACATATCTATCAAGTATAACTTTTTGAAGGAGAAGGTGGAAGAAAATGAGGTTAGACTAGTTTATTTGAACACCAAAGAGAAGATTGCATACATCTTCACTATACCTTTGCCTAAAGAATCACTTGAGTACCTCAGAGACAGATTAGGGGTTTATGCCCCTCTAACAAAGAACTCATTGATGTTATTTGGCATCAGTCCAATATGAATTATCAGAGATATTATTCATTCTAGATTGATGTGAGGATGCTATTGCTTAGGGGGAGTAGTTAGCCTTGTGATTCAGTGGTTTATGTGTTTGCTTTGATATTTTTGTCATATTTCTAGCACTGATATCAAAGAGGGAGAGATATTCATATGAAAAACTTAAGGGATGTATACATTAGGGGGAGAAACTTGAAGAACTTAACTGGGATATCATTTACAGGGAGAGTATGGATCAGAACTTCATTTCTATATCTTTGTGTGGGATATTTGTTTGGCATTTCTTGGCACTTAGATGTTTTTCACATCTAGTGTTGCCATCAATGCAAAAGGGGGAGATTATTCACCATTTGGAGGAATTCATTATGTGTTGCATTGATGTTTTGCCATTGATGTCAACACTAGTTATTTTGGCTACTTTATCGGTATCCTTCTAGTCCCGGTAAGTTGTTTGGTTTCTGGTTGGATTAGATCATGTTGATTCGGTATGCTTTGGTATGTTTTGGCTTTTGGAATTGGCTTATTAATGCTACTCAAATTCATGTTCAGTCAGTTGGTTTTGATTTGGTGATCAGATACTATTTTTTATGCTCGCAAGCTTGGTTTGTTGTTCCGATGACTGGTGAGGGTTTCACCGATAGAGATTTGTTGAAGACATTTGATGATATGAATAAGTGGTGTTGGTATGAATTCTAATAGAGATTAATGATGTTGATGGTGATCATTTTTAAGACTTGGTTGATTGGGATCATTACTTTAGCATGTGTGGACCTAAATTGGTTCTGGTATTATCTAGGTTATGGACGACTTAATGTAACATGTTGTTTGGACTTCTTGATGTGTTTTCGAGATGTCTTATGGGTTGGATATTATTTGTTTGGTCTCAGGCCGATATGTTTTGTAATTATGTTAGTGGTTTATTGTCTGGTGGCTGACCTTATTGTTTGTGGTCGAGGGTTTGTATATATACAATGTAAGATCTCATTGTAGATCATGCAAGAATGGTATGCGAGCAAATAATGTAATAATCGTTCTTGAAGAGGATTTGGTTGATCATTGGTGATCAAATTGGGTTTATGTAAGAGGATTTAGTCCTCCGGTATTGAGCTTAATCAAAACTATACTCAGGCATAGGAGATGTTATCTTTGCAATTCATTCTTTCTTCCAGATTATAGTGTGGATTTCTAGTAGTCAGCGAGACTCCATTTGTGATGAGCAGTGTTCTCTAGGTTGTTTTCCTTCTTGCAAGTGTAAGCCCCTCATTTATAATCACATACTTACTATAGAAGTATTATCTGATTGTGGGTAGGCTTCCCACCATGATTTTTCCCTTTATCGGGTTTTCCATGTACAAATCTTGGTGTCATGTGGATAGTATTTATTCTCTAGTTGTTGCTTGTGCTTAATTGGTATATTTTCTATTTCAGTATTTGGTTTATGCATTTTGGTATTGATCTTTTGGGTTCCACTATTAAAGTTTTAATTTCTTAAGGTTCCAGTAATCTGGTGACAACTGTTTCCCCCCCCCTCTCTTAGCTCTCTTCTGGTTATTTGAACTATCTAACAATTGGTATCAGAGCTCTAGTCCTCTTTGCAGAACCTTAGCTACTTGAGGAAGATCCTATGGTGACTAATCGTTCAAGTTCATCTGCTGCTATCTTTCGGGGAGATATTCCTAGGCTTGATGGAACAAATTACAGAGTATGAAAGATTCAGATGGAGACCCATCTGAGATGTCTCAGTAAGGAAGTTTGGGAAATCACAGAGAATGGAGTTACTCCTTTTAATACAGCATCTGGTGATCCTCCTCCAGAAACTTGGATAAGGAGGTTGAGAATGATTGTAGAGCAAGAGAAGCCCTCTTATGTGCACTTTCTAATCAAAAAATAATGGGATTAATAGACAAATCATCAGAAAAGGCTATATGTGATAAGTTGGAGACTCTTAATGAAGGTGACCCTACTGTTAAGAATGCTAAACTTGATGGTTACCTAGTGAGATACAAAAAATTGAAGATGGAAGAAGATGAAAGGATTACTGCAGTCATGGAAAGGGTAAATGAAATTGTTATGGTAATTCAATGTTGTGGTGGAACTCTAAGTGAAGATGAAATAGTTTCTAAAGTTTTGAGAGATTTGCCACCGACTTACAAGATGAAGGCTACTACCATTAATGAATTGAGAACAATGGCTAATACCTCTATCAATAGAGATACCTTGGTTCAGAAATTATCTTCTTTTGAGCTTGAAGAATTTGGACCTTTTGGAGATATGAAATCTCAACCCATTTTTCATGCATTTACATCATCAACCAGCAAGAAAGATTGGAAAGCTTTGTATGCAAAGGAATTGGATGATATGAAGAGAGAAGATGAAGAATTTGAGCAACTTGAAGCCCTATTTGCTAGAAGAGTACCTAAAGGACCGGTAGGAAGTAAGTATCAAGGAAAAGAACCTTTTAAATGTTTTGCATGTACTAAGATAGGTCATTTTGCATCTAGATATCCTAAAAGAAATTCAAGATTTGAAGAAAGAGCTAGAATATCTTTTAAGCCTAACCCTGGATATCAAAAAAATTATAAGTATAGGAAAAATAGAGATAAATCATGCTACATTGCAGATGAGGAAGGTGTGACTGATTCTGATGATGAATCAGCATAAGACTCTGCTAGTGGTTCTGGCAATGGAAAGGAATGGGTGTTCCTGGCTATCAAGGAAGATGTTTCGGCACTAGAAGAGAATGTACCTGAAGAGAAGGCATTTGCTACTAAAATTGAAGATAAGGATGAATGGGTAATTAATAGTGGATGTTCACATCATATGATTGGAGATAAAAGGAAGTTTCTATCTTTGCAAGAATTTGATGGTAGTCTAGTTAGATTTGGAGATGACAAAGCATGTACGATCAAAGAAAAATGAACTATATCATTTGATGATAAGCACAATACTGATAATGTTTATTATGTTGAAGGTTTAAGACATAATCCTTTGAGTGTAGGACAATTGGTGGATAAGCGATTTCAACTACAATTAAAGGATGGAAAATGCAAAATCATTAATAGATCTGTTTTGGAGATTGCAATCGGTACTCAGACAAAAGGTAATATATTTCATTTTAATTTCGATGAGAAGACATGTTTGATTGCACAAATTGATGAGAGTTGGCTATGGCATAAAAGGTTATGTCATGTTAATTTTGATTGTATGGGAAATATCAGTTCAACTAAGGCAGTTAGAGATATACCTAAGATTGTGTAGCCCTATAATCCAGTAAGTAAGGAATGTCAAATGGGAAAACATGTCAGAACCTATTTTAAGAGTAGACAAGAAAAATCTAATGATGTTATTGATCTTATTCATACTGATTTGTGTGGCCCTGCTAGAGTTAAAATTTTTCAAGGTGATAGATATTTTATGCTAATCATTGATGATTATTCTAGAATGATGTGGGTTACTTTTCTAAGGGAGAAATATAAGGCTTTTGAAAAGTTTAAAATCTTCAAAGCTAAAGTTGAAACAAAGATAGGAATGAAGATTAAGTGTTTAAGGTCATATCATGGTGGAGAATTCACATCCGTTGAGTTTAATAACTTTTGTGAGAGGCATAACATAAGGTGACAATTTTCTGCTTCAAGGACACCTTAGCATAATGGATTTGTGGAAAGGAAGAACCGAACTATCTTAGATGCTCCTAGAGCCATGATGATGGAAGCTAATCTACCTCATATCTACTGGAGAGAAGAAGTGAGCATAATAGTTTATACATTCAATATAGTACATATCAAAGGAGAAACCAGTAAGACACCTTATGAAATATGGTTTGGAAATACACCTATAGTTAAGTATTTCATAATATTTGGTAGTAAATGTTATATTAGGAGAGATTATTTCACTCACAAATTTGATGGTAGATGTGATGAAGGAATATTTCTTGGTTATTCTAATGAAAGCAAACTATATAGATGTTATAACAAGAGATTGCACAAAATTGTGAAGAGCGCTAATGTCAAGGTGGATGAGCTGAATAGAAGTCAAATCAAAGTTTATGAGAAAGAACCAGCAATGGAAATGATCATAACTGAACTAGTAACACCTTTATTGAAAAAAAATGATGAACTAGTTACTCTGACAGTATCAAAAAATTGTATGGTAATTGAAGAACTGGGAAGAGGAATAGAGAATCAGAAGACTCCTAGGTATGTAAGGATGAATCATCGCAAAGATCATATCATTGGGGATAAGAACAATGGAGTGATGACAAGAAGGATATTGGTAACTAATGAGGTATGTTTAATTTATCGGGTTGAACCGGTATCAGTAATTGAAGCATGTAAAGATGAATGTTGGATGAAAGCTTTAGAAGAAGAATTAGATCAGATAGAGAAGAATAACACATGGACTTTAGTTCCCCAGCCTAAAATTAAGAATGTTATTGGAACTAAATGGGTATTTAGAAATAAGTTAAATGAAGATGGACAAGTTGTAAGGAATAAAGCTAGATTTATCTAAGAGAATTTAGTCCTCCAATATTGAGCTTACCCAAAATTGTACTCACGATAGGAGATGATATCTTTGCACTTCATTCCTTCTTCTAGATTGTAGTCTGGATTTGTATGTAGTCAGTGAGTCTCCTTTTGTGATGAGCAGTGTGCAAGTGCAATCCCCTCATTTGTAATCACATACTTACTGCAGAAGTATTATCTGATTATGGGTAGGCTTCCCACCATGGTTTTTCCCTTCACTGGGTTTTCCACATACAAATCTTGGTGTCATGTGGATGGTATTTATTCTCTAATTGTTGCTTGTGCTTAATTGGTATATCTACTATTTCCATTTTTTGTTTATGCATTTCAATATTGATCTTTTGGGTTCCGATATTAAAGTTTTAATTTCTTAAGGTTCTGGTAATCTGGTGACAACTGATTCACCCCCCTCTCAGTTGTCTTCTGATTATTTGAACTATCTAACAGTCATTCCTTTCTTGACATTTGTATTATAAATATTATATAGGTCGTAGCTTACTCGGGCATAGACTCCTATGAGGTACTTCAAACCTTACTTGCACACACGTGCACGAGGTTGAGTGGAACTAGCAGTGTTCTCACTTTCCTCCCTTGCATGGATCACCTACACATACTCTAGGGGTTAGTTTTCCATGTCCTTTTTCTCCATGGATCACCTAATTCTAGGGTCGAGATGTCCATGGTTTCCTTTTATTCGCCTTTCTTCTCATGGAACACCAAAGTGTGTTTTCATGTCCTCTCTCTCCTTCCTCTCATGAACCCATAGTTTTACTATTGATGGTTCATGGATGATGTCAGCTTTGCTCTTTAATGTGATTATTTGTCTTTATGTGATGGAATTTGTCTTTGTGTTTCAACTAGTTGTTTGAGATATTTGTGTTGAGGTCTCTTTAGCTAGTTGATGTGTGGTATTGTGTGTCTTATCTATGTCATGTGTCTTTTGTGCTTTGTCTTGCTTTGGTTGGTCTTGTCCTATTTGTTTTGTGTGCTCTTGCATATGTTTGAGTGAGTTAAGATCCTAAGATTGAGAGCTTTGTTCCTCAAGATTAGTGATGTCTTATGTTATTTGTGTTTTTTCTCTGTATCTCTCATCTTTATCTCTCTTTTTATTCTACTTTACTGGAAGTATTGGCAAGAGCCATACTCCTACTATAGTGGGGGCTAAATTTAGCATCTTAAAATTGTGACCCCCACAATTTTGACCACATCTTAAGCCCTCACACATGAGACTACATCTCTCTATTTGAATAAGACCCCTTTCTACACCTTCATCTCGAGTCTCTTCCCATTTTAACACTTATGCTTCCTTAAGACCCTATTTGGACCACAAGATAGGGAAAGATAGGGGCCTGGCACCCCTATCCTCCCTCTTACAGAGGCCCTAAGATGAGTCCATCTGACCCCTTTTGCTCAATTTTATCTTCGAGTATTTCAATCTCTCTTGGTCGGCCTTTGATGGATGAAAATTAATTCTCTTGGGTATGTATAAAAGGAGATTCAATTCCCTCATGCAATATACAAGATAGGCAAACATAGGCAAGATAAGGATAATAAGTGTAATTCAAGTGAAAGGTCTTCATCAAGCACTCAAGTCTTCTTCAAGTGTCTTCTTCATTCATCCATTGGAGCAACATTACAACATTCATTTCCAAGTAGGTGTGTGTGTTAGGGTTTTTTCATGTTACATGCCATTTAATACAACCTTTGTGATTACATTCAAGAAGCAAAGCATTCATCATCATCAATTGCAGATCTAGAAGGTATACATTCCATCATTTACATTTAAGCATTTTCAATTACTTTATTTCAAGGTTGACTCCTCAACCGAGGTTTGACTAAGGCAAACCCCTATCCACAACCCTTCTTCCCTTCTTTTCTATGTGTAGGTTACAAGTGCACATCTGTAATTGCAGGTATGGACTCCATTTGCAGAGATGAAAAAAACATTTTCAGTGCGTGGATTTTTTGAAGGACTGTGTGCACTTTCAACACAGTCTCGGGGACTTTTCTCCAAATTTACAGGGAAGATCTGTATTAGTCTTAATATCCCAGATCTGAAATTATAGTGCAATCCCAAACTGGTATCTCCTCATTCTATTCATTTTATCTCTCTTTTCTACATGGTCAACAAGTAAACATATCTATTCACTTGCAATATACTTGGAATTCATATCCTTGGTCCCCTTGGATTTGGATCTAGTGGATTTAAGCCCCTCTTTTGAATCTAATTTTTTTCCCAAATGAAAATCCTCCTAGTGGTTTCCTTTCTCTCTCCTAGGTGGGGAACCACTAGGATCCAATTTTCCACCTTATGGTATATATACATATACATATATACATGTACATATATATACATACATAAATATACATACATACATATATAATATATATACATTCATACATACATACATACATACATGCATACACACATATATACATATATATGTATATACATACATACATACATACATACATACATGTACATGTATGTATGTATGCATGTATGTATATGTATGTATGTATATATATGTACATGTATGTATATGTATATATATGTATGTGTGTGTATATATATGTGTGTGTATCTATATATATGTGTGTGTGTATATATATCTATATGTGTGCATATATATACATACATATGTATCTATATACATACATACATATGTATGTATGTATATATATAAATATATATATACATACATACATATGTATGTATGTATGTATGTACATACATATGTATGTATGTATGTACATACATATGTATATATCTATATATGTATATACATATATATATGTATATATAATCATCATGTCAAATATAATCATGAAGCAAATTTATCAGATAACATGATAACATCATATGTAAACATAAACCACTAAATATGCATAAATATCCAATCATAAATCCCAACATCAACATAGTACATAATGTATCAACGTCCACATAAAGCATAATTTATCATCTATTAACATATAATGTCTATCATGATCAAAACCATAAGAAGCTACCAAGAGCATCATAAATATATCTCAATGAATCCTTGAATGTCTAAAAATGCATCAAAATAAAAGTGTATCAAGGAGAGACACTACATGGGATTTATAGAGGGATTTTTTAGATGCGGGGATGATAGATGACTATGAGGTTTGGTTTAGAGTTCATCCATTTACTAGATTGAGAGGGCTAATAGAGATAGCACCATGACTCAAGAATGATATAGACATGGAGGATCCACCTTAGAGGAGGAGGAGGAGAGCAGGTTAGCGGAGAGGGAACATTGTAGAGGGAGATGATGAGGAGGATGACAAGAGAGGAGGACAACCACCTAGGACACTTATAGAAAGAGGCAAGTAGGATAAACAAGTATTTTAGGTACAATTTCAGGCACAGGTACAACTAGTAGCACATCCATAGGCTTAGGGATAGGAGGGATATGAGAGAGGATAGGATAAAAATGAGGTGGATTCCTTGAAGACCTAGATACAACTGGTACATCGTCAGGTGGAGACATAGGTTTCATATATAATAGCCTTGAGACAACAACTTGAGACAATCATTAGGGAGAAAGACATCACAATTTAGTAATATGGGAAGGTAGAGGAGGCTATCGAGAAGGTAAGCACCACATAACAAGGAGATGTGAGGTCAAGTATGGATTTGTTTTTAGAGATACATAAGATATTTTATATTCACATAGGCTATATGAGGTATCAGTTCTAGATGAGTAGAGAGAAGGGAGCCTTGTTGGCAACAATGCAACAAACAAAGAGGGGGGTGAATCAGCAAGCCACAAATTCTAATATGATATTAAACAATGAAAACATAAATCAATGCCACATCAATAACACACATAACACCAAGATTTTTGATGTAGAAAATCTGGTTAAGGGAAAAACCATGGTGGGAACGTACCCACAATGAGATAATACCCTGTTCAGAGTAAGTAAAATATTAAAATGGAGAATGCACATGCATTCAGGCACACTTCCTCAAGTTCACTACTCAAAACAAGAAGGGTTACAACAATAGGGAAGGCTCATTGCCTTATAGGAAGACTCATTGTCTTACAAAAACATTCGGATTACATTCAAAGAATCATGAATAGAGAAAATAACATCTCCTCATGCCTGAGTATATAGTTTCAATTAAGCACACAATTCAATCTTTCACACTTCTTTACTCTTTCTCACTTCTTCCCTACTACTAAATGATAATTAAATTATTCGCTCATAGCATCATACCATTTAATGATGACTACATTCATTTATACATGACATCAACCTATATTTCAAGGTTGGCTCAGCACAATACAAATTACAAATATACAACAACACACGCTTCAATAATGCATGCGAACAAAAAATATGTTAGCTAAGACATAGTCTGGACCTAAACAACTGCCTTGAATATGAAACACCTCCAAGAATTATGCCTTGATCATCTGCAACACGCTACAATCTTCATGTCAGCCATTAACATGAAGAACACCACCAGAATAAGGAAAAATCATCCATAACATGCTCACTGATGAATGTGGACCACCAAAATACATAGAACATGATCTGGAAACATCCACAAGCAACGTGAATCAAACTACAATAACCACATTACTAGAATCATCATCTCTCTATCGAATCTCAAGAATATCAACACAACTAACTGCCAAACTAAAAGATTCACTTGTGGACCTCCAAATCATGAACCACTCAAACTGAGGGCACACATCAACATCCAAAACACATCCCACACATTTGCAACCAAAGATATTATGATTCTGAAGCAATACACATTGATTTACCAGACAATATCATCACTGAACAACTGAAAAACTAACCACAATACCGGATCTCATAAATCAATCAATTCTTCATGTGACCTTCTAAATATTTTGTCGAATTAACTAGAGATAAGTATCTCAAAACCCATTAATCTATATAAGCTCATCTACAACACACTAGCCAAACAAACTTACATAATCTAACTACAACACTGAAATACATAGAGGAATATGTTGACATCAATGAAAACACATCTACAGGGGGCTTCACTTAGTGATCCTGGGTTATAGAATGTGCATTCATGGCATACTAAAGAATCCCCACCATTTTTAAAAAATATTTCCCTAAACTCCTTTCTTGTCACCCCCTCCCAATACACGTCCTGAATTAAAATTCCCCTATTCTTACCAAATATTATATTTTTCATAGCTGGAATTAAAAAAAATCATATTTTCACCGATAGGCAATATATTGTACCCTCATTTTTGGGATATTAAACTCCTCAATATGAATGCACATGATATAATATTGGCTAGCTAGTGAAGCTCTCATGAACACATCACTCTTTTCAGCAATCTCCCCCTTTGAAATTGACGACAACATATAAATGTGAAAAACAATCAATGCAAAGAAAGAAATCAACTCTCAACAATATCCCTCAAAATCATAAAGATCAGGATACTAATCTCACAAACATTTCAAATCACTGATTCTCTCACAAATTGCTTCAGGGTTTTTCACACGCTTCTCAAACCCTTTGACATCAATGAAAAAAGAACATATGCAAATCATAATTGTCTCCCCCTTTGAATTAGATTACAAATTTGAACATCTGAATCACAATATTGACTACTCCCCCTAAGTAGAAGCCACCACTCATCAATCCGGATCACAAGATATCTATATGAAGTTCACTAGACTGTTGCCAATCCATGCATTTTAATTCTCATCAAGAGGGGCAATCACCCCTAACTTCTCTCTAAGATACTCAAATGTATCCTTAGGCAAAGGCTTCATGAATATATTTGCAATATGTGCCTTTGTAGATACATACTCTAATCTAATCTCTTTCTCATTAAACTTCTCTCTTAGAAAATGAAACTTGATAGATATATGATTAGTTTTAGAATGCAACATCGGATTCTTAAAAATGTTAATGGCACTAAAATTATCACAATATATAGCAATAGGCTCATCATACATGACTCCAATATCCTTTAACATCTACTTCATTTATATTAACCAAGTACAATTTCTAGTAGCAACAATGTATTCAGCTTTTGCAGTAGACAAAGAGATATCATATTGCTTCTTACTCATCCATGAAACCATCTTCTTACCCAAGAAAAATGCACCACCATTAGTACTCTTTCGGTCATCAACATCTGTAAAATTACTCAAAGTAAAGTCATCATTTTTAGGATACCACAAACCAAAGTCAATTGTTCCTTTCAAATATTTGAATATTGTTTTCACAACAGTAACATGAGATTCCTTAGGATTGGCTAAAAATCTAGCAACATGACACAACATTCATAATATTAAGTCTAGTCTAAGTCAAATACAATAATACACCAATCATTGATCTATATCTGGTTTGATTAGATTTTAGAGAATCATTATCCTTTGCAAACTTGCATTCAGTTACCATGGGAGTACCAACAGGATTTGAGTCATCTAAACCAAACTTCTTCAATAATTCCTTCACATACTTGGACTGTGATATGGAGATACCTTTTTTCAACTAAGTAATTTGGAATCCCAAAAAGAATTTCATTTCACCTATCATAGACATTTCAAACTCATTATGCATATCATCAACAAACTTCTTGCACAAACTATCATTTCCTCCAAAAATAATGTCATCAATAAAAAATTCAACAATAAAAATGTTATCTTGATCAATCTTGAAATACAAATTAATATCAGCAATACCTTTATTAAATACAAGCTTCAACAAATACTTATCCAATCTAGCATACCAGGATCTAGGGGCTTGCTTCAATCCATACAATGCTTTCTTCAACCAAAAAACCATATCCTTTTCATCAGTCAACTAAAATCCATCCAATTGCTTAATGTAGACTTCTTCTTCCAGCTCACCATTAAGAAAGGCTGACTTGAAATCCATCTAATAAACCTTGAAATCTTTGTAAGTTTCATAAGGAAGGAACAATTTAACAGCTTCAATTCTAGTCATTGGGTCAAAAGTCTCCTCATAGTCAATTCCTTCCATCTGAGAATACCCTTTTCAAACAAGTCTTTCTTTATTTCTAACAACTTCACCTTGTTCATTTAACTTATTTCAGAATTCCCATTTAGTTCCAATTACATTTTTATCCTTAGGTCTAGGAACAAGACTCCATGTATTTTTCTTCTCAATATAATTCAATTCTTCTTCTAGTCATGACACCTTTATTCTTATCACCAATAATCTGATTTTATGAATGATTTAACCTCACATACCTGGGAGTATAAGGATTTAGTTGATTCTTTGACTCTTTAGTTCTTTCTTCTACATTAGCATTGGCATAGCTTCTTGATTCTCTGATTTTTTTGGATCAATTTGAATAAGGTTCTCACTCTGCACTTGCTTTCCTTTATCTAAAATAACATCCTAATAATCAAAATCATATCTACAAGATTTGATTTGTCTCTCATTTCCTCCATCAACCTTCACATTAGCAATTTTATCTATCTTACTCAATCTCTTATTATAACACTAGTAGGCATTGCTTTTAGTAGAACAACCAATAAAATATCCTTCATCACATGCATCATCAAACTTACCTAGATCTTCATCTCTTTTGATATAACATTTACTTTCAAAAAATTTGAAATACCTTACTGTAGGAGCATGACCAAACCATAGCTCACAAGGAGTCTTACCGGAATCACCTTTGATATGCACCCAGTTAAGAGTTTATATTGCAATACTCATAGCTTCTCTATAATACAAAGGCAGAACATTTCCTTCCAAAATCATGGTTCTAGCAACTTCTTGACTTATTTTATTATTCCTTTCCACAACACCATTCTGATGAGGGGTTCTAGGTGCAGATAAGTGTCTCTTTACTCCATGCTCTTCATAAAATGTATTAAACTTACAAGAAGTAAATTCTCCACCTCTATCAAATCTTAGACACTTCATCTTCAATCCTATCTAAGTCTCAACCATAGCTTTGAAAATCTTTAACTTTTCTAATGCTTCAGACTTCTCCCTTAATAATGTAACCCACATCATCCTTGAATAATCATCAATCAGTAACATAAAATAACTGTCACCCTGCAAGCTTCTCACCCTAGAAGGACCACAAAAATTAGTATGCACAAGTGATGAATAATAAGAGGGGGGGTGTGAATTAATATGCCAAAAATTATTGTACTTAAACACTTTACTAGACTAACAGTAAACCAATAAAATAGTTTAGCAGTCAAACCGGTTAGCACACATGCAAACCAGATAGCAAGTAATGTATTCACCCATAGAAGCACAAACACCATAACACAAGAGATTTTGACATGGAAACCCAAATGGGAAAAACCACGGTGAGATGGAACTCACAACTAACTATCTACAGAATAGGAACCAGGCCGGTTAAGGTCATACAATGTTTTTTACCAGAACGGATCCTGTTAGGAATCTCAATCTCTGTTAGGAGATAAGTCCTGTTAAAGACTACCTTGCTAGAGGATTTTAGATCCACAGATCTGAACCACCATGTTAGAGGATTTACAAAAGGCTTTTGGGCCTACCTGGTTAAGGGCTTCAGACTTGTCGAAGATGTGAGTAATCAACAAGTAAGTGATCTAGTAAATAGCACAGATTGCTTGGTTAGATCATTGATAGCTCATTCCTAATGCATTCTAGCATTACTTCAGTCTTCAACACATTCACACTCTCTCTAACTCATCAACCACCTTAAAACCCTAGACATGATGTCCTTATAAAGGAATTTGATTTCATGTCGGTCCAATAGGATTACAATACAATTTCCTAGGTTCAGTGCATCTAGACATATTCTATAACATGACACAAAAAGCACCGTTAAAGTGTTAGCACTGTCAAACAATCGGTGGATGGTAACTCATCACAAAATTTTGTTGGTAACTCATCACAGAGTATTACCGGTTCATACAAAATACCGGTTGTCGGTTTGACAATAATGAAGACTAGGAAATACGTGTTCTACCGCTTTGATCCCTCATACTGCTTGAGATCCTCGAACCGTTTGGAGTCAACATACCACTTTAGACCGGTAAAAACATTCTGCAAAACACCGATAGTCTAAAGACTATAATGCATCATACCGGTTGGGAACAATTGTCGGTTGAGCATAACTCATACATATAAAAGTGATCTCAATGCAAGTGTGTGTCCATCAATGACAATCACAACATTAATCATCAAAAATGCCAACAATCTCCCCCTTTGGCATTGATGGCAACACTTAGGCAAAATTTTAACATCTAAGTGTTTTACAACAAAAATATGCCATAATAAAAATTACTCCCCCTAAGCATATACACTATCCCTTTTGCAAACAAAACAATGTATAACTATTTGCATATAGAGATAGACATGAAGATATACAGAGCATACATCAAAATTTTAAATACCAGAATACTTCTCCCCCTTTGCCAACAATGACAAAGTATAGCTGAACAACCCCTGTTTCCATTTGGTATTAAAATAATAAGAGTTTATGACAATAAAGAGGAAAACTTGTCAAAAACTGATTTAAAGTCTTGCAAAAATTATTTCATAGATAGGGACCAGGACTTAAGTAGGGAGGTAGCCACGTCTTTCTCTGTCTGCATCTGGGAGACCTGTTCTTCCATGGCATCTATTGTTCTCATCTCTTGAGTCACCATTAAGGCATCCAAATTGAGATAACATTTCTGAAGTATTTGCAGGCATGGGAGTAGAACCAGTTGTAGTTCCTACAAATCTCGAGTCTGGTTGCTGATTTCCAACTCTATTTTGGTAGATTGGATATGAAACCAGTGAACGGTTTGCCCATAAGCTATAAAAGAGTCATATGGCGGCTTGAAGGTGCTCATGTATAACTGCAAGTTAGATTGTAGATTTTTCTTCTGTGCAAGCACATCATCACAGAAGAGATGGGGTTGGCAGATCTTACTCGGAAGTAGATTCTTGTCATCCAGAGCATTCCTTATATCTTTTTGAGCTTTTTGCAGATCAGACCAGAGCTCATTTAGCTTCTTCACCAGGGCAATGTTGAGAGCCTTTTGATGCTCTTTCTTGGCATTTGCCTCTGCTACCTCTTCTAGGCTCTACACCTGATCATCAACTATGGTGCATAGGAGCTTCAATTGTGCCAGTGATGAATTAGTGTTGGGGAGGTTTGTGTCGGGTAACAAACCGGTAAGAGTGTCCACTGCAGCTTGGATCACATCTTGCTCCTTCTTCCTCCTTATCACTTCAAGGTGTTCTTGAGAAACCTTAATGATCTGTAGTAGCTCCATTTCATTTGCAGACTAGAGATCAATAGGACTGGTGAGGTTAGCCTATTTGTCTTGACTACTGATTGCCTTTGGAGTCCCCATTTGAGTGCTTTTTGCCACTTCTTCTTTCTCTTCTTCCTTCTTTTTCTTCTCTGCTTCCTTTTGCCACTCCTCTTCCTTATCCTCCTCTATTTTCTTCTTCTCCACTTCCTTTCTCTTCTCCTCTTCCTTATCCTCCTCTGCTTTCTTCTTCTCTGCTTCCTTTCTCTTCTCCTCTTCCTTATCCTCCTCTGCTTTTGTCTTCTCCACTTCCTTTCTCTTCTCCTCTTCTTTATCCTCCTCTGCTTTCTTCTTCTTCACATCTTCTTGTTTCTTTTTCTCTTCTTCCTCTTTTCTCTTTTCCTCCTCTTTCTTTTTCTTCTCATCCTCTTTTCTCTTTTCCTCCTCTTTCCTTTTCTCCTCATCCTCTTTTCTCTTTTCTTCCTCTTTCCTTTTCTCCTCATCTTCTTTATTTTTCTTCTCCTCCGCTTGCTTCTTTGCTTCCTCCTTTTTGTCCTCTACTTCCTTTTGCTTTTTCTACTTGTTCTTCCTGCTTCTCCTGTCCTGTTGCTTCTGATGGTGTATCCTGAGTAACATTTTCCCCATCTAAGGAATCTACATCAATGGGGTCCATTTGTTCTGTGACCGGTTCTTCTTCACTTTCATACACTACATCTGGTTTGCCAGTTTCCAGTTCTCACTCAGCTTTTCTATCGGCTTCAGCCACTTGATGCATCTTAAGAGCTTCTTGAGCATGAGTATGTGTATCCTTGATCACTTCTTGACCCTTTCCTTCCAGTAACAGGAGTCTTCTTCTTCTCATGAAGAAAAGGCCTTTGTATTTATTCATAACTTCAAAAAGTTCTGAATTAGATACATTAGGAAAATGTTGAGCAAATATTTTCTCCCTCATTTCCTGTTCCTTTTCTATGGCAATGCGTCATTTATTGTCTAAAGAATTATACAAAGAATCCGGTGTCTCAAATCTAATTTATGAAGGCGACCAGTAATTAACACACAAATACTTAATGATTTCCTGTTCAACTGCTTCCTTTTCATCATCATTGAAATCATCAAAACAATCAATTAAATCATTCAGCACTTTTGTCCTAATGTTCTTTATAGTTCTTTGACAATGTGTCAAAGGTTTGTAAGAAGAAATGTCAATATTTACCGCTGCAGATGATGTCGGTTCATTCTTTGTCTTTTTTTTTTGTTTGCCTAGTCTTCTTCTTAGGCGGTTCTTCTGACGCAGTTTCTTCTGAGTTAGGTGTATTATTTTTTGTCTTGCGCTTCCTCTCGAAGACTTTTGTAGGTGTCGCTTCTGGTTTCTTCTTAACTGGTGACCGCTTGGTCACTTTGGGATTAGCTACAGTAATCGGTGTCGATGCTGAAGCCACTGCCTTTCCTTTCTTTTTAGAGGGTTCTACAACTAGTGCAACCCTTTCCAAATAGGTTCCGGTTCTCTTTTCCTTAGGATCAGGGGGTGAGGCGATTAGGGTAGAAGCATACCCATCTAGCATATCATACATCACCTCATAGCCCATAGGCTCCACTTCTTCCTGTCTGGGCTCAACTACCTCCATTATGCATTCATCCACATTGATGATAAAGCAGATGTCCTCTTCATATTTCTTGACAATGTCACTTGATATCCTCATCCTTAGGCTCATCTTGCTTCTGAACTCATCAAAGTACTTGTTCAAAACTTCAAGGTAACTGGTTCCAACTGCTTGCAGGCTCTCCTTTATTTTTATTTTTACTGGTTGGTCGGTAAACCACTGAATATCACCTACTCCTGGAAAGTAGCCTTGAAAGTAAAAGAACAACCCAACCAATAGTTGTCTGAACTTGAATCTCAGTGCATTGTCTTGTTTGATTGACTTAAGATTCAACATAAGTTGTCTTTGCATACAAGTGCACAGATCAAATGATTCATCCTATTTGATCATCTTGTAAGTGGCATTTACCACTACAACAAAGACAGAATTAATTCTGCTAGCAGAGAACATCCAGTAACCTATCACCATGCAGGCATACTTGACCAGATCGTCCTTGATTGAGTGACGGTCATGCCACATGAGTCGCTCACTGAACTGGTGAGCTTGGACATTTCAATCTTTCTAACCTTCCTCAGGGTTGGCACTTCCCCTGTATTGCAAAAATTGGTAACGACATGAATCGCTTCCGGTGTGATATCATGTGTTCTCTCAAGATACATCTTGTCACCATGAACTCTTCTCAGAATGATTCAAATGTGGTCATCTATGAAATCCTCTAGGAAGTAAACCACATTGTGAAGTTTCTTCTTCTCCAAAATGCTATACTTCGGTTTGATCTTTTTATCCTTCCCATAGAATAGACCTAGCTGAGAATGGATCACAAGAGACCCTAGGTCTTTGATTTTGCAATCTATGTAGTCAGAATTCCCTTCTTCTACTATAACACTAGCCGGTACTTGAGACAAGGCATTATATTTTGACTTTCATTGAATGAAGTCCATAGAATCAATAGTTACACTAGAACTATCATGAGATGTGGAAGCCATGATAAAACATAAAACTCAAGAAATTAGGGCTTGATAATTCCACTTTGCCTCACACTTCATCGATTGCTGAATCATCGCTTTGAGTTCTTCTGTTGACCATTTGATATTTGCTTCTAAATCTTCTTTAGAGTTTCAAAATTTCTTTGAATCACAACACAAATCACTTTCTCTTCGCTCTGCACTTGAAAAACTTCTTCGCTTGAAAAATGATAGTGAGAAATGATTTGAAAATTCCTTTTAAACATATTCCTCACCTACCGTAATAAATGCTCCACCATTAGGGCGTAAACCCTAATTTGCCTATTACCATTTCTGGTCTTCTACCTAATGACAAGTGTCACATACCGGTTAAGGTCTTTTACTTGTATAAATCAGGGGTTCGAAACATTTCACTGTTTGCTCCCCCTAAGCTTTTCTGATGCTTAGTTTGTCGATTCCATGATTTCCACACTAGGTGCAGAAACCGGTTCTTCTTGCAACATCGTTGGTTTCTTTTTCTAGGTTTTTTTCATATTCGCTTGAACAGTTTCAATATCAATCTTTCTTTCTAAAGTGACCGGTATGTCATTCGATATGTTCTTTCTTGTTCTGCAGAATCTGGCAATATGACCCGGTTTGTTGCAATGATAGCAGACCATTCCAGGTGCTCTCCAAGGTCCATTATTCATGTTACCATTCTTCCTCCTGCATGTTGCAGCAGTGTGACCATGAAAATGACAGATCAAATAGTTTGCTCTCCATCCAGTTGCCGCTTGATAGCCACCGCTTCCTGACTGATGATTATAGGTATTAAACCGGTTGGGATTCCGGTTCACAAAAGGTTCCGGACCAATTCCTTGAGTCCTCTGAGGATATCTTCTAGTGTTATTCATAACAGACCTACATTCAGATGCTCTATGCCCAAACTTGTTGCATGCATAACAATTACCATTGAACTTATTGGATCTATGTACATTGTTTATAAAGTAAGGAAAATTATTGTAGGCTTTGCTCCTACACACATTGGCAGTATGTCCTTCTTTAAGATAGTTAAAGCAAACATGTTTAAACTTTTGCTTACCTTTATCCTTTGATGCGGGTTGTTTCTTCAATGCTCCAACATTTGCACCAGAGGTCTCACCTTCCTCATGACCGAAATAACCAAGTCCATCAGTATTCTTGACAGGTTTGGCAGATTCAAGATTTTGATCTAGCTTAACAATACTCTTGTTGAACTTAGCAAGTATATCCTTTGACTTAGAGAGTTCTTTGGAAATAGTAGCATTTGTTTCCATCAAGTTTGCATTCTCGGAGATGGTCATGTTCAGTTCTCCTTGTATGTCTTCCTTTTCCACTTTGCTCGCATGGAGCTGAGCAGTTAGGGTACCGATCTCTTACTTCAGCTTGGAGATTTCACGATCTTTGTCTTTTACCAGATCTTCAGCTTTCCTCCAGTTCTCAAGCTCTTGGCACATTCCAATAGTCAGTCCTTCCAACTCCTTTCCTAGGTTGGAATTGGATTCATTCAACTTTTTTACTTCTTGAATCAAGGCTTCCATGTCCACTTCATCAGAAGAACTATTTTTAGATAGCTCCATCAATTTTTCAACATGTTCTCTCCTTTTTTCTTGAGAGGCCTTATATTTGACCATAAGATCATCATAGGCTTGCTCAGACTAAGTGAGCCGATGAGTAAGTTCCCTCATAGTGTATTCCCCCATATCTCTTTCCAAGTGGTTAGACTTATAGAAAGGTTGGCTCTGATGCAATTTGATAGAAAGGTTGGCTCTGATACTAAGAGGGGGGGGTGAATTAGTATGCCAAAAATTATTGTACTTAAACACTTTACTAGACTAACAATAAACCGGTAAAATAGTTTAGCAAACAAGCTGGTTAGCACACATGCAAACCAGATAGCAAGTAATGCATTCACCCACAGAAGCACAAACACCATAACACAAGAGATTTTGATGTGGAAACCCAAATGGGAAAAACCACGGTGAGATGGAACTCACAAGTAACTATCTGCAGAATAGGAACCAGACCAGTTAAGGTCATACAATGTTCTTTACCAGAATAGATCCTATTAGGAATCTCAATCTTTGTTAGGAGATAAGTCCGGTTAAAGACTTGCTAGAGGATTTTAGATCCACAGATGTGAACCACCTTGTTATAGGATTTACAAAAGGCTTTTGGCCCTACCCAATTAAGGGCTTCAGACTTGTCGAAGATGTGAGTAATCAACAAGTAAGTGATCTAGTAAATAGCATAGATTGCTTGGTTAGATCCTTGATAGCTCGTTCCTAATGCATTATAGCATTACTTCAATCTTCAACACATTCACACTCTCTCTAACTCATCAACCACCTTAAAACCCTAGACATGATGTCCTTATAAAGGAATCTGATTTCATGCCGGTCCAATAGGATTACAATACAATTTCCTAGGTTCAATGCATCTAGACATATTCTATAACACGACACAAAAAGCATTGTTAAAGTGTTGGCACCATCAAACAATCGGTGGATGGTAACTCATCACAAAATGTTGGTTGGTAACTCATCACAGAGTATTACTGGTTCATACAAAATACCTGTTAAAGCAAAATACCGGTTGCTAGTTTGGCAATAATGAAGACTGGGAAATATGTGTTCTGCCGCTTTGATCCTTTGTACTACTTGAGATCCTCGAACTGTTTGGAGTCAACATACCACTTCAGACCGGTAAACACATTCTGCAAAACACCGATAGTCTAAAGACTATAATGCATCATACCAGTTGGGAACAATTATCGGTTGAGCATAACTCATACATATAAAAGTGATCTCAATGCAAGTGTGTGTCCATCAATGACAATCACAACATTAATCATCAAAAATGCCAACAACAAGATCCAACAATCCATTAGAAGTATATTGTTTTCTTGCCTAATTGACATTCCTTACATACCAGATTAGTAGGCTTTATCAACTTAGGTAGATCTCTCACTACTTGATTAGAACTTATCTTAACCATACAATCAAAATTCACATGACACATACCTCTATGTCATAACCAACTTTCATCAATCTAAGAAATCAAACAACTTTTACCACCTTCATTCAAGTGAAAGATATTACTTTTAGTCTTAATGCCTGATACAATCTCAGTTTTGAAGCTACTCAAGATCTTACATTTTCCATTCTTGAATTGTAAGTCATATCCTTTATCAACCATCTAACCAAAACTCAATATATTATGCTTTAAACTTTTTACATATAAGACATCATCAGTATTATGCTTACCATCAAGAGAAATAGAACCTCTACCACGGATTACAGAAGATTTGTCATCATCAAATGTAACAATTTCACCATCATACTTTTCCATACTCACAAACTTACTCTTATCACCTATCATATGATGAGAGAAACCACTCTCAATAACCCATTAATATTTCTCTTCAACTTTAGCAGCTAAGGTGTTCTCCCCATTAATACAACTAGTGGAAGTAGTATATACTGGATCATCTTGCTTGATAGAAATGAACATCCATTCATCTCCTGAATTTACTTTCTCGGATTCATCATGTGTCACACCTTCATCTGTAGAATAATGACACTTCTTTTGATATTTAGAATTATAAGAATTGAATTGCTTCTTAGACGTAAAATGTCCTATCTTATTACATGAAAACATTTAAGAGGCAACTTTCCTTCATACTTACCGGCACCTTTAGGCAATATTTTGTCAATAAGGGCTTCAAGGTCTTCAAGATCTTTTTCTTCTTCTTCTATCTCCTTCTTTTCTTTCTCATATCTAGATACTATTGTATAACTTTCTCCCAACTCATGTCTCTATTTCCTAGAAATAGTAGCTTTGAATGCAGATTCAGACTAAGCAAGAGACTCACCAAACTCACTCAACTCAAGTTTACCAATCAACATGTCTCAAGTTACATTAGTCATAATCTAGATCTCCTCAATAGAAGCAGCTTTAGCTTTGTAAGTAGGAGGCAAAGATCTCAGCACATTGGCTACAATTTGAGTTTCATCCAATACTCCACCGACACATCTGATATTCAACACAAGATCATTCATTTTTTGCATAAAAGAGCTAATGTTCTCATCTTCACTCATCTTCAACAACTCATACTTTCCTTTCAGGCTCTACAACTTAGCAAATTTCACATGACTGTCACCTTCATATAAAGTCTCCAATTTCTTCTAGATCTCATGAGGAGTCTATAAATTCACCACATTAGTCATCTTAAAATCAGTCAAGGCACTCAACAATGCTTCCTTAGCTCTAATATTGTATTTAGCTTCCCTTATCTCATCCGGAGTTGAAGGACCATTTTGAGGAATAGTATATGCATGCTTAGTAATCTTTCAGTATCCTTTACCGATACACCTTAAGTGACATTCCATCTAGTTCTTCCAAAGAGAGTAGTTCATTTCATCAAATCTCAAACTTTCTTTCTTAAAAGAAAAAGTTGCCATCTTGGATCACCTCAAGCGGTCAAGCTTCTTTTAGAGGATCTAGCTCTAATACTGATTGTTGGCAACAATGTAGTAAACTGAGTGGGGAGTGAATTATTTTTATAAAAAACTTTAACTTGAGTCAACCATAAATTTTGATCTAATATTAAATAATGAAAACATAAATTAACACCACATCAATATGTTGGCATTACAGTAAGAAAGATTGTTGATATTCAATAAGGATATTGAGAAGGTTGTTGAAGATTGTTGATATAACTGAAGAAGGATGATAACTATCTTTATAACATTAAATTTTCATTGATGTCAACAAATTGATTGGTATGTCGTGCATGAAGTTTGTTAAGGATCTATGGCAAAGGAAAATCGACAGGAAGATCTACATCACAGATTGAACCACAATAACTTTGTGCAAGTTCCAAGATAGGAATACAAGTCCCGAGGTAAGGTAAAACATTTTCAAATCGGAAGGATACATTGAACCTGGTCAAGTTTGAAGATCTAATGGCTAAGATTAATCATGGGAAATGTGATCAAGGAGATTAAGCGGTTAGAAATTGTTTATAAATAAAGAATTGTTAATAAACAATGTACGCGGGCAAGTGTAAGCACAGTGATGCTACATAGTGATTACCAAGCACATAAGCTTGAAGACCTATTTGAATAACGGAGTAGAGAGCCTAGCAGAGGGACAAGATAAGTCCTATGACTAGATTGTTTTGAGCAAATAAGAATTTGCTTTAGCATTTTAGATGTGAAGTTGCAGATATATTTTATTACTGTTATTTTGTAAGTGACAGAAAATCTCTTAACCGAGTGGACTTAACAGTCTTATTTGTAAACCCTCTAGTAAGGTAACATTCTAAATGAGTGTTTGAAATTCTTTAACAAGGTCACTTCTAACAAAGTGAATATCCTAACAGATCTGAGGGAAATCCCTTAACCGGGTCACATCTAGCAATGTGTTTGTAATCTTTAACAGGATTTGCTTTTAACCGAGCATACTCTAGAAGAGTATATTTCTTAGTGGGTCTGAAATCCCACAGTGGTTTTTCCCTATTTGGGTTTCCACGTTAAATCTAGTGTTATGAGTGTTATGATGATTATGTGTTTATGAGTTAACATGTTTAGCAGTTTTTGGTTATGTTGCTGAAGTAGAAGTTACCAAGGTTGAATCTATTGATTTTATGGAAGCTTAAGTTTGTATGATTCACCCTGCCCCTCTCATCTTGTTAGCTATTGGCATTTGTACTTTACAATTAGTATCAGAACTAACAATTGGTATCGGAGCTTTGGACTCCAGAAGAAAAAGTTTAAAGGTTCTTGAGGCAAAGATCTGAAGATGTATAAAAGGGATGCACCGAAGCTGAACAAGTCAAGTTTCTCCACATGGCAGAAAAGGATGAAGCTGCATTTATCAAGAATTGGAGAATATGCAACATATTATCTAGAGAATGATTACATTGCACCAAGCACCAACCCTATGACCTTGGAAGAGATTAAGGCAAAGCAATAACATATTCAAGCTATGAATGAAATAACATCAGCATTGACCAACTGAGAGTTTAATGATCTAGAAGGCTGTAATGATGCAAAATCAATATGGACTAAGCTCATATTTGTGTATTGAGGTGATGAACATGTTCAAAGAGAAAAATTAGATAGTCTAAGAGGACATCTTGAATCCGTGAGAATGAATGAAGGTGAGAACATAACACAATACAGTACAAGACTAAAGGAGATTGTGAATCAAATTAAAGGAGCAAGTGGAACTATTGAAGAAAAGGATATAACAAGTAAGTTGTTGAGAACCCTTCTACCAACTTATGCTATTCGATTCTCTGCAATCAATGAATTGAGGTTTGTACCTAACATGCCAGTTTCTTTGGATGCTACTATTGGTAAGCTACATGCATTTGATTTAAGTAATTTTGATAACAGTGGGTCTTCGGTAAATAAAGTAGAATCTGCATTCAGTTCTTTTCATATTGGTGAGTCTGATGATTACAATGATAGAATGAGTAAGTACTCTGAAGGAGATCACAGTGGAGCAAGTGAAAGATTTCGCAAGAACATGGACAAAGTGCACAAATTGTATGAGGAAATCAAGAAGCAAGAAGAGTTTGAAGCATTATTAGCCAGAAGGTTACTGAGAGGAAAAGGTAAGTATAAAGGAAAGATACCTTTAAAATGTTTCAATTGTGATAAAATAGGACATATGGCTTCTAACTATCCTAACAAAGAATCTAGTGAAAAGAGAGAATACTGAGATAACAGGTAGAAAGACAACCAATACAGAGGACACCTAGACTTCAGAAGAAGAGATAGAAAGACATGTCTAGTAGCTGATGAGGAATCCAACAATGATAAATCTAATGAAACTGATACTAAGGAAGTTGTTTATGTGGCTATTAAAGATGGATCAAATGAAGAAAGGTATGAAGAAAAAGCCTTAATATCTCACATAAATAATAATGACTCTTGGATCATAGACAATGGATGCTCACATCACATGACAGGTGATAAACACAAGTTTGTTAAATTAGAAGACTATGATGGAGGCTATGTAAGATTTGGTAATGATGCACCATGTCCGGTAAAAGGTAAAGGATCTATAACACTTCTTGACAATGCTAAATGTAATGATGTATACTGGGTTGAAGGTTTGAAATACAATTTGTTGAGTGTAGCACAGCTAAACAATACAGGATACTGAATAGAATTTCAGAAAGGAATTCTCAAAGTTCATGAAAAGCATGGAAAGTTAGCTGCTACCAGGACACAAACAAAAGGTAATACATTTCATCTTGACTCAACTTAGAATAAGTGTCTTTATGCAAAGATAAATGATACCTGGTTATGGCATAAAAGGTTTTCTCATGTAAATTTTGATAATCTGATCAAAATAAGTAAGAAGCATCAAGTAAGAGGTCTACCGAGTCTTGAAAAACCTAAGAATGCTATGTGTCGAGGATGCCATATGGGTAAGATGACAAGATCAAGCTTTACAAGTAAGTCCTACACTTCTAAAGGAATTTTAGATCTAGTACACACTAATCTTTGTGCTCCTATGAAACTTCAAAGTTATTATGGTGATAAATATTTCATATTATTTGTGGATGATTACTCAAGGATGATGTCAGTCATGTTTTTTTTAAAAAAATTAGAAGCTTTTAAAATGTTTAAATGGTACAAGGCAAGAGTTGAAAATGAAACAAGAAGACAACTAAAATGTCTTCGATCTGATAGAGGAGGAGAGTTCACTTCTGATGAATTTAACTTATTCTGCAATGATCATAGTATAAAAAGGCAAGTATCTGCACTGAGAACACCTCAGCAAAATGGGATAGGCAAGAGAAGAAACAAATCAATTGTGGATTGTGCAAGAACCCTGATGATAGAAAAGAGGGTACCTCAAACGTTTTGGAGAGAAGTAATCAGCACTACAGTTTATACCCTGAACCGAGTTCAACTAAAGAAAGGAACTATGAAGACACCATATGAAATATGGTATGACAAGAAACCTAATGTAAGTTATTTTAAAATCTTTGGAAGTAGATGCTATGTTCACAAAGATGACAGAAATGGAAAATTTGATTAGAAGAGTGAAGAAGGAACATTTCTTGGTTATTCTTCCAGAAGTAAAGCATTTAAATGTCTGATCAAATCATCTAACAAAATAGTGGAAAGTCCAAATGTGAAAATTGATGAATTTGCAAAAAGAAATGATGAAGGAAATTCCAAAGAGCCAGAAGATTATGAAGAATTCATTTATGTTCAACCGAGAAGTCCTACCAAGAAAGCTGTTGAAGTAAATGAAGATAATGTCTAGTTACCGAGTGATGAAGAAGATCATATAGAACCTACCGAGCATATATTAGCCAAATATGTCAGAAGACATCATGCATCAAGTCAAATTATAGGAGATAAGGATGATCCAATGATGACAAGGAACAAACTGAGACAGAACACATGTCTAATTTCTGAATTTGAACCAATGATAGTGAAAGAGGCATTTAACAGTGAAGATTGGGCAAATGCTATGACAGAAGAGATTGATCAAATCAAGAAGAATGACACATGGACATTGATCCCAAGATCGAAAGACAAAAATGTAATCGGTACAAAGTGGATTTTCAGAAACAAGCTAAATGAAAAAGGTGAGGTTATTCACAACAAAGCAAGACTAGTTTGCAAAGGTTATGCTCAAGAAGAAGGAATAGATTATGGTGAGACATTTGCACCTGTGGCTAGACTTGAGGGAGTAAGAACATTGTTGGCATATGCTACTTTCAAAAATTTCAAGGTATATCAAATGGATGTTAAATCTGCATTTTTGAATGGTATACTAGAAGAAGAAGTTTACATTGAACAACCTGAAGAATTTGTTGAAGACAGGAGTAAAGATTAGGTATGCAAACTGAACAAAGCCTTATATGGTCTGAAGCAAGCACCTAGAGCATGGTATGAAAGACTGCACTCTTATTTGATCAAGATTGGTTTTATAAGGACAAGTGAAAACAACAATATGTACATGAAGAAAGATGAGGACAATGAAATACTGATCTTAGCCATATTTGTTGATGATATTATATTTTGTGGAAATGACTCCTTATGCAAGAACTTTGGAAATGAAATGTGCAAAGAATTTGAGATGTCACTAATCGGTGAGATAAAGTATTTTATAGGTTTACAGATACTGCAAATGAAAGATGAGATTTTTATTACTCAATCCAAGTACATAAAGGAAATCTTGAAGAAATTTGGAATGGAGGATTCTAAACCAGTAAGTACTCCTATGACTACTAACTGTAAATTATCAAAGAATGATGAATCTACATCTATTGATGAGACACTTTACCGATCTATGATTGGGAAGTTGCAATATGTTGTGCATAGTAGACTGGATATAGCACATGCAGTAGGTATTGTAGAAAGATTCTCTACAGATCCCAAGGAAACCCATATGACAACGATCAAAAGAATTTTCAAATACTTGAGAAGCATTGAAGATTATGGCTTAGTATATGAAAAGAGGAATAATTTTTATTTAAAAGTTTATACTGATGCTGATTGGGCAGGCAACATAGATGACAGGAAAAGCACAAGTGGTGGAGCTATCTTTTTAGGAGAAAGACTAGTGAGTTGGCCTAGCAAGAAACAAGGATGTATTTCACAGTAACAACAGAAGCTAAATATGTTGTTGCAGCATTGAATTGTACCAATATAGTATGGATCAAACAACTATTGGAAGGTATAAATGAGAAAGTTACCAAGCCAGTAACTATATTCTATGATGATACTAGTGCCATTAACATTTCAAAGAATCTAGTAATGCACTCTAAGACAAAGCATATATCTATAAAGTATCATTATCTCAGAGAAGAAGTTCAAGAGAAGAAATTTGTGCTGGAATATATCAGTTCAAAGGAGCAATTAGAAGACATCTTCACAAAGTCACTGCCAAGGGACACTTTTGAGTATCTCAGAAGCAAGTTAGGGGTCCTACCCCTATCTTCTAGTCACTGATAGAGTTCGGTGAAAGAATCAATTCGATGAATCTACAGAATATTATGTGTGGATTGATCATGATTTACACACTTTAGAAGGTTTTCTAAAGGTGTGTAGGAAATAGTGAATAGAGACAAGTTGCTTTGACCAAGACTGAGATGATACACAACAACGCAAATCACTTCACAGTAGAAGAAATCATGATTTAGTTCTTTTACTTTTTGGCATTGTTGTCAAAGGGGGAGAAGACTATAAATGGTTGGAAGACTAAATGGTTGACTTAATGGTAAACCCCTGAATGATGGAAATAACAGAAGATTAAGGACAGGGGGAGAATATTAAAAAATGGAGAAGACTTCATAAGATTTTAACAGCTCAAGGATAACAAGAGAAGTCTAATAGCAATCTGAATCCAAATCAATTTGAATATCTTGTTGGTATTACCATTTAATTGTTGGTTTTGCCATCAATGCCAAAGGGGGAGATTGTCGGCATTACAGTAAGAAAGATTGTTGATATTCAATAAGGATATTGAGAAGGTTGTTGAAGATTGTTGATATAACTGAAGAAGGATGATAAATATCTTTATAACATTATTTTGTCATTGATGTCAAGAAATTTATTATCTAATTCAGTATGATTTTGCCATATCTTGAGAAGATTGATTTGAAGAGAATTAAGATGTCGGTAAAAGACACAGAAAGAATATGAGGAATAAGGGGAGAAATAAGTTATTCAATGGGCAACTATTACCAAGTTAGACAAAGATAAGATCATGATGTTTACATTATCTTGATATCCTACATATGTTGTTGATTGTAAGGTTAATACTATACTATGTCACCAAGCAAAGAACCTAGTCGGTAAACCCTAAGGTTATCGATATCAGTTAATGAAGGCAAAATGTCTACCGAGTAAAGTTTAGTATTTATCGAGTTGCAACCGAGTTATGACAGTGCGCATTGGATGAATACAAGCATTATTTAATGAAGGACAATGATGAGCTGGAGATGTATAAATGATTGGTATGTCGTGCATGAAGTTTGTTAAGGATCTATGGCAAAGGAAAATCGACAGGAAGATCTACATCACAGATTGAACCACAATAACTTTGTGCAAGTTCCAAGATAGGAATACAAGTCCCGAGGTAAGGTAAAATATTTTCAAATCGGAAGGATACATTGAACCTGGTCAAGTTTGAAGATCTGATGGCTAAGATTAATCATGGGAAATGTGATCAAGGAGATTAAGCGGTTAGCAATTGTTTATAAATAAAGAATTGTTAATAAACAATGTACGCGGGCAAGTGTAAGCACAGTGATGCTACATAGTGATTACCGAGCACATAAGCTTGAAGACCTATTTGAATAACGGAGTAGAGAGCCTAGCAGAGGGACAAGATAAGTCCTATGAGTAGATTGTTTTGAGCAAATAAGAATCTGCTTTAGCATTTTAGATGTGAAGTTGCAGATATATTTTATTACTGTTATTTTGTAAGTGACAAAAAATCTCTTAACTCAGTGGACTTGACAGTCTTATTTGTAAACCCTCTAGTAAGGTAACATTCTAAATGAGTGTTTGAAATCCTTTAACAAGGTCACTTCTAACAAAGTGAAGATCCTAACAAATCTGAGGGAAATCCCTTAACTAGGTCACATCTAGCAATGTGTTTGTAATCTTTAACATGATTTGCTTTTAACCGAGCATACTCTAGAAGAGTATATTTCTTAGTGGGTCCGAAATCCCACAGTTGTTTTTCCCTATTTGGGTTTCCACGTTAAATCTAGTGTTATGAGTGTTATGATGATTATGTGTTTATGAGTTAACATGTTTAGCAGTTTTTGGTTATGTTGCTGAAGTAGAAGTTACCGAGGTTGAATTTGTTGATTTTATGGAAGTTTAAGTTTGTATGATTCACCCCCCCCTCCTCTCATATTGTTAGCTATTGGCATTTGTACTTTACAATTAGTATCAGAACTAACACAATAACACATAGAATACCAAGCTTTTTGACATGGAAAATCCAGTTAAGGGAAAAACCATGGTGGGAACCCACCCCTAATCAGATAATACCCTATTAGGAGTAAGTGAAATATTACAATGGGGAATGCACATGGATTCAGGAACACTGCCTAGAGCTCACCGCTCAAAACAAGAAGGGCTACAACCCTGGGGAAGGCTCACAACCTTATAGGAAGACTCACTATCTTACAAAAATATTCGGATTACATTCAGAGAATCATGAATTGATAAAATAGCATCTCCTCATGCATGAGTATAGTTCTGGTTAAGTACACAATGTGAGCTTTCACACTGCTTTACTCTTTTGCACTTCTTCCCTACTACTGAATGATAATTACATTATTCGCTCATAGCATCATACCATTCAATGATTATTACATTCATTTATACATGACATCAACCTATATTTCAAGGTCAACTCAACACAATACAAATTACAAAGATACAACAACACATGCCTCAATAATTTATGTGAACCAAAATAATGTCGGCTAAGACATGGTATCAACCTAAACAACCACCTTGAACATGAAACACCTCCAATAATTATGCCTTGATCATCCGCAACACGCCATAATCATCATTTCGGCCAAGAACAGGAAGAATACCAGTGGAATAAGGAGAAGTCATCTATAGGATAGTCACCAATGAATGTGGACCGCCAACATGCATAACACACAATCTAGAAACATCCACAAGCAATGTGAATTGTACCACAACAACCACACTACTAGAATAATTTTCATCTCTACCAAATCTCAATAATATCAACACAACTAACTATCAAATTGAAAGATTCACTTGTACACCTCCAAATCATGAACCACTCGAATTAAGGACACATATCAGCATCCAAAACATATCCCACACATATGCACCCAAAGATATTACAATTCCAGAGAAATACACATCAATTTACCAAACACTATCATCACTAAACAATTGAAAAAACCAACTACAATACTGGATCTCATAACTCGATTAATTCTTCATGCAGGCCTATGAAACTTCTGCTAATTCAACTAGAGATAGGTAACTCAAAACCCATTAATTTGCATCAACTATCTACAATACACTAGCCAAGCCAACTTACTTAATCTGATTGCAACACTAAAATACATAGAGGAATATGTTGACATCAATGAAAACACATCACTCTATTCAATAATCTCCCCCTTAGGCATTGATGGAAACATATGAATGTTAAAAACAATCAATGCAAAGAAAGAAATCAACTCTCAACAATATCCCTCAAAATCATAAAGATCAAGGTACAAATTTGACAAACAACTCAAATATTCGATTCTCCCCCAAATTGCTGCAAGGTTTTTCACATGCTTCTATCCCCCTTTGACATTAATAAAAAAAGGCACATATGAAAATCATAACTTTTGTGAGAGTTGATAAATACAACACCACAAGAGCCCAAATGATCTCTACAAGCTGAATAAATCCATTACAAGGAGAAGCAAGGAAACAATAACAAAAAAACAAATACACAAAAAAAAAGCTCAAAAGATGAGAGCTGAATATTCACAAAATGTGTAATGTGATAATCTAACAATACAATGATACAAAGAAAAGAGTTAACCTCTAATAAGTCAAGAAACCCTAAAAAGGAAAACCTAGGTTTGCACATAATAATTAATAAAAGAATTAATTATTATGCACCTAAAGTTAGCTTAAGTGTAAAAGAGATAAAGGGAACTTAAATAATTAAACAAATGTTGTTTTAATTAATCAAGTAAAGACCCAATTACTCTAAAACCCCCCCTTAAGATAGACTTAGGGAGAAGCTAAAACCTAGAACAACTGCTAAAAGCAGGAAAGATGGGTCCCGACAACAAGGCCTTATCAAGTACTAAAATACAACCAAATCTCTATGAACCGGAGAAATAGAGAAACCCACGTGGAAAAAAAACTCTACTCCAAATAGAGATGGAAAAGACAAGAGAAGGACTGAAAAAGCCTCCAAACAAGAATGTTCCAAGAAGATAGGAACAAGAGAAGATCAGAAGAATCACTGAAGCATGAAGAACCTGCAAACACTGTCAAAAAATAACTGTTGATCTGAAGAACCTCCACTGAAATAGAACATGACCAGGTAGAGCAAACCGTAATCTGTATGAGTGCCCTCAAATGACACTACTCGAATCAGATGGCAAACAAAGGAAAACAACTGAACTCAAAGATACAGGTGGCATGAGAAACCAAAGCCTAAAGAACTGATCAATCGAACCATGGAAGCATTAGAACCAACAGGACAAACCTCCCCATAATGCTAAAAAGGGAGAGTGATAGGTACACTGAAAAGAACGACCAATAAGAACTGCACGACAAAGAACTAGGAACATCGAAGGCCTAGAGAAAGTACATAGTGTCATGGAAGGAACACTCACTTGACACACATCATGAGGTGAATTTTATGGAAGAAAGACTCACTCGACAAAGGTAGATGGCAAACAAAAGGCAAACATCAACCCCCTCATGGCACTTTATAAGTAGTGCATGTACAATAAGGCACAAGATGTGCAAGATCCCAAGTAAACAATGCATGATGGCACTTTATCTCAGTATGTTTGCATTAAAAAAGATACAATGATAAGAAGAATGAAAAATAGAAAGAACAACCAAAACTGAGACATCCTACTCAAAGGAGAGATCCTAGGACCTGAAACAACCAAGATATTTACCAGAGTGCTGAAAAACAAAAAACTAAATAAAGTATTCCTAGAGAAGAATCTAGAAACAAAACCCATATGGCTGGAAAGTACATAGAACAAGCTTTCCAATGATATAAAGTTTTCAAAAAATGGAGTTCGGATGCCCATTCTACGGCATCAGAAGTGCAAAAAAGAGACCCCACTTTGACTAGAAAAAAGTACAGTCAAATAGCAAAAATGACAAAAAAATTCCAACACCATGAGGTCTGACTCGAAACTAGCTTTCTGATGCCTATTCATTTTTGAAAAAATAACTCTGTTTGCCCAAGTTATGGAAAAAAACCCAACCCCCCCTAAAAGAGGTAAGAGGGAGGTGTAACGGGGGCAGTGTCGGGCAGAGGTGGCCCGTGGGCGATGCTTTGATGGCAAGCAGGTGGTGTAGCGGCATTTGGGTGGTGGTTGCCAGTGGGCACGGGTGATAGTCGGGAAGCACAAGGGGTGTTCGACGAGAAGGGCATCGGCAGCAGCGAGAGAGAAGAGCCGCAGAGGCAATCGACAAGAAGGGCACTAGCGGCAGTGGGCACAAGGGCCAGCGGGGAGAAGGTCGGCGGCAATGGAGCTGTGGTAGCGAGTGTTAATCAAGTAAAGACCCGATTACTCTAATAATTTTCTCCTCCTTTGAACTATATTACAAATTTAAATATCTAAACCAAAACAATGACTACTCCCCTGAGTAGAAGCCACTGCTCATCAATCTGCATCACAAGATATCTGTTTGAAGTTCACCAAACTAATAAAAATCCATGCATCTTAATTCTCATCAGGAGGGGAAATCACCCCTAACTTCTCTCTAAGATACTCAAAATTATCCATAGGAAAAGGCTTCATGAAGATATCTGCAATTTATCCTTTGTAGATACATACTCCAATCTGATCTCTTTCTCATTAACCTTCTCTCTCAGAAAATGAAACTTGATATATATATGCTTAGTCTTACAATGCAACACCAGATTCTTAGAAATTTTAATGGAACTATAATTAACACAGTATATAGAAATAGGATCATCATACATGACTCCAATATCCTTCAACATTTGCTTCATCCATATTACCTTAGTACAATTGCTAGCAGCAGCAATGCATTCAGCTTTTGCAGTAAACAAAGAGATAGGATCCTGCTTCTTACTCATCCATGAAACCAACTTCTTACCAAATATGTTGGCTTTTTGTTGTCATTGATGTCAACCGATATAGCATGTTACCAGTATAGCATGTCACCAGTAGGTATGGAATGTTAACCGGCGAGTAAGTATTGGAGACCGATATGGAATGTTGACCGGTGAATAAGTATTGGAGACTAGTATGGAAAGTAAACGTATAAGTAATGTGTTGGCATTGTGTTATTGTCAATTAGTAAGCATGTAATCGGTAAGCCAACCAGGTTCAACTAATGAAGAATATGCAAGCAACCAGTATGCAAGTTTGATGTCAACCAACAGGACTCCCACCGGATGTAAATGTTGTTACCGAATGAAGAGAAGACTGACAAAAATTGTGATGCCTTGAGAAAGCAAAGAAGACAAATGGGAAGTCTACCGGGTCATATGTTCGGTTGAAGATGTATCTGCACAATTTTAGTAAAGTCATATAGTGCAATGTCGGAGGCAGAGTGAGCAATGTAATGTCAACCGGTTCCCACCAGCTGTTGGCTGGCAGGTGACAATGATCCATTTCCATAGGGTGTTGGGAGGTTAAGTGCATTGGTCCATCTACTCCCACCAATTGGTGGTAATACATAGCTTATCTCACAACATGCATGGAATACATCATGACCCTCTGGGTTAAGAGAGTCAAAGAAGTTAAAGGAAGGTGGTTGAAGGCTTATACTAGATGACCAAAGTGAATCATGAGGAAGCCTCCGATATATGAAACCAAAGATTTGAACCAGATCAAAAAGAGAAGGCATGATGAGCTACCGGGACAAAATAGGAAGAGTAAGAAGTGACGAGTTTCCCACTTTGGAAAAAATGATTGAGATGATATCTGGGCTAATGTAGAAGAAAGGAAAGACTTAGCAATTATAAACATGGTTTCATACGAGAATGCAGATGGAGATTGGTGTTGCTACAGTTGGAGATAGTTGAAGATTGTTGGCATGGTATTCTTATGCATGTTAACATTATGCAGGCTAGAGTATTGTCACCCGGTAAAAATATCTACTGGTATGCTAGAAGGTTTGCATTGGAGATTGTTGACGTGTTGTGTCAACCGATAGGTAAGCCAACCAGTAAGCTAACAAAGAGACAAAGTGAAGAATTCTCATCAAATGGAGATATGCATAGTGACACACTTTGGGTATGTTTCATGGTTTGGAAATATCGGTCCAGGATAACATGACCTAACCAGAAGAAAAGAAAAGATCTTGTCCTAAAGGTGAAGAGTTTACTGTATAACCGGTAAGACAAGATGAATCGGCTGGTAAACACTAGTTGTATGCTTTGTCAGTGACTAATCTTGAACCAACATAGTCAACTGAGGTGGATGCCAATGAAGATGACATGTAGAATCTATGTGGAAAATATGTAGTCTTTGGTGAAGAGTGCATCAGCGAGGTTGGTACTGAGTAGGTCGATATTAAATGTTGACTGTGAAAATCACATATTAGATGCAAAGGGTTGTGGC
Source organism: Cryptomeria japonica (assembly GCF_030272615.1). Classification (NCBI taxonomy): domain Eukaryota; kingdom Viridiplantae; phylum Streptophyta; class Pinopsida; order Cupressales; family Cupressaceae; genus Cryptomeria; species Cryptomeria japonica. The sequence goes on along the minus strand of NC_081411.1, from coordinate 292,288,467 downwards.
TCAAAGAAGATTGAAGGAGAAAGATTTGATTCTTTGACATCATGATCAAAGCAGGATAAAAGATCGACTAGTTGATCTAGAGAAAGTGACTGCTAGATCATTTATTATGATTTACAAAGGGTGAAGCTAATAGGTTGTAGTTTGCCAAGTTTAGCAAACATATACTGAAAGGATGAAAGATGGTGTGTTATCTAATTTGTTGCAGGCTGTCAATTCTAGAAACAATATCAGATATGATTTGATACAGTTCGCAGTTGGTGAAGAAAACCCTAGGGCGTGAAGTTGTTGAATTTTCATTTTGGTGGGAAAGTACAAATATAAATATGCAAAGTAAAGATCTAAGTTGGGGATTAAGGAGGTGTGATGCTAGATGTTGGATGCCAAAAAAGAGTGCTAAATAGTTTGAGTGATTAAGTGGTCAAATTTGAAGCGATTGAGTGTGTTGAAGAAAGAACCAGTAAGAGGAGTTTAACTCGTAAGTGTGATGAGAAAGTATTGATCTATCTATTGGAGGGTAGATTGCTGAAGTGAAGGTAGATTGAGAACTAAGAGGAAGAGAAAGAAGGAGATCGAGCAGACAAGGTTCACTATTTACTGGTAAAACCATTGCAGAGCATAATAGACATTCTAATCGCCAGAGGTTGAATCAGTAAGACAGTGATAGAGTGTAAAGGGGATCTAATAAAGAAAAAGAGAGTGAAAGGAGATCTGATAAGGTGGAAGCATAATATAAAGGAAAATTGAGATAGAGAGAAAAAGGTCCTAGTAGAGAAAAGGCAGAGTGAGAGAAAGAGGTTCAACTAGTAAAGAAAAAACAAAGCATAACAGTGAATTAGACTGTGGAGGATTCAACTAGTAAGGCATAGGGAGAGTGATGGGAGATCTGGCAGAGATGATGCATAGAATATAGAATGTCAGATAGAGATATTTGTGAGAGCTCCAAAAATCATTTGTAAAAAGGTTATTACTATTGTATTGATTTGATAGCATTAATGGTAATCACTGAGTAGGTGCTCGGTGCAGGGACTGGTGCTCCTTTGGGTTGGTTCCCATAAATTGCTAGGGGTTGGTGCTCCTTTGGGTTGGTGCCCATAAATTCAAGGGTTGGTTCTCCTTGGGTTGGTGCCTTAAACTTTGTATTCAGTTTTTCTTGTGAGGCTAGATTGGAGTAGTAGAATCTAGCAACATTTCTCACCAAGGTTTTTTCCACTTTGGGTTTTCCTCATATATCTGGTGTTATGTGATGTATCTTTGTGTGTTCTTGCATTTTAATCTCTTCCTTTATCCCACTAGTATATTCACTTAGTATTGGTATTTCTTACCAGTACGCACATTCAGGTTTAAAGTCTTAAGGTTGTTGTTAACCACTGATTCACCCCCCTCTCAGTGGTATCTTATGTTCTACAATTGGTATCAGAGACTAGGTTCCCTTTTAGATAAGCTTTCTCCATCTTGGGTAGATTCTAGTGTGTGAACACAATGATTAAATTTGAATCAATCCCTACTCCGGTGTTTGATGGTTTAGACTATTATTTTTGGAGTTGTAGAATGGAAGTCTATCTATCCTCTTTAGGCTATGATGTTTGGATGACTATCAAGAATGGATACTTTGTCCCTGCATGTCCTCATGCTGATCCTAATGCTATGAGAAAGTATGAGTGCAATGTTGAAGCAATGAAGGCTATCCTCAGTGGATTATCTAATACAATATCTTTACAAGTCAAGAGATGTAAATCTGCAAAGAGCATATGGGATAGATTGAAGAAGCTCTATGGAAATGAACCTAGCACTACATATCTAGATTGTGGAAGCAAGAAGAGAAATGGAACACATGAATATATAGATGATAAATATAGATCATTCATCTATTGTAGCAATGATGAAGAGGAAGCTCACCTCCTCATGGCTCAAGAGACACAAAGTGAGATGCACACATCAAAAAGTGATAACATAGATCAATCCTACCAGCAATATGTGTTTAGGAGTGATGAAGAAGATGCAAATGAAGCTAAAGTTCTTGCTGATCTTGAAGGTGAACTTTTAAGTTCACTTGAGGAACTTAGGAGAGTAAGAAAAGAATACAGAAGATGCAAAAAGGCTGCTACTAAAGAACAAGACCAGTTGAACAAATGTCTTGAAGAATCTGAGGAATATATTTAAGAATTGAAAACTCAACTGGAAGATGCCAAGAAAATCAATGAAGAAATAGAATCACAGCTAGAGGCCAAGGATAAAGAATGTCAAAATCTAAAAGGAGAAATGGAGAATCTCAGGAAAGACCTTGAGATGTGCCAAGATGGGATCCAGTATGATAGCAGTACTAATGCCTTAATAAAATGTTGAATACACAAAGACACTCCAAGGATACTGGAGGAATTGGATGTGTTGTAGGTAAATGTTCCACAAGCAAGGATATCTATAACAAAAAAAATTTGTTTGTCCCCTCAAGTGAAAATGGTGACAAACAAACCTTCATAGTCAAGAGTGCTCCTAGAAAGAAGATAGATATAACTATATCTGCTGAAAAGATGAAAAAGAAGGTTGTTGAAACAAAGTTGTAAGTTATAAGCCCTCCTTCTCTGGTTACTATCTTTCATGCAAAGGATATGGCCATAAAGAAGATGAATGTAAAATGAGGCTTAGGAATAGACAAAGTGTTTTTCCTAGGAATAGCAATTCACTTTGTCAAAGATGTAATGCATATGGGCATAAGATGTCAGAATGATATGCCCTCTCCCGATTATGTAAACAAGAATTCTTCAGCTATTCCAAGAAATGTGAATATCACATGTTATTAGTGTAATGGATTTCACCATAGAAGTCATGAATTTAGAAAGAAGAATTTTCAATCATATGGCAGCCTGTGTTATAGTCATGATCAATATGGAAGTAGTTATAGAGCATATAAGAATCAAAGACCTACATGGAACAAAAGGAGAAGTGTTACCGCAAGATCAAGAATTCTATTGATTCTGGTAGTTGGATACAATAGCATGATCAGGAGAAGAGGAGCACATCAGATTAATAGAAGATCCCATGATCATCAAGATGGCATGAACACAGAGTGTTACTACTACAATACTTTTGGTCATACTACAAAATTTTTTAGAGCAAGGACTATTCAGAAAAATAAAATTAATACTGCTCCAAACACTTCAAATGAGAAAAGGGGAGAAATCAAGAAAGCATGGACAAAGAAGCAAGAGAACATAACCATGGGCAGGCACTGTGCATTTAATTCATAAGTGATGTCTCCCAAGACTTAAAGGAGATGCAGGACCTTAGGGGGAGCTACATACTGATCACATTATTCACCCCCTAATTTGAAAAGGACAATTGTAAGGACAGGTTGCTATCGGTATAAGGGAGAAGATGAGATGGAAGTGTGTGTAGTTAGTGCCTTGACTACATATCTACATATGTGAGATGGATTACTGCTCCAAGTGTCAATGGATGGTTTAAAATGCAAAATTGTAGCAAAGGTATTTGACTCAGGAAGATGGAGATTAGTGGATAAAGTATTCCGGTGGAGCTATTGGTCCATTATGGGGTTAACCAGAATTGCATATTATGTGAGTCAGTGTATTTCGGGATAATTGCAATAAATTATGTGACTTGGATAGAGGAAATTATGTCTTAGGGGATATTGGAGAAGTAGTGTGTGAAAATGTGTTGGTCCAGTAGTCGATCTTATGTGCATGTATCATTATGATTTAACCGGTTTGGTAGTTGACATGATGATTGATGTGATTTGGCATTGTGGTCATGCAAGATTATCGTCACAAGGTTATGATGAATATAATTGAAGTGGAAGATCATTTGTAGATCATATATGCTCAGCTCAACTCGCTCGAGGTGGATATTGGAGATCCGGTTTAGGATGTGACAAGAAAATAAGATTTGAGATGTGTGGTTTAGGGGGAGAGTTACCTACAAAGGGGGAGAACTCAGAAAAATACCCTAGCCCTTTGTCATTGTTGTCAAATGGGGAGAGATACTCAGTTGTGTATAATGTGGGTGTTGACATCAATTCCAAAGAGGGAGATTGTTGGCAATGCGTTGTCATTTATGTCAACCGGTATAGCATGTCACCAGTAGGTATGAAATGTTAACCGATGAGTAAGTATTGGAGACTAGCATGGAATGTTGACTTGTGAGTAAGTATTGGAGACTAGTATGGAAATTCAACTGGTAAGTAATTTATTGGCATTGTGTTGTTGTCAATCGGGCAACATGTGACCGGTAAGCTAGCAAGGTTGAACTAACGAAAAATGTGTAGGAAACCAGTATGCAAGTTTGATGTCAACTAGCAGGACTCCCACTGGATGTAAATGTTATCACCAAATAAAGAGAAGACTGACATAAATTGTGTTGCCTCAAGAAAGCAAGGAAGACAAATGGGAAGTCTACTAGGTCATATGTCTGGTTCAAGATGTATCTACTCAATTTCAGTAAATTCATATTACTGCAATGCCAAAAGAAGAGTGAACAACATAATTTTAACTGGTTCCCACCAGTTGTTGGCTAGCAGGTGACAATGATCCATTTCCACGGGGTGTTGATGTGTTAAGTGCATCGGTCCATCTACTCCCACTGGTTGGTCATAATACTTAGCTTATCTCACAACATGCATGGAATACATCATAACCCTTTGGATTAAGAGAGTCAAAGAAGTTAAAGGCGGGTGGTTAAAGGCTTATACCAGATGACCAAAGTGAATCGTGAGGAAGCCTCTAATATATGAAACTAAATATATGAACCAGATCAACAAGAGAAGGCATGATAAGCTAACAAGATAGAAAAGGAAGAGTAAGAAGTGATGAGTTTCCCACTTTGGAAAAACTGATTGAGATGATGTTTGAGATAATGTAGAAGAAAGGAAAGACTTAGAAATTGTAGACATCGTTTCATACCAGGTTGCAGATGGAGATTGGTGTTGCCATAGTTGGAGAGAGTTTAAGATTGTTGGCATGGTGCTCTTATGCGTGTTAACGATATGCAAGATGGAGTATTGTCAATCAGTAAACATATCTACTAGTATACTAGAAGGTCTGCATTAGAGATTGTTGGCATGTTGTGTCAAACAATAGGTAAGGTAACTTGTAAGCTAACAAAGAGACAAAGTAAAGAACTCTCATCAGATCGAGATATGCATAGTGACACACTCTGGGTATGTGTCATGGTTTAGCAAGATCGGTCCAAGATAACATGACCTAACTAGTAGAAAAGAGAAGATCTTGGCTTGAAGGTTAACTGGTTATTGTATAACCGATAAGACAAGATGAACTGGTTGGTAAAAACTAGTTGTATGCTTGGTGGTTGACTAATCCTGAGCCGATATAGTTAACTGAGGTGGATGCCGACGAAGATGACACATAGAATCTAGGTGGAAAACATGTAGTTGTTGGTGAAGAGTGCATCGGCGAGGTTGGTGCTGAGTAGGTTGATATTAAATGTTGAATACAAAAATCAAGGATTAGATTCAGAGGGTTGTGGCTCAAAGAAGATCGAAGGACAAAGATTTGATTCTATGACATCATGATCGAAGTAGGATATCTAATTGACTAGTTGATCTAGAGAAAGTGACTGGTAGATCATTTATTGTGATTGACAAAGGGTGAAGCCGAAAAATAGGTTGCAGTTTGCCAAGTTTAGCAAATGTTTACTAAAAGCATGAAAGATGACATGTTTTTTTATTTGTTGCAAGCTATCAATTCTAGAAACAAGATCATATATGATTTGATATGGTTTGTGGTCGGTGAAGAAAACCCTAGAGCATGAAGTCATCGAATTTCCATTTTGGTGGGAAAGTATGAATATAAATATGCAGATTGATGATCTAAGTCGGGGCTGAAGGAGGTCTAATGCTAGGTGTCGGATGCCAAAAAGGAGTGATAAATAATCTGAGTGATTAAGTGGTCAACTTTAAAGTGACTGAGTGTGTTGAAGAAAGAACTAGTAAGAGGGGTTTAATTGGTAAGTGTGATGAGAAAGTATTGATCTATCTGTTGTAGAATGTTGAAGTGAAGGTAAATCAAGAAGTGAGAGGAAGAGAAAGAAAGAGATCTAGTAGACAAGGTTCAAGGTTTACCGATAAAACTGTTGTAGAGAATAACAAACAATATAACCGATAGAGGTTGAATCAGTAAGACAGTGGCAGATTGTAAAGGGGATCTGATAAAGTAATAGAGAGTGAAAGGAGATTTGGTTGTTGGCATATCTGCAGACTATGATGACATGATGATATTGTATGTTGTCATTGATGTCAATATGCTAAAGAGTGAACTGGTATATTGAAGCTAAGCAACTGGCAAAGTGAACCGGTATGATGTTGTGAACCTGTATATGTGAAAAATTTGTGAACCGCTATATGTGAAAAAGTGAAGCAGTATGTTTGTCCAAGTGAACCGGTATGTTGAAATGTGAAACGGTATATGGAATGTTTTCTATAAAGGTTTAATATGGTATGACTACTGGTTGGTAGTCTTAGCTTCAGGGTTTCCGGTTCAAGTGTTTCAAGCCTGTATGATTCAACTGATGACATTGTGTGATGAGTTAGCATTGTAATGGAGATCAGATCATGTTGCCATGTCAGCCTTGTGCACATGAAGGATCTTACATGAAGTATATTAATCCTATCTACCTTGAGAATGTGTGAAGTCTTTGCAAACGATAGAGAACACATGATGGATTATCGCCTCCAAGAAACGGTGAAGAACAAACGATGGAGAACATCTTGAGATCTGCTCAAGACCATTGTATTCAATGCAAAGTGTTCAATGGTTAGGATTGAATGGATTGAATTGCTCAACCTAAATGTTTAGGGTTTAAGGTTTATGCTACCGACCTATCTATTTCCTATAAGGTTGATGTTGTGTTTCATGTTGAGGTTGTTGGCAAATGTTGTGTGTGTATCTAAGTGCAGAGACATGTGATTCTTGCAAGACCAGATAAGAGAATTGATACCTGCAGAGTGTGTCTGCAGAAGGAAGGAACTAAAGCGTATCTGTATTGGCATTGAGTGCTATTACCAGGTCATTGTAATACCTGTTGATCTCTAACCACTTCAACAGTCAAAAAATCCCTTAACAGGGTAGCCTTAACTAGCTTGTTGTAAATCCTTTAACAGGGTGACTCAAAGCCATTGAGCTCATAAAATCCTCTAACAAGGTAATCTTTAACAGGGTTTAACCCTTAACTGGGTATTCTAGCCATCCCTTAATTGGGTGATCCCTAGCAAGATCAGTTCCTAACAGAACCTGTTGTAACAGTCTTTAACTAGACTAGGCTCCTAACAGAGTGAACTTCTAAAGAGTTCAAAAAAAGCTTGTGGGTATTCATCCCCACTGTGCTTTTTCCCAGTTGGGTTTCCACATGAAAAATATGTGTGTCATGTGTGATGCCTTTTCATGTGATGCTTTGTAATTTTATGTTAAGTTGTGAATCATGTTAATCTAGCAATTTATTGTATTTCTGATGATAGATTACCTGTTTATGCATAAGGGTAAAGTGGAAATGAGGTAATAGGTTGTGTGGAAAGCTGAGTGTTGTTGGTTTATGTCTTTCACAGTCTCATTGTGTTTAATTGGTAGTAATCTGGTTTAGACTAGTGTTAGTGATTGCCAGTCAAGTGCACTGTTTGCAGTCAAACTGGTTTAGGAAAAGATTTTGTGCCTATACTAATTCACCCCCCCCCTCTCAGTACTGGTTTGGTACTCATTGTTCATCATTGACTTATCAATTGGTATCAGAGCATCCTCTAGGTCCTCTGTGTTGTAAGCTTAACCGCTTGAGGAAAATATCCTATTCTAATGATCAAGAGGGAAGGTCCAAAGTTCAACAAAGATAACTTCAAAATATGGAAGGACAGAATGAAGATATACATCAGAATCATGGGTTCTCAACACTGGATCTATGTTGAGAATGCTTATGTTATTCCTACTAGTACTCTCACCGATGATCAAAAGAGAGAGATTCAAGAGAATGGGCAAGTCATGGAAGCCCTAATTAGCAGTTTATCTGACATTGAGTTTATTGATGTCCAGGATAAAGAGAATCCCAAAGAAGTATGGGATACTCTTGAGAATATCTATGGAGGTGATGAGCATGTGAAACAAGCTAAGGAAGAAAGCCTTAGGGGAAAGTTTGAAGACATGCGGATGGTTGAAGGAGATACCATTTAACAATATGGAATAAGAATCAAAACTGTTGTTGGAGACATCAAGAGTGCAGGAGGAAAAATTGATGATTCCACCATTGTTAGTAAAGTCTTGAGGTCCTTATTATCGGTCTATGCAATAAGGGTTGCTGCTATTTAGGAGTTGAGGTCAATAGACAAGACTAAGGTATCCCTAGACTCCATCATTGCAAAGTTGACAACCTATGAGCGAAATAGTTTTCATGGCAGTATTTAGAAGACTGAATCAGCCTTTAGAGAATCTGTTACACCATCTAGAAAAGGAAAAGAAGCAAGCACCAGTGGTGAACCAAGATAGAATAGAGAAATGGATGATGAGGAGATCCTAGTGGAATTTGAAGCTCTTCTTGCCAAGAGACTTCCTAAGGGAACCGGTAAATATAGAGGTAATCTCCCTTTGAAATGCTTTTCTTATAACCGAATAGGACACATTGCTATAAACTATCCTAATGGTGATAGCAAGGACAAACCAGAAAAGTTCAAGAAGTTCAAAGGAGGAAACCTGAGAAACTATTTTGTAGTAGTTGATGAAGGTGTCACTGATGAGGAATCAGAGGATGAAGAGAATGAAGATATTATGTTTGTTGCAGTCAAGGAAGATGTGTTAGACAAGAAGGCTCTTGTCTCCCACTTTGATAATTCCAATGAGTGGATTATTGATAGTGGTTGTTCTCACCATATGACTGGTGACCAAAGCAAGTTTCTATATCTGGAAGAGTATGATGGTGGTGTGGTCTGTTTTGGTAATGATGCACCATGTATGGTCAAAGGCAGAGGGTCTATCTCTCTGAATGGAAAGAGCAGTGCTGACAATGTGTATTGGGTGGAAGGTCTCAGACAAAACCTTTTGAGTGTTGCCCAGCTGAATGATAGTGGACTCACTCTAGAATTCAAAAATGGAGTGTGCAAAATCAAAGGAAATAATGGTGAACTGATGGCCACCGGGATGAACACCAAAGGTAACCTATTTCAGCTGAATGCAAATGTTAGTACATGTCTTATGGCTAAGTTTGATGATGGCTGGATATGGCATAGGAGACTCTACCATGTTAACTTTGATAATATTGTGAAGGCCAGTAAGATCAAGGTAGTTAGAGGATTGTCGGTGCCGAGCAAACCAGAAAATCCTTTGTGCAGAGAGTGTCAACTAGGGAAAATGTCTTCCTCAACCTTCAAAGGTAAATCTTTCACTACAGACAATTTACTTGATCTTGTGCATACTGATTTGTGTGGTCCTATGAAAACTAGGAGTGTGCAGGGAGATAGGTATTTTATGATTCTTACTGATGATTTCTCAAGAATAATGTGGGTCACATTCTTGAAGGACAAGTCTGAAGCCTTTGAAAAGTTCAAAGCTTTCAGAGTACTGGTAGAAAAGGAAAGCGGTAGAAGAATCAATTGCCTTAGAATTGATTAGGGAGGGGAATTCACTTCCGGTGAATTCAATGAATACTGTGAAGAGAATGGCATCAAGAGGCAACTATCTGCCCCCCAGAATCCACAGCAGAATGGCCTAGAAGAAAGGAACAACTAGACTATGGTTGAAGTGGCTAGAACTATGTTGATCCAAGGAAAGGTTGCTCACACCTTTTGGAGAGAAGCGGTGAGTACTACAATCTACAGAATGAACCGGGTACTCATTAAGAAAGGTAAGGATAAGACTCCTTATGAGTATTGGACCAATAAGACACTAGTGGTAAGCTACTTTAGAGTGTTTGGTAGCAAATGTTATATCAAGAGGAGTGAACATCAGAGCAAGTTTGATGCAAAATGTGATGAGGGAATATTCCTAGGATATTCCACCAAGAGTAAAGCTCTTAAATGTTTCAACAATAGGACTCAAAAAATTGTTGAAAGCATCAATGTTAGGGTTGATGAAAACTCTGAGAAACCTGAGGAAACCGGCAGTGAGCATGTAGGAGATGAATCGGTAGTAGCCTTCTACGAACCGGTTGCAAATCATCCCAGTACCAGTAATTGTGCTCCTACACCGGTAGATGCTGATGATGATGAAGATGAGGATGATGAAGAAAAACAAGAGGAATCTGTTAATAACATACCTAGGTATGTCAAACTCAATCATGATCCAAAGCAGATCATAGAAGAAAAAGATGCAGGAATTCTTACAAGAAGAAAGGTCAGAGAAAACTCATGTATGATCTCTGAATTTGAGCCTAAATCATTCAAAGAGGCGCATAAAGATGAAGACTAGATCAAGCCAATGGAAGAGGAACTTGACCAGATGGAAAAGAATGGTACATGGTCTTTGGTACCTAGACTGGAGCATAAAAATGTCATTGGAACCAAATGGGTTTTTTGAAATAAGCTAAATGAGGATGGCACAATGGTAAGGAACAAAGCTAGACTGGAGTGTAACGGATATGCCCAAGAAGAAGGAGAAGACTATGGAGAAACCTTTGCTCCAGTAGCAAGATTGGAAGGAGTTCGTATGCTTCTTGCATATGCAGCTTTTAAAGGATTCAAGGTATACCAAATGGATGTAAAATCTGCATTCCTAAATGGAATACTTGAAGAGGAGGTGTATATAGAGCAACTAGATGGGTTTTTGCTATCAGAAGATAGTGACATGGTGTTTAGACTACATAAAGCCTTGTATGGACTAAAGCAGGCACCTAGAGCATGGTATGAATGCCTGCACTCCCATATTGTGAAGATTGGATTTGAAAGAACAAGTGAAGATAGCAATATCTACTTGAAATCAGAAGGAGATCAGATTCTGATCTGTGAAGTATTTGTTGATGATATAATCTTTGGTGGAGATGACAAGATGAGTCATGACTTTGCAGATGAGATGAAGAAGGAATTTGAGATGTCACTCATAGGGGAGATTAAGTTCTTCATTCGACTATAGATTCAGCAAATAAAAGATGGAATCTTTATCACTTAGTCAAAGTATGTCAAAGAGGTGTTGAAGACCTTTGGCATAAAAGACAACAAACTGGTTGCTACACCAATGATAACCGGTTGTAAACTATCAAAAGAGGATGACTCAGCATTGGTAAATGAGAAGGAATACCGATCAATGATTAGTAAGTTGCATTATGTAGTGCATAGAAGACCGGACATTGCACATGCAGTGGGCATTACCACTCAGTTCCCTAAAACCCAAGAGAATCCCACTTGGTAGCAGTCAAGCAAATTCTTAGATATCTGAAGGGAACTATTGACTATAGATTATGGTATCCATACAATAATGATTTCAACTTGAGAGTGTTCACAGATGTTGATTGGGCTGGTAATGTGGATGACTGGAAGAGCACAACTGGTGGTGCATTCTTTCTTGGTGGTAGACTAGTCTCATGGATGAGTAAAAAGTAGAGTTGTATCTCTCAATCTACAGTAGAAGTAGAGTATGTTGCATCTTTTATGAACTGCACCTAGACTATTTGGATGAAGCATGTATTGAATGGCTTCAAAGTTCCTGTATCTGAACCGATAAGCATATTTTGTGATAATACAAGTGCAATTAACATCTCCAAGAATCCAATTTTACATGCTAGAACCAAGCACTTTGAACTCAAGTATCATTTCTTGAGGGAAAAGGTTCAGAACAAAGAGGTTGTATTGGAACATGTTTCTAGTAAAGAGCAGTTAGCAAACATATTCACCAAGCCTCTACTGAAGGCTACATTTACCTATTTGAGAGGTGAATTAGGGGTGCTACCCCTTCAAGAGGTGAACTAAAGGTTTGTGCTCCACATCAGTCAGGACTTACATTGATATATCTTTTTACGATTGATGTGTTGAAGGATGCTACTCCTCAGGAGGAGTAGCATAGTGGAACAGGGAAGCTCATGCCTCCACTTTGATATTGTTGTCAAAGGGGGAGGAGATGTGAAGTGGAGAAAATATTTGCAGTATTAGGTATGAAGATGTGATGCCAAAAGAGAGATATCTTTGTATATTTCCATCAATGTCAAAGGGGGAGATTGTTGGTATATGTGCAGAGTATGATGACATGATGATATTGTATGTTGTCATTGATGTCAATATGGTGAAGAGTGAACCCGTATATTGAAACTAAGCAACTGGAAAAGTGAACCGATATGATGTTGTGAATCGGTGTATGTGAAAAATTTATGAACCGTTATATGTGAAAAAGTGAAGCAGCATGTTTGTCCAAGTGAACCGGTATGTTGAAATGTGAACCGATATATGGAATGTTTTCTATCAAGGTTTAATATGGTATGACTACCGGTTGGTAGTCTCAGCTTCAGGGTTTCTGATTGAAGTGTTTCAAGCCTGTGTGATTCAACCAATGACATCATGTGATGAGTTAGCATTGTAATGGAGATCAGATCATGTTGCCACATTAGCCTTGTGCGCGTGAAGGATCTTGCATGAAGGAGATTGATCCTATCTACCCCGGGAATGTGTGAAGTCTCTACAAATGGTGGAGAATGTGTGATGGGTTATCACCTCCAAGAAGTGGTGAAGAATGAATGATGGAGAACATCTTGAGATCTGTTCAAGACCATTGTATTCAATGCAAAGTGTTCAATGGTCAGGAATGAACTGACTTAATTGCTCAACCTAAATGTTTAGGGTTCAGGGTTTATGCTACCAACCTATCTATTTCCTATAAGGTCGATGTTGTGTTTCATGTTGAGGTTGTTGGCAAATGTTGTGTGTGCATCTAAGTGCAGAGATATGTGATTCTTGCCAAACCAGATAAGAGAATTGATACCTGTAGAGTGTGTGTGCAGAAGGAAGGAACTAAAGAGGATCTACATTATCATTGAGTGTTATTACCAGATCATTGTAATACCTATTGATCTCTAACCACTTCAATAGTTGGAAAATCCCTGAATAGGGTAGCCTTAACCAGCTTGTTGTAAATCCTTTAACAGGGTGACTCAAAGCTATTGAGTTCATAAAATCCTCTAACAAGGTAATCTTTAATAGGGTTTAACCCTTAACCGGGTATTCTAGCTATCCCTTAACCAAGTGATCCCTAGCAGGATCGGTTCCTAATAGAACCTATTGTAACAATCTTTAACCGGACTAGGCTCCTAACATAGCGAACTTCTAGAGAGTTCAAAAAAAGCTTGTGGGTATTCATCCCCACCATGGTTTTTCCAGTTGGGTTTCCACATGAAAATATGTGGGTCATGTGTGGTGCCTTTTCATGTGATGCTTTGTTATTTTCTGTTAAGTGGTGAATCATGTTGATCTAGCAAGTTATTGTATTTCTGACGATAGATTACTTGTTTATGCACAAGGGTAAAGTGGAAATGAGGTAATAGGTTGTGTGGAAAGCTGAGTGTTGTTGGTTTATGTCTTTCACAGTCTCATTGTGTTTAACTGATAGTAATCTGGTTTAGACCCGTGTTAGTGATTGCCAGTCAAGTGCACTATTTGCAGTCAAACCGGTTCAGGAAAAGTTTTTGTGCTTGTATTGATTCAGCCCCCCCCCCCTCTCAGTACTCGTTTGGTACTCACTGTTCATCACTGACTTATCACTGGTAAGGTGGAAGCATAGTATAAAGGCAAATTGAGATAAAGAGAAAAAGGTCTCGGTAGAGAAAAGGCAGAGTGAGAGAAAGAGGTTCAATTGGTAGTGCAAAAACAAAGCATAATAGTGAATCACACTGTGGAGGATTTAACCGATAAGGTAGAAGGAGAGTTATGGATGATCTAGCAGAGATGATGCAAATAATTTAGAACATCAGATAGAGATATTTTTGAGAGTTACAAAAATCAGTTGTAACAAGGTTATTACTATTGTATTGATTTGATAGGATTCATGGTAATCACTGAGTGGGTGCTCGGTGTAGGGATTGGTGCTCCTTTGTGTTGGTGCCCTAAACTTTGTATTCATTTTTTCTTGTAAGGTTGGATTGGAGCAGTAGACTCCAACAACATTTCTCACCAAGGTTTTTCCCACTTTGGGTTTTCCTCGTATATCCAATATTATGTGATGTATCTTTTATGTGTGCTTGCATTTTGATCTCTTCCTTTATCTCACCGGTATATTTACTTAGGCTTGGTATTGCTTACCGGTACACATAGTCAAGTTTAAAAGGCTTAAGGTTGTTGATAACCACTAATTCACCCCCCTCTTAGTGGTATCTTGTGTTCTACAAAAGAAACATGAACCACCACTAGTATTCTTTTGGTCATCAACATCACCTGTCCAATCAATATCTATAAAATCACTCAAAGTAAAGTCATCATTTTTAGGATACCACAAATCAAAGTCAATTGTTTCCTTCAAATATCTAAATATTCTTTTCATAGCAATAACATGATATTCTTTAGGATCGGCTTGACATCTAGCAACATGACACATAACATTCATAATATCAGGTCTAGTGTGAGTCAAATACAATAACCCACCAATCATTGATCTATATCTGGCTTGATTAGCTTTTGGAGAATTGTCATCCTTTCTCAATTTGCATCCAGTTATCATGGGAGTACCAACAAGATTTGAGTCATCTAAACCAAATTTATTCAAAAATTCCTTCACATACTTCGACTTTGATATGAAGATACCTTTTTTCAACTAAGTAATTTACAATCCCAAAAATAATTTCATTTCACCGATCATAGACATTTCAAACTCATGCTACATATCATCAACAAACTTCTTGCACGAACTATCATTTCCTCCAAAAATAATGTCATCAACAAAAACCTCAACAATAAAAATGTTATCTTAATCAATCCTGAAATACAAATTACTGTCAATAGTACCTTGATTAAATCCAAGCTTCAACAGATACTTATCCAATCTGGCATACCAGGCTCTAGGGACTTGCTTCAATCCATACAGTGCTTTCTTATAGTGAGTATATGCATGTGTTCATATGCTGATTCTATGATGGTCTATGTTCCTATACATGAGATACTATATGTGATGTGATGGTTCTAGTATGTTTATAATGGTTATATGTATGATATTCATGTAGTGTAGCTATGATGTATGATTTCTATATGCTTTATGAAGAGATGCATGATATGACTCCTTATGATGATTCTATGTGATTTCCATTTTGTGTGTATTTTTTATTATGACGATGGATGCATGATGATATGATGTGGATTATGTATATCTATTATGAAGATGCACTGATCTATGTGAATGAAGGATATATGATATATGATATGTTTACATGATATTCAAGACTAACATGTGGCGATGCAGGATGGACACTAAATGCAATGCATGACTCTATGGATTTTTGTGTGTCATTATATGTATTTATATGATGAGCGACTACATGGGATCATGTAAAAGGATACAAAGGGGCATCAAGAGGTAGAAGGTAGAATATATGAGAGTGACAAGCTTCTTGTGCATATTATCATCATTAAGCTTATTATGAAAAATTATTGTGTGACCATATAGATATTATTTCTACCTAGATAGATAATGTATTTTTTGCATTGAGATAAGATAGTTGCAAAGAAGGAATGTCCCTATTCACACTAGACCCATGATGTCGCCATGATCTTACATCACCATGTCCTTGGAATCAACTCCTGGAAGATGCAAAAGATAAGATGTAAACATAGCACATTTTTCTTGAAACTTCTTTAACCAAATAAAATATACATACTTTTCTTGGATATATGGAACAACATAGCTAAATTTCTCATAACAATAGTTAGCCAAGAAGTAGAAACATTCAAATCTATTCATTTTCTACTATTTCCTAAACTTCTAGCTTCAAATATGGTAATAAAAAAAGAATTTATTCATTCCTTAATTATTCAAAATCTATACATTACTCATAATAAGAAACAAGATGCATCATTCTACATCAATTTAAGTATAGTAAGCACACCAATTCACTCAATTTCCTTCAATGTACCATCGCCTAAATAAACATTCTTGCATGATATAATTTTAGAATTTTAGAATTTTCATAACATTGGCATGCATAAGACACAAAAACCACAATAAATTTATACTCTTTAAGTATGATAATACCTTTCTAACTTTGATATTCAACAATGAAATGAGTAGATAAGAATTTTACATAAACAATTTTTCAGATACATACTCATCCACTTAACTGAAAAGTACACATCACAAGGCTACATGAGTGGGCTTGTCTCTCTAGATAAGTCCCCATGCTCAATCATAGAGTACTTCCAAAATCCAAAGTCCATATTGTTGGTATTTTGATATGGTTTTGTCATTGATGTCAACACCCACTAAACACTTATCAACTCTGGCACTTTGGAGAATCAGCAACATTCACTGGCAAACAAGTGACTCATGCACAGTCACCGGCATCTGGTACACTGGAAAGATATAATGATCACCAGAACTTGGAATGATATGGAAAACACTTGGTTATGTCGAAGAAATTGTGTGGACAATTTATCTTGGAGTTTTGTTTATTGGTACATTAGCATTTGCATATTTGTTGTTACCGGCAAATAGGTCTAGGTTACATCGGCAGGTTTATCTTTTCCAGATCAGCATGGCACACTATGGAGATGACTTATTATTGTTGTAAATGCATTAATCCGACATATTGAATTGGTTGTTTCATCGAGTATTAATTGATATGTAAATTAATTTTATTGTAATATCTTGTAGAGCCAACCTACTAAAATTGGTCTTAGGTTATGGTATAAATATAAGATCTTATTTGTAAGATCAAGTGTAGAATGCAAAAAAGGATTGTGTGAAGGTATATGCGAGAATAAGCAGAGCTATACACGCAGACATCATTTGAAGATTGAAGGAGGGTTTTTGTGAAGACAATCAGAACTACACCGGTATTGAATCCAGCATATGAAGATGCTATTTTGTGCAGTACATTCTTATTGGATTTAACCATCCAATTGTAGTCAATGTGACTCCCATTTTGTGATTGAGTAGTGAGCTCTAGGTGCTTGGCCTTTCTGCATGTACAGACCCCATTTATGTACACTTACTATCTGCAGTAGTATCATCTAATTGTGGGTAAGGTTTCCCACCATTGTTTTTCCCCTTACAGGGTTTCCACATACAAATATTGGTGTTATGTGTTGTGGATGACTTTGTCTTTATGTTTCATGCACTAATCCTTACTGGTATAGCAATTAACTATTAAAACTATCTACCGGCATATTGAATTGGTTTACCAGTATTAAGCATTAAGTTGGTTAAGTTGTTTTTAGTTTGAATTTATTTGACAATTGATTCACCCCCCCCCCGTCTCAGTTGTCTCTGGG